>NC_041387.1:162429440-162491584 GCF_002162155.2 Triticum dicoccoides | reverse complement strand
CTAGGGTTTCGGGGACACATCCATGTTTGGTGCCGGCCGTTAGATCTAGGGGATCCGACGGTGATTTACCCATGATCCGCGTGAGAGGCCCCTGGACCAATCAGAATGCAGTATACAGGTATGATATTTTGACCATTTAAATTGGTCATAATCGACTAAAATTATGTGCTAAATCGTGTTAGCTATTTTATTATGACCTGAAAATTTAAAAAAAACGTTTTATTGCGTCAGCAAATTTGACTATTGTTTTCAGGAATAATCATAAATTGAAATAAGATAAATATTTTTTAAAGAGTTATGAGAAATGAGTTCTTTTAAATTATTTTTTCATTTTTTGAGTGTTCGAAATGAGCTTTTTTGTGAAGGACCTACCAAATATTTATTGCAAAATTGTACCAACTCAATTTTCTAAAATACTAGGACATATTTAATGCACAATTGACCAAATGGTTGGGTGTGAGAAGCTTTGATCCACCTCTGGTGAAAAAGACAAATTTCCATCGATTCAGCACGAAGCGGGTCAAATTTGAACTGTAGCTGCCTTCTAGTTTGCTCTTTATTTTTTCCAAAAATCATTTCTAGATACATAAGTACCTATTTAATCAGAGAAAACCAATAAAATTCCAAGATTCAACCACTAGCTAGGAACGGTCATTCCTGCCGTTTTGACCGCATTTTGAAAACGGGCATAAAAAATTCAAAAAAACTCAAAAAATTGGGAAACCTTCGCATTGTGTCATTATATGTGGCCAAGTTCTGAGAAAAAATAACAAACTTGTAATACGGCAATTATTTTAAAAAAGTGTTCTCGGAAACGAGTTATCACGTGTGGAGATCAATGGCTTTCAAGCCAAATGATCAATATTATGGCCACATTCATGGCATAGTTTGTTTAAATGATCTCATATTGTACACAAGGGTGCATATTGGAATGGCAAACAATGTTCCCTAATGAAGTTTTTATTTTCTTTGTACGAAAAAACCATTTTTCATTTTTCGAGTGCCCAAAAGGTGGTTTTTTTGTGAAGGACCTCCCAAATAATTGTTGCAAAATTGGACCAAATCATTTTTATAAAATACTAGGCCATATTTAATGCAAAATTGACCAAATGGTTGGGTGCAAAAAGTTTTGATCCACCTCTAGTGAAAAAGACAAATTTCCGCCGATTCAGTTGGAAGCGGGTCAAATTTGAACTGCAGCTGCCTCATAGTTTCCTATTTATTTTTTCCAAAAATCATTTCTAGGTACATAAGTATCTATTTAATCAGAGAAACACCAATAAAATTCCAAGATTCAACCACTAGCTAGGAACGGTCAAGCCCGCCGTTTTGACCGCATTTTGAAACAGGCATAAAAAATTCAAAAAAAATCAAAAAATTGGAAAACCTTTGCATTGTGTCATTATATGTGACCAAGTTCCCAGGAAAAATAACAAACTTATAGTACGGTAATTATTTTAAAAAAGTGTTCTCAGAAATGAGCTATCATCTTTGAAGATTCATGGCTTTCAAGCCAAATGATCAATCTTGTGGCCACATTCGTGGCATAGTTTGTTCAAATGATCTCATATTGTGCACAAGGGTGCATATTGGAATGGCAAACAATGTGGCCTAAGGAAGTTTTCATTCTTTTTTGGACGAAAAAACCATTTTTCATTTTTCGAGTGCCCAAAAGGAGGTTTTTTTGTGAAGGAACTACCAAATAATTGTTACAAAATTGGACCAAATCATTTTTCTAAAATACTAGGACAGATTTAATGCATAATTGACAAAATGGTTGGGTGCAAAAAGTTTTTATCCACCTCTCATGAAAAAGACAAATTTCCGCCGATTCAGCTGGAAGCGGGTCAAATTTGAACTGCAGCTGCCTCATAGTTTGCTATTTATTTTTTCCAAAAATCAGTTCTAGGTACATAAGTATATATTTAATCAGAGAAACACCAAAAAAATTCAAGATTTGACCACTAGCTAGGAACGGTCAAGCCCGCCGTTTTGACCGCATTTTGAAACGGGCATAAAAAATTCAAAAAAAACCAAAAAATTGGAAAACCTTCACATTGTGTCATTATATGTGGCCAAGTTCCCAAGAAAAATAACAAACTTGTAATACAGTAATTATTTTTAAAAAGTGTTCTCAGAAATGAGCTATCATGCGTGAAGATTCATGGCTTTCAAGCCAAATGATCAATCTTATGGCCACATTCATGGCATAGTTTGTTCAAATGATCTCATATTGTGCAGAAGGGTGCATATTGGAATGGAAAATAATGTTGCCTAAGGAAGTTTTCATTTTCGTTGGACGGAAAAACCATTTTCCATTTTTCGAGTGCCCGAAAGGAGGTTTTTTTGTGAAGGAACTACCAAATAATTGTTGCAAAATTGGACCAAATCATTTTTATAAAATACTAGGGCATATTTAATGCACAATTGACAAAATGGTCTGGTGTAAAATTTTTTGATCCACCTCTCGTGAAAAAGACAAATTTCTGCCGATTCAGTTGGAAGCGGGTCAAATTTGAACTGCAGCTGCCTCATAGTTTGCTATTTATTTTTTCCAAAAATCATTTCTAGTTACATAAGGACCTATTTAATCATAAATACATGGTTTGGTGGCGATACGTCGAGGTTTGGGCGGTGGCCGAGGGCCCCAACTCTAGAGCGCGTAAACTCGCATGCCCGCCGCGTGGTCACCGCATGACCGTGGCGTTGCCATGTGTTCTGGGCAGCCTAGGCATGTCTAGTGGGTTGGTCACTCCCCAGGTTGGTGCTAGGAAGAAAATTACAACATAAGATTCTCACGAGGAGACCAATCGATGCTCAAACATGAATTAGCAGCCAAGTGTTTGATTAGCGGTACGGGAAATGTACATGGCTAATGGGCGTGAGTTTTGGCTGAGGATGATCAGTTACTAAGAAGACCGTCTTCACAAATTTTCAGCTCAAAAGGAGGAGCCTAGGTGGTACTTGCTTTGCAAACCACCACACTGGACATAAATAGTAATGTTGAAGCTCGGCTCAAAATAATGAATGGATTGAGCTGGTATTTGGTGGAGGATGGTTATTTGGGCATAGGAAAGCAATGTAGAAAATGGATACCATTTGGACATGCCAAAGTGGTACTTCCTTCACAAAGTGCTGCTCTGAACAGAATAGGAAAATGAATATTTTGAATTAGTTTTGAACTAGGCAAGGAAGGTTTTTACATATTTGACGAAGATATGACCCAAAGAATTTATGAGATTTTTTTGGGAATTTTGGGAATGACAGAAATATAGGTTGCTTCACAACCTAGGGCAAAAACTGCCACATGGACATGACACATAGGCAAAACTGATGAGGTGGCGCCTAGTCATAGCAACCCACCACAATTTACAAGGCTATGACCATCTATATTGGTCGTTAACAACTAGAAATAAGGCAGCAGACTAGCGCTATTTGCTTTATGACCTTTTCGTGTGAGGAAATTACGACCTTTCTGACCAAAAAGGTCGCAATGGTTTAGGGTTTGGAGCCCCCCGAACAGCTTTTGACCAATTGGTCTGAAATGGTCATAAATTTATGACCAATTCTTCGAGGGTCACTGACAGAAGGTCATAAGTTGACATATTTCTTGTAGTGAACCTCAGGAGGTGTGTGCTTGTGCTTGGGTAAGCTGGCGAGGGTGAGGATTGACTAGATCCGGATCCCCTACTACGGTGGTGGCTAGGATCTATTTATAGTTGCCTTGGTCCTCTCCCCAAAATGAAGGCGGGAAGGGATCCCACAACGGCCAAATTTGAAGGGAGACAACTAGTACATCTTATCCTCACAAAAAGTAGTGTTTGCCTGCAAAGCTTCTGGTCGTGATGCCTTGGTGGGCTCGGTGATGACCTCCGTCTTGCCGTCCTGGCGGTCTTGGTCTTGTAGAATGGAAATAGAAACCTTTGGCTTATTCCTCGGGACTCCACGCCTGTGCCTGCCTCTTTAGTACCAAAAAGGAAACTGTTGTACTTTGCCCGCTGGCGCCCGCCTGGCCTTGGTCGTCATGGCTCGCGTCATCCAAACCTCACGAGGTGAGGGCTTGCATAGAAATCTTTGCTCCTGAGGAGCCAGACCAAGGAGGCCGCTCATTCTAGAGGTATTGATGTCATCCACCTCGCGAGGTTTGGCCCCTCGTGAGGGTCTTGTGTTATTGGTGCTGACGATGGGCCGTACCAGGCTGTCGATGAAGCCACACAGTGGGCCGCAGGCAGACAAGTCTGGGTACCCTGGTTCCCAGAACGCCGACAGTAGCCCCCGGGCCCAAGGCGCGTTCGGACATGGCTTCGAGGCGAAGCCAATGGGCAGGGGTGAAGCGCCGCGGGCCCCAACCACCTATGGCCTTGGTTGACGTGTGGCGCCTGATGGGACGTGGGCGTCTCCGCTTCCCCACGCGGCCTCGGCAACCATCCCGGGCTGGAAAAAAGGCTGGCACTTGCCGCTGAACCTTTACTACTTCCTTCGCCTTGATCTAGATTCCCTTCTCTCCCTTCTCAGAGCTCCTCCAGATCTGCCGACCTCTCCCCAAACATGGCGACTGAGAAAGCGAAGCCAGCAGCTCCTGCCGCGCGCTCGACCTCCTTGCTCGATCCAGCCCTCAGCGCATCCACTGTCACCAAGGGGAAGCACCTTGCCGCCGTGCTCCCACTGACGGCGAGCGACGCTAATGAGGGATGGGAGACGGTGCTCCGACTGCGTCGACCCAGAATCTTTGGGGGAAACCTTCTACCCCTTCTTCCTACACTGTGTTTTTGCTGGACTCGTTCCCTCCTTCTCCAATCTCTTCTACGCCATCCTCAACCATTACCAGATCCACGCCCTTCATCTTTGCACCAACTCTATCCTCCTCTTATAAATCTTTGCCTTCTATTGCGAGGCGTTTGTGGGGTTAGTGCCCTCCGTCGCGCTGTTCCGCCACTTCTTCTACCTCCGGATAGGCAGCGCCCAGTGCTCCGGGTGTGCCTGCTTTATCGCTGCCAACGGAAGCAACACAATCTCGAGGGCCGGGAAGAAGGCGGAGGACTTCCAACACAAGTGGAACTTCATGGAGGCCAAGCGCTCTCATGCTCGGTTGGAGTTGTCGATCGCGTTGCCGATGAAGCTGGACCGGTGGGCCCACGAGAAGCTCACCGATCCCCGGGCGGAGCCTCTCCTGGAGAAGATGACGGCCGAGCTGAAGGCGGAGGAGCTGACAGGAGCCATGCTCATTAGGGAGTTCCTGACACAGCGCCTGGCTCCGCTCCAGGCGCACTCGCGTCCTTTGTGGAGCTTCAAAGGCGCGAAAGACGATCTCCGCCTGCGCCTAGACGACCTGTCCGATGAGGAACTTAGCAAGGCCGTGCGCACCTTGCTCAAGAAGGACCCGTGCGGCCTCCCAGAAGCCTATATCCTGTTGTACCACCGCGACAATGGAGAGAAGGTAGCCGCCGACATGCCTGTCTTCAACGAGCGAGGGCTCATGCCGCTGAAGCCTTGCCAGCCCCCGAGCTCCCCGATGCCGGTGTCCTCCGGCGAGCCCTCTGGGGAGGAGGGGACCGAGGACTCAGAGGCAACCTTGTAGGATGTGGGGGAGACCTCTCCCCCGCGGTAGAGCAAGCTCCTCCGCGCCTTCTCCGATCGAACTGACGCCGGTGAGCGCCTAGTCGAGGGGTCATCGTGCTCCAACGGGGTTGCCACGAGGTCCGGGGGCACCCCTCTGGAGAGGCTAAATCAAGGAACCCCAAAGAAGGGAAGGACGACATCGCTTCCCCGGGGGCGGCGCCTCCACCTTGTCGCCGGCCGCCACCATCACAGAACCGGCCGCCGCTCGCTCGTTTGCTCTTGAGGGTGCGGCGGAGCTTGTGCCCAAGAAGCTCGGGGGCACCGTGCTCCTGGGTATGAAGAGGTCGTACATCGCTGAGGACGAGTAAGTGTTACCTTGTTTCTGCTTCTTGTCTTTGATGCCATGCTCATGACACCCTTCTCCTGGTGGCCATGCTGCAGCCAGTGCTGAAGAGGAAGAAGGACGAGGCCAGGGTCTCCGAGGCCAAGTGGTCTGCCGAGGCAACGGCGACCCTAGTGCAGGAAGAAGAGGTCGCCTCGCGATCACCCATGAGGGAGCTGGCCTCTCGCGACTCGGGAGCCCAGCCTTAGGAGAAGTCCACCTCCGTGGCTGAGCTACCTCCGGAGGCGCCCGTCTCCGGTGCACCCGTCGGGGGTCCAAGGGCTCCGGAGCCCCCTGCCGCCCTTGGTGCTGTTGCTTTGCCATCCCAGGCGCAGGTGCCACATACTCTCCAATCCATCACGCTGGCGGGCCATGGCTCCTCCGCTATGCCCAGCGCTCTAGAGGACGCCTTCGCGGCACTGGACCGGCTCTAGGCTGACCTTCAGGGCGCGACCAGCGCATGGTGACGGGGCCTCTGGGCTGGTCTTGGGGTGGCTCGAAGCCGACTCGACCGTCAGGGAGGCCTGGGGCCAAGCCGAGGCTGCCGCCGAGGAGGGCAGGAAGGTGGTCGGCGTGGCCGCTGCAACCCGTGATGCAGCGTTGTCCGACGCAGCGGCTACTGAGAAACGTTGCCACATGGCGGAGACCGAGCTGAAGGCCCTCCGCGACGAGCAGGTCATACGCACCCGTTAGCTTGAGGTGCGCGAGGAGGACCTGAAGGCCCAGGAGGCCGCGCTTGTGAACCATGATGCTGAGCTGGAGCAGGCAACCCAGGAATAGGCTGCGGAGCGGAGCCAGTTGGAGAAGCTGAAGGAAGAGGTGGAGGTGACCCAGGCATCCCATGCCAAGCTCGTCTCCAAGGACAAGGCTTGGCTGGAGGCCAAGGAGAAGCTCCTTTCCGCGACAAAGAAGGCGGACGCCGTGGAGCGTGATGCCTTCGTCTCCCTTGATCTATGGTCCTGCTAGGCCCTAAAGGACATTTTCAGGGACGGGTACGAGAAGACACTGGTCGCTCCGGAGGCAGGCCCTACCAGGATGCTTCCCAATCTTGCCGCGACGCTCGAGGGTAGCGTTGTCAGAGTGGGCCCTGTCGGTGTCAAAACCGGCGGATCTCGGGTAGGGGGTCCTGATCTGTGCATCTTAGGCTGATGGTAACACAAAGCAAGGGACACAATGTTTACCCAGGTTCGGGCCCTCTCGATGGAGGTAAAACCATACTTCCTGCTTGATTAATATTGATGATATGAGTAGTACAAGAGTAGATCTACCACGAGATCGTAGAGGCTAAACCCTAGAAGCTAACCTATGATGATTATGATTGTAGTTGTGATCGGCCTTCTAAGGACCAACCTCTCCGGTTTATATAGACACCGGAGAGGGCTAGGGTTTACACGGAGTCGGTTACAAGGAAGGAAATACAATATCTGGATTGCCAAGCTTGTCTTCCACGCAAAGGAGAGTCCCATCCGGACACGGGACAGAGTCTTGAGTCTTGCATCTTCACGCTCCAATAGTTCGGATGATGTATATAGTCCGGCTGTCCAGATACCCCCTAATCCAGGACTCCCTCAGTAGCCCCTGAACCAGGATTCAATGACGATGAGTCCGGTGTGCAGTCTTGTCTTCGGCATTGCAAGGTGGGTTCCATCTCCGAATACTCCAAAGTACCTGTTACGACGAATAGTGTCCGACTTCCAATCAATGTTGTACTCCTTGGCTTCAGTGCCTCAATAATGACCATCTCCACGTGTCGAGCGAATGCGAGGAGCCGAGGCATTTTTGCATTTGCCACAACCCCAATCCTTCGGGCTGACCGTCTATTTGAAGAGATGGGGATTCTCACATCCAACCTCACTCTCCCCCCTCGAGCAAGCATCCAACAGAGTGCTCCAGAAAAACCATTCCAACATGGCTGTTCGTCGCAGCTCTTCTGCTCGCTCTCCTCGCTCCAAGCCGGGGTACTGGGAAGAGTGTTCAGTTCCTCATAGCCGTTTGATAGAGTTACAAACCCAAGGGTTTCTCCCACCGGCATTCATGGTCCCCATCCGAACCGGAATAGCCACCTATAACGGCGGCAAACAGGCGGAGGGATCTCCTAATACATCTCCAGAGGAGCGAATATGCCTCATCCCGCATCTGCTAAGGGGCGTCGGGTTTCCCATCCACCCTTCGCGGGCTCCTAGAGTTCTACGGCCTCCAGTTGCACAACTTTACCCCTGCCTCTGTACTTTATATAGCAGGGTACGTTGTCCTTTGTGAGCTATTTCTAGGGTGTGAGGCTCACTTCGGGCTAAGGAAGAAGTTGTTCTGCATCATCCCCGCAGCCAGAGAGTATCCCTATGTCAAGTGGGTGGGGCCGAAGTATGGCGCATTGCCGAGACCGGATACCTATTCGGAGTGGTTTTACATTGATGATGTTGCCCTTCCGGATCCAGTCCGGACAGGTCTCCCCAAGTTCAGTAATGCCCCTCCGAGGGCACGTCTAAGCTGGTGCCCCCGGGGCCCCCAAGAGGAGGATACCGGGTGAGGGAGTCCTGGACTAGGGGGTGTCCAGATAGCCGAACTATCATCATCAGCCGGACTCCAAGACTATGAAGATAGAAGATTGAAGACTTCGTCCCGTGTCCGGATGGGACTTTCCTTGGCGTGGAAGGCAAGCTTGGCGATACGGATATGTAGATCTCCTACCTTTGTAACGGACTCTGTGTAACCCTAGCCCTCTCCGGTGTCTATATAAACCGGATGGCCTTAGTCCATAGGACGAACAACAATCATACCATAGGCTAGCTTCTAGGGTTTAGCCTCCTTGATCTCGTGGTAGATCTACTCTTGTAACCCACATCATCAATATTAATCAAGCAGGACGTAGGGTTTTACCTCCATCAAGAGGGCCCGAACCTGGGTAAAAACATCGTGTCCCTCGTCTCCTGTTACCATCCGCCTAGACGCACAGTTCGGGACCCCCTACCCGAGATCCGCCGGTTTTGACACCGACATTGGTGCTTTCATTGAGAGTTCCTCTGTGTCGTCCGCCCCCGGCCGTCAGGTCAGATTTGGAAGTGTGAATTTCACGGCTGACATCCACGGGGACTTGATCTTCGACGGATTCGAGCCACAGCCGAGCGTGCCGCACTGTCACGTCGGGCATGATTTAGCTCTGCCGCCGGACAGTACCCTGGAGGCTGCACTCGAGCCCGCTCCGATCCTCAATTCGGAGCCGGCCGCGCAGATCGAGGATGGATGCCTAGACACCGCCTCGGGGGCTGCAACCTCTACGGCGATAGAGCCGAACACTGACTTTGTCCCTCATAAAGCTCGTGACTCCAAGGTGCCGGACTCCTCGCCGGACTCCGAACCTCCCGCGCCCGCCCTGATTGAATCCGATTGGGCGCCGATCACGGAGTTCACCGCAGTGGACGTCTTTCAACACTCACCTTACGGCGACATCTTGAGTTCGCTAAAATATGTCTCGTTATCAAGAGAACCCTGACCGGACTGCGGCCAGGATGGTTGGGACGCGGACGACGAAGAAATTCAAAGCCCACCCACCACCCACTTGGTAGCCGCTGTCGATGATTTAACCGACATGCTAGACTACGACTCCGAGGACATCGACGGTATGGACGACGATGCCGGAGACGACCAAGAACCAGCGCCTAATAGGCGCAGGAAAGCCACCCTAGCCCACAACGTATACATGATGGACACACCAAAAGGAAGCGACGATGAGGAAAAACGGGACGTGGCGAAGGACAACTCCCCCAACAAACAAATAAAGCGGCAACGCAAGCGCCGCTCGAAGACTGGCATCGACGAAAACGACACCCATATGGACCCGGCCCTAGAGCAGGGCGAAGCAGTGGACGACGCACACGTCAACAAGCAGCCAGCCGGACATGAATCGGACAAGCAACTCATCCCCGGCGAAAATGATCTCACATCACCAGAGCATATGAATCTTCATAAAAGGCTCATCGCCACTGCAAGAAGTCTGAAGAAGCAAAAGCGGAAGCTCAAAACAGCGGAAGACACACTCAGAATGAGATGGAGCAAAGTACTCAACACCGCAGATAAATATGGCACTAGTTACCAGACAAAGAGCTACCCGAAGCGCAAGCTGCTGCCCGAATTTGACGAGGAAGCCTTCGAGCCCCCGCAGTCAAAAAAGAAAGGGGCCGCCTGGCCGGATAGACGACCAGATGACAGGCCAAGAGCAACACAGGGCGCCACACACAAGCCGGCACATGATCAGCATAAAGATCCTCAGAAAAAGGATAACCCGGCCAGGTCTATCTATGGGCCAAAAAAGAAGACTCCAGGAAGTAACACAACCAGCCGAGCATTTGAAGACAACGTCACACCCAAATACAGGGGCGCCGCACACCCACTATGTTTCACCGACGAGGTACTGGATCATGAATTTCCAGCGGGATTTAAACCCATAAACATAGAGGCATACGACGGAACAACAGACCCCGGAGTCTGGATTGAGCATTATATCCTACACATACACATGGCAAGAGGAGACGATCTCCATGCCATAAAATACCTACCCCTCAAGCTCAAAGGGCCGGCCCGGCATTAGCTTAAAAGCCTCCCAGAAAATACGATTGGAAGTTGGGAAGAGCTTGAGGATGCGTTTCGAGCGAATTTTCAGGGCACTTATGTCCGGCCTCCGGATGCAGATGATTTAGGTCACATAACTCAACAGCCCGGAGAATCAGCACGCAAATTCTGGAACATGTTCCTCACTAAAAAGAACCAAATAGTCGACTGTCCGGACGCTGAAGCCTTATCAGCCTTTAAACACAACGTCCGAGACGAATGGCTCGCCAGACACCTCGGCCAGGAAAAACCAAGAACAATGGCCGCACTAACAAGTCTCATGACCCGCTTTTGCGCGGGGGAAGACAGCTGGTTGGCTAGACGCAGCACCAGCGACCCGAGTACATCCGAAATCAGGGATGGAAATGGGAAATCACAACGCAAAAAAGATCAGCGCGAGAATATGGAAAATGGCCCAAATAGTACGGTGGTCAACGCCGGATTCAAAAGCTCTTGGCCGAACAACAAAACACTGCCCCTAAAGGATAACAGTGACGAGCTATCCAACCTAAACAAGATTCTGGATAGACTGTGTCAATTACACGGTACCTCTGGGAAGCCTGCAAACCATACCCACAGAGATTGTTGGGTCTTCAAGCAGTCCGGCCGATTAACGATGAACACAAAGGGCTCGACACACCAAGTGAAAGTGACGAAACCCAAAAGCAGCGCTCCGGAAACCAAAAGACTTTCCCATTAGAAGTCAAGACAGTGAACTCACTTCATGTGATAACACGCAGCGCGTCCCCTCCTATACCAGGACACCATCCGCATACTGGGGATAGAACCCACCAAAATTCGCTATAGCAGCACTTACTTCAAAGGAGTGACGCCAGGCCTTTTTTAGCCAATTTTACAGGCTCTGTACCACTAGAGGTCGTCTTCGGTTCATCCGACAACCTCCGTCATGAAAAAGCTCACCCTCCATCACCCCATTTAGCAGTAGCCCTTAAGCACTACTGGGGCGCGCAGCTTTTGCCCGCTTTAATGCAATACCACATTACGCGTCTCTTACGCTTAAAAATGCCCAGTCCACGTGGCATGTTCTTAAAACTCCAGGTGTCTCTCGACCATGGAGAATGTGCGGATGCCTCGACAGCCACACATTATTCCGACCATGCAGGTCAAAGCCCCTAAAAACAGGTCATTTAGGCCTCGGACATGGTTAGACGAGTCCGGCGTAACTTAGCAAGGGGCTTCCCAGCCGCATACCCCTTTTTTTAGGGGGCCGCGCGCATAAATGATGAAAGCCAATAAAGCTTAACTTTCTTCATCTTCCAAATTATACTTTATTTTGATACACTTTTTGCACGATATTTCTTAGAAACTAAGTCCTTCTCTTTTACAGATGAAGCACGTGCTACACCCGTCCAGGATACAGCACAATGGAGACACAGACGCAGACATGCAGTAGGGACCCGTTGCAAGGATTCTTTTCAGATTAAGACCCTGCGTAAACCTTTCTCACTGTCTCTTGTTGATACACATCCCCCGGTTTCCTACCAGAGCCGAGGAGGAGGCTGGCGTTTTGGCATCGACCGCGTCAGAAGTTCCCGCCTGTACTTGGACACTAGGGGCTTAGGGCTTTATTCTGCCCGATATCATAAAGACCGAACACCTCAGAGAGTGTTCGGCGTCTCGAGTTAGGCCTTATATGCATCAGCTCCGAATCATGTCTTTGGTCAAATGTTGGGTTTGCCCGGCTCCTGTGTTTTGCTGCCTTACGTTCCGTATCATCGGCTAACGCGGCACCAGGAGAACTACTGCGATTGTGCCCCGGTTCGGCCGGGAGAGCACCTCAGTAGAGAAAGCCGAAAACTGACTGTCATGATATAGCGAGAGACTGGTCAACCACTCGATCGACCATTGGGAATGTTTAGAATTCATCCGCTTTGACGAAGCACCGCTTCCCGGTCAGGCACATACGCGCCCCGAGTTCGGAGAAGCGCAGTGCCATCAGGGGCTATATAGTAGCCCCACATTCGAGCTCCTATGGCTAAGTGAAAGTGATAAAGCATTATAGTCCGGTTGCCTAGTTTGCTATGCTATCACCTCCTTAAAAGGACCAAGACGTTGGATTAAGTGTGAAAAAGCGTTTTTCTTTTTGCAAACACCCCCGCACCATGTGCGAGGGGGCTGAAGCCAAAGATTGCCATCTTTCAGATTATACATACATATATGGCCGCACAGGAGATAGTTCAATACTTGAACACACAAGTATAAAAAGTCATTGCATTATAAACATGATCTTAGAAATCATACATGTCATTCAAACATAACATCTTTCGAGCACTACGACTCTATTATACAAGCACCATGCAGGACTTCCTCAAAGTAATGCTCAGTGGGGAATCGGCTTTTGTCCGAACCCCGGGATGCAACAGCGGTGGCATCCATCTCCGCCCAGTATGTTTTACCATGGGCGAGAGCCATCCGTGCACCTTCTATGCATGCCGACCGCTTCATCGCCTTAATATGCGGCACTGCCCCAAGGAATTACTGCAACAAGCCAAAATAACTCTTCGGCTTGGATCTTCCCGGCCACAGATGAGTGACCACATCCGTCATGGCAAGTCCGGACAATCTATTTAGCTCAGCCCACTCAACCAGCCGATCACTCAGCGGAAGTTGACGCTCCAGACTATGGAATTGAGACCAGAAAAGCTCTTCCATTTCGTGACCCTTCTGGCTTCGGAAGTGCACGACTGCGTCCGCCGCACTCGTTGCCAAGTCCAGGTAAGGATCCTCCGCACCATACAATCGGCCGAGCTGAGCATACTTCAGATCCGTGAACTTGCTGCGCAGCATAAAGGGTTTTCCAGCCACAATGTCTTGGATTTGACGCAGTTCCTCCTTCATAGCCCGCATCGTACTACGGGCATCTTTGGCTTTGGCGTCGGCCTTCTTCAGGTCCTCTTGTTCCGCTCGACGTTCTCTTTCAAGAACCTCCTGGCGGTCGGTAGCAACTTCTAATTTCACGGCCATTCCGGCCATCTCCTCCCTGCTTCGGCAGTGCGCAGCCTTCTCGGCTTCTAGCTCTTCCGCTGCCTTCGAGGCAGCCGCCTAGCTTTTTCTGGCTTGCTCCTTGGCCCGAGCAAGTTCGGCTCGAAGGCCTTCCATAGCGGCAGCGTTATCTGCATCAAGCATGCAAATTGTAAGGCACGGGCGTCAGCCTCCTTACTAGGCGACCATGGAGCAACCACGTACCTTGTGACTCATCCAGTCGTTTATTAACCAGCGAGATGTCCGCATCCGCAACGTCGAGTTGCCTTCTCAGCTCGGCAAATCCATCAGTCCGGCTGGCCACCGGAAGATCCGCCACCTGCATAGGAAAGGAGGCATTCTATAACTGAGATTACGATCCTTGGCACGCTATTGCTTTCGACAGCATACCAAGTCTCAGGGCTACTATCTATACAGGGCGCACTTCATGTGCAAAACTGTCAACAGGTATGTCATTTTTTGCGTACCTCAAATCCCGTCAGTAAAATTCCGACAGCCTCATACAACCCGGTTTCGGCGGACGAAATCCTCTCAATCACATCACCCATTAATGTGCGGTGATCTTCTGAGATGGACGCCCTCTTAATCAAATCCTGCAGCTCCACCGGCCGTACTCTAATGAGCGCCGAACTCTCTGGTCCCGCCGGACTCGGGGAGACCCTCCGGGACGACACCTTAGGGTCGTCCGCCCCGCACGATGGGGCGGTAGATGAAGGCGTTTCGCTTTCCACCATCTCCGGACGAAGGTCTCCCGAAGATGAGCTGTGCTGAGATGGGCTGAGATCCGAACTACAAGGTAAAAACTTCGTTACCTTTAGACATTAAGCAGGGGTGACTGATAATTATAAAATCCGCCTTTTCACTTACGGCTCATTAGAGGGATGATTCCTCCGAGGAGACAATACGGCTGGGGCGCTTTCTGGCGCAGGACCTTCCGGTACAGATTTCTTTCCCCGTTTTGAGGCCTTGGCCTCCGGGTCTTAGGAAGCGTTCCTCTTCTCCCCCTGGAAGGAGGGACTCTAGATTCCTCCCTTACTAAACGCCTCCTTGGCAGAGGTGACAGTTTCCCCGTGCCCCCCTTCGCCCTCATTCGAAGGTGCAACCTCCAACATTTTGATTAACACGGGATCCTGCATGGTCTCAGGGAGGGGGGCCGGACACCGTATCAGTTTTGCTTGCGCTATCCACTCCTGTCCAGGGATAGCTGGTTAAAAGGCAAGCTCACGAAAAATAAATGGACGGTGTGTCCGGACACAGGGCTACTTACTTGTGTATCCGGGCGATTGCAGGTTAGGCCAGCGTCCTCGGTCAATTCTGGATGCGTCTCTTGCGATCCGAAGAACAGTTTATACATCTCCATGGGAGTCAAACCCATGAAATGTTGAAGAGCTCGTGGCCCCTCCGGATTAAATTCCCACAGGCGGAGGGGCCGACGTTTGCAGGGCAGTAGGCGCCGGATCAACATTACCTGCACCACTGCGACCAGATTGATCTCCCTTTCTTGGAGGCCTCGAATCCGGTCCTGCAGCAGGGGGACGTCTTTAGGCGCCCCCCAGTCACGCCCCTTGTTGACCCATGACGTCAGCTGCTGTGGAGGGCCCGAGCGAAAGACGGGCGGTGGCTTCTGCCTGCTGCCCCGGGGAGCGGTGATATAAAACCACTCCTGTTGCCACAAGCCGAGCTCCTCTTGGAAAGAGCCCTTGGGCCATGGAGCTTCGGACCTCTTGCTTATAACCACCCCTCCGCACTCTTCCTGACGCCCCTCAATCATCTTCGGCTCCACGTTGAAGGTTTTGAGCCATAAGCCGAAGTGAGGGGTAGTGCGGAGGAAGGCTTCACATACGACAATGAATGATGAGATATGGAGGATGGACTCCGGAGCTAGGTCATGGAATTCCAGCCCATAGTAAAACATGAGACCCCTCATGAAGGGATCCGTCGGGAAGCCTAAACCCCGACGGAAGTGAGACACGAACACGACGATCTCACCAGGCTCGGGAGTTGGGATAACTTGCCCTCGGGCAGGCAGCCTATGCGAAATCTCGTAGGTTAAATACCTGGCATCTCTCAGCTTTAGCACGTCCCCCTCCGTGACGGAGGAGGGCATCCACCGGCCTCGTAGATCAGGATCGGACATTGTCGAAGATCGAAGGTACCTGAAATCGGAGCCCTGGGTGTTGGAACTCAGGAGAGGGGCGAATTCGATAGAAGATTGAATAAAAAGAACGGGCCTTGGTCTCATTATAAAGAGGAAGAATACCAAGAGCCATCCCCATGACCGTTTGGAACCCGCCTTCGATGGAGGGCGCGTGGCAACGGGCGCGGTTGGGTTACCCACGTCCGTATTAATGGGAATCCCGGAATAAGGGGAACACAATCTCTGCTTCGACAAGACGTGCCAAGAAAACCGCCTCGCTGAACGCGCTGAGGTGGAACAATAGAAACAATTCGAGTAAAGGCTTGGAAGTGGTGTGACATCACGCCACAGAATACGTTAGCAGATTGATCTTGTGTAATATTATTCTCTCTACGGTGGTATGTGGAATTTATTTTTGCAGAGCCGGACACTATCCTGGAGTTCACAATCTTCTATAAATTATTCGGAGGAGGAACCCGCCTTGCAATGCCGAAGACAATATGCGCGCCGGACTCGTCGTCATTGAAGCCTGGTTCAGGGGCTACTGAGGGAGTCCCGGACTAGGGGGTGTCCGGATAGCCGAACTATCATCATCGGCCGGACTCCAAGACTATGAAGATAGAAGATTGAAGACTTCGTCCCATGTCCGGATGGGACTTTCCTTGGCGTGGAAGGCAAGTTTGGTGATACGGATATGTAGATCTCCTACCTTTGTAACCGACTCTATGTAACCCTAGCCCTCTCCGGTGTCTATATAAACCGGATGGCCTTAGTCCATAGGACGAACAACAATCATACCATAGGCTAGCTTCTAGGGTTTAGCCTCCTTGATCTCGTGGTAGATCTACTCTTGTAACCCACATCATCAATATTAATCAAGCAGGACGTAGGGTTTTACCTCCATCAAGAGGGCCCGAACCTGGGTAAAAACATCGTGTCCCTCGTCTCCTGTTACCATCCGCCTAGACGCACAGTTCGGGACCCCCTACCCGAGATCCGCCGGTTTTGACACCGACACCGGGTAAATACATTTCCTGATGAGCAGGATAAAGTTACTGGCCAAATCCGGACTGACAATAGTCAAGGTTATGGCAATATGCATCATGCGGGGAGTGCAACCGCTTCAATATCGGGGGAAGCCCATGTGGCACTTCAACGGGGAAGATGATGTCACCCGCTGTGGTCGTAAGGGTCCGGACTCCGCCACTGCTCTGGCGAGCATATTGTCCGATTTATACAAAGGAGAAGAGGAAGAATTCCTTCACATTAAACCGCGAGATGGATTCTCCATGTACAACCCCCCAATCTGGGTAAGTCGTCATTCCTTTCCCGCTTCACTTATTGTGGCGTTCTTCGCTAAGATTATCTGCCTTGATATTTCTGAGCAGGAATTGAGGAGGGCCATAGAAGGAATCTCCAGCCCCTCCCCGCAGCCAGAGGACCCCGGAAGGGCCCTAGATCCAGGACTCGAAGAAGATCCGGATATTACGGTGGAGCTTGTCAACGGGATATTTTATCAAGCCACCTGCGATGGCGCCTCAATGGCCATTATTGCCGACTATCCCGGACTACTACCTACGTCGCGTGTAAGCCAAGCCGAAAACCCTATCCTCTGAAGAGGACTCCTTTCAGATGTCATGCCTTACCCCTGAAGTGCCCTGTTTTTGCAAAGATGACGGTCGGAGCGCGGGGTCGAGACCCTAGGGACCCGTCGACCACGGGCGTCCGGATCGGGCAGGCTGAAGAGGAAGGCAGTTAGGGTCGACACGACACTACAAAGGTAAGGCAAAAACCTGTCCTGTGATTATTGTATTTGAAGTATAACAACGCCCTTTGTGTCCCGACAGGAAGAGGAGTAGCCGGACTATATCCGGGGATCCCGCCAATCATGCCTTCACCAGCTGGATTCCAGAACCGGCTTCGAGAGCGGAGGCGGAAGCAGGGCCGATGCCGCATAGTTCTCCGACAGAGGACGCGTATATGCTCTCGGCCATGAATTCTGAAATAGAGAGCGCCATGAATCACCTGCGCCGACGCGCCGTGCTTCGGAACAACATCTTTTCCGAAAAGGCATTTAATGCCTTCAATTCGGGAGACACATACCTCCGAGCTGCTCAAGGCGGGCTTTCCCGAACGACGGACCAGTATACCAAAGATATACGGGTAAGAAAATTTGATAAGCATGTATAGCAGTAGCCCCTGATACTTGAAACGGTTGGAACAACTGTTTTGAGGATCAATTTATGCACAGGTCCTTGTAGATAAGAATGATCAATTGTCTCGAGAGCTGGAGGAGTGCAAGGCCCAGCTGAGGACCTCAGTTGCCAAGTTAGAGGAATCCCAGAAGCCCTCATCTGGTAACATTTGTCTCAATTGTACGAAGGTGCACCAGTTGGTAAATGGCTAGTATGACAAGTCTAACAGAAAATTCTGCAAACAATCCCGGAGTGAATCCGGAGGGCGTAAGAGATGACGAGTCGTATCTCAAAAGGAAGCTAAAGGCTGGCGAGCGCGTTCTTATACAAGTTAGGCAGGAGAAGAACAATATTCAAGATGCCAAAGTCCAGCTGGACGTGGAATTAAAAGACGTCCGCGCTCAGCTGGCGGACTCCGTGAAGGACAACAAAAGGCTTCGACGTGGCATTTATGGTAAGTGCCTCGACGAACTGTAGTATAGTTCGGCGAAGAAGTATATTGAAAGAATTTTGCTTGTAGGAATGTTAACGGGTCGCCCTGAGGAGGAGATGCCCTCATCTGCAGGCGATTTACTGCAAGACCTCTCACAACTGCACGAGCGAGCTCAGCAGGTGATGCAGGGCATTGCTCGGGCCTTGTGGCCATCAAGCCTCCTGCCGAGTGGCATGGGGGAGCTTGTGGATATGCTTCAAGGAGCACGGCGGCGCTTCCGATTGTGGAAGATATCAGCCTGCCGGCAAGGTGCAAGAGAAGCCTGGGCTATGGTGAAGACGCGCTACACCAAGCTGGACCCGAACCATATGGTCGAAGTCGGACCGGCGGGGCCAGATGGGCAAGAATTTCCCGTGAGTCTGGTATATGACCAGGTAGAGTTAGCCGCAAAGTATTCTCAACAGGATTGTAAGCTAGATAGCCTATTGGATGGTATAGAGGAGGAATATAGTCAGTCCAAGTGACTGTGTAATTCGATGGACATAAGTAGTCCCTAGCCGGATTAAAATCATTTGTCATGGCGGACCTCTTCGCTTCAGCCCCTGGATCCTACAGTCCAGGGTGCGTCCGAATACACGCTCAGTTATACAGAACCGGTTTATGCGTGGAAACCAGGCATAGGGGTCATAAGTGCTGGAATAGACAAGTACCAGACTAGTTATGTTATATTACATGGATAGTAAGAAACATCTTCCAGGGAGAATAGTTCCGTTAGGGGTTCCTTTCCCTGGGTACGCATGCGACGATGCACATGTCCGGACTGCGAACAAGGGAGCGGGATACAAAGCTTCTGGGGATTTACGTTGTAATAAACAAAACATCTTTTGTTCACCAACCGAATATTCTCTTAAGGACGCTAGCTTTCGGCTTCACCCAGTCTGAGGTATACATCCGGCTGAACCGGCAGTAACAATCGCAGAGGTGCTCCCATTATGCCCTAGCTGAATTAACGGGAACGTAGGGCATAAACACAAGAGCCAGGCAACCCAGCTTGGCCACATCTTAAGTCATATCGATGCATATAATGGTGAAGAAAAGGCACATATGGAAAAAGAAACGCATATGTGATGGCCAAAAATCCATTAGAGTAATTATTTTTAGCTTCCGTATAGGAAGCCCCCAGGTATTACTTACACACATAGTGCGTCCGGAGTGATCCGGGAGTCCGTACTGTATTAAATACTTTGTGTGAAGAGGAAAAAAGGTTGAGAAAGGAAAAGGGAGGAGGCATAATTAAAAAGAAGGGGGTAAGGAGACGAACACTGAGTTTGGCACTAGGCGTAGAATCTTTGGAGTCTGGCCGGGTCCCATGGGTTCGGCTCGAGTCTGTTATCGGATGCATTACGTAAGCGGTACGCTCCTCTGGTGAGAACTTTGTCAATGACAAAGGGACCTTCCCACTTCGTTTTGAGCTTGTCCTTCTTCTTCTCCGGTAGGCGTAGAACGAGCTCGCCAAATTATAAGTTTTGGCCCGCACTTCTCTGCTTTGGTATCGTCGAGCCTGTTGCTGATAGAATGCGGAGCGGGCTTTTGCGACATCGCGCTCCTCCTCCAGGGCATCCAAGTTATCCTGTCAATCTAACTCGGCTTCCTTCTCTTCGTACATGCGTACGCGTGGCGAATCATGTATTATGTTGAAGGGTAGTACTACTTCCGCGCCGTACACCATAAAAATGGTGTATATCCGGTGGTGCGATTCAGCGTGGTCCGCAGCCCCCAGAGTATGGAGTCGAGCTCTTCGACCTAGTGCGTATCCGACTCTATCAAGGATCGCACTAGTCCGGTTTTGATGCCACTCATGATGAGACCGTTTACCAGTTTGACCTGGCCGTTTGTTTGGGGATGGTAGACGGAAGCGTAATCAAGCTTAATGCCCATTTTTCCGCACCAAGTTTTCACTTCGTCGGCTATGAAATTTGAGCCATTATCAGTGATGATGTTGTGGGGGACACTGTATCGGTGTACGACCCCGGATATGAAGTCTATTACTGGTCCGGATTCGGCCGTTTTGACTGGTTTGGCTTCTATCCATTTGGTGAACTTGTCCACAATGACCAATAAGTATGTTTTCTTATGGCTTACCCCTTGAAGAGGTCCGACCATATCCACCCCCCAGACCGTGAAGGGCCAAGTTATGGGGATTGTTTGGAGAGCGGTAGGGGGCATATGACTCTGATTGGCAAAGAGCTGGCAACCGACGCAGTGTTCGACAAGGTCATGTGCGTCTGGTCGGGCCGTCGACCAATAGAAGCCTGTATGGAAGGCCTTGCTGACTAGTGCTTGAGCCGCGGCGTGGTGCCCTCCCAGTCCGGCATGGATTTCAGCCAAGAGCTTCCGCCCTTCCTCTTCGGAGATGCACCTTTGGAGCACTCCGGTCGCACTTTTCTTATAGAGTTCCCCTTCATGGACTTTGTAAGCTTTAGAACGCCGGACGATGCAGCGTGCTTCATTTTGGTCTTCGGGGAGCTCCTGCCTATTTAGGTAGGCCAAAAGGCTCAGTCCACTGGGCGATTACAGCCATGATTTCGTGGGCCGAAGATGTTATTTCGGTGGTAGAGCCCCCGATTATGTCTGATAGTTCGGAATTTGGGGGTGTATTCGAATCCATGCTAGTATTGCGGGACTCCCCTTCCCACACCACGGATGGCTTGAACAGTCTTTCCAGGAATATGTTAGGTGGGACAGGGTCACGCTTAGCACTGATGTGGGCGAGGATATCCGCCGCTTGATTGTTTTCTCGAGCCACATGGTGGAATTCGAGGCCCTCGAACCGAGGTGACATTTTGAGGATGGCATTATGGTAGGCCGCCATTTTGGATCCTTGGCATCAAAGGCTCCGTTTATTTGTGATATTGCGAGGTTTGAATCCCCGCGCACTTCTAGGTGTTTACCTAGGTTCGGGTAGGCCCCGTGGTGGAGGGAAAGGCTCGCGCGCTCTTTACCTCGGCCGCGACGCGCGTCTTTAGTCACCTCCACCTTCGAGACCCCAGCTTTGACTTTGGTGCGTTGCTCGAACCTATGAATCCTGAGCTCCAGGACATCGTCGCCAAGGCCGTGAAGAAGCAGGTGGAGGCCCTGTTGCAGAAGTTCCTCTACGTCGACCCCGCGACCGCAGCTGGTGGCAAGGACGGCGACGATGTTGCTGATGATAGGCCTCCCCAGGAGGGCGACGGTGGCGCCCAAGGCTGAGGTGGGGCTCGAAGGCGGCGCTTCTCCTTATTTTAGTCCTGCAATATTCATCGTGCCTTGTGGAGGCGTAAGAACTTATGCTTTGAACTTTTAAGAGACAATATGTTTTGTAATAATTTTCTAGGATTTCGCGATTTCCTTTCCATTTGCCTAAGTGTTCTGCGTCGGCCCCTCGCATACCTCAGCCGCCGTTGGGTCGTCCGGATCACCAAGACGAGACCTAGGGGTGATGGGCTATGTGACCAGTGAGGCTCATGAGTCACGATGCTCAGGAGTCCCTCTTGATGTATGAACAACCCTCGGGAAGGAGATGTGAGTGTAGGTTTTAGTGTTCTGCGTCGGCAGGGCCACGAGCCACGTGCATACTTCAGCCGCCGTTGGGTCATCCACATCACCAGGACGAGACCAAGGGGTGAGGGGCTACGTGACCAGTGAGGCTCCTGAGTCACAATGCTCAGGAGTCCCCCTTACGTACAAACACACCTCCATACCTTTCCTCACCGGGCTCTCGCTCGGGAGGGGCGCGCGAAGACCAGGTCTGAGGGACCTGGTGAGGTGGCGTACACCAGGCATGACCTAAGCATAGTCCCCGTGCCCAGCCCCCTCGCGCTACCATCCCGAGGGAAGGCAGCGCAGTGAGGCTGAACTACGAGCTTGGTGGCTCTCCTGAGGTTACTGCAGCCGTTAGGTTGCCCTCAGTTGTTTATTCACCTGCGCGCAGCATGGTGCTTCCTCTCTTGCACGGGCATAGCCGCTCCTCGACCGTGTCGTCCGCCAGCACGGAGCATGGGGATTCCACTGGTATGTGGGTGGGCGCTCCCTCTGAGGGGAGACTCCGGGGCGTGTACAGCCCCACCCTGACACGTGGCTTGCACGACAGGGCTAGAGGAGGTCTGTATGGGCACTTGTGATCCAGCGTGATAATCCATAAGTATAGGGGATCGCAACAGTTTTCGAGGATAGAGTATTCAACCCAAATTTATTGATTCGACACAAGGGGAGCCAAATAATATTCTTGAGCATTAGTAGCTGAGTTGTCAATTCAACCACACCTGAAAGACTTAAATATCTACAGCAAAGTATTTAGTAGCAAAGTAATATGGAAGTAGTGGTAACGGTGGCAAAAGTAACAGTAGTAGTATTGTAGCAATCATAACAGTGGCAACAGAAAAGTAACTAAGCAAAGATCAATATGTGAAAATCTCATAGGCAATGGATCACTGATGGATAATTATGTTGGATGGCATTCATCATGCAACGGTTATAACATAGGGTGACACAGAACTCGCTCCAATTCATCAATATAATGTAGGCATGCATTCTGAATATAGTCGTACGTGCTTATGGAAAAGAACTTGCATGACATCTTTTGTCCTACCCTCCTGCGGCAGCGGGGTCCGATTGGAAACTAAGGGATATTAAGGCCTCCTTTTAATAGAGTACCGGACCAAAGCATTAGCACTTAGTGAATACATGAACTCCTCAAACTACGGTCATCACCGGGAGTGGTCCCAACTATTGTCACTCCGGGGTTGCCGGATCATAGCACGTAGTAGGTGACTATAACTTGCAATATCGGATCAAGAACACAAATATATTCATGAAAACATAATAGGTTGAGATCTGAAAATCATGGTACTCGGGACCTAGTGACAAGCATTAAGCATAACAAAGTCATAGCAACATCAATCTTAGAACATAGTGGATACTAGGGATCAAACCCTAAAAAACTAACTCGATTACATGGTAAATATCATCCAACCCATCACCGTCCAGCAAGCCCACGATGGGATTACTCACCCACGACGGTGAGCATCATGAAATTGGTGATGGTGGATGTTTGATGATGACGATGGCGACGGATTCCCCTCTCTGGAGCACCAAACGGACTCCACATCTGCCCTCCCGAGGAAGAACAGGTCTTGGCGGCGGCTTCATATCGTAAAACGTGATGAACCCTTCTCTCTGATTTTTTTTCTCCCCGAACATGAATATATGGAGTTGGAGTTGAGGTCGATGGAGGTCCAGGGGGCCCACAAGGTCGGAGGGCGCGCCCCCACCATTGTGGCCAGGGTGTGGGCCCCTTCAATTGGTTCTTTCGCCAATATTTTTTATTAATTCCAAAACTTATCTGCGTGAAGTTTCAGGACATTCCGAGAACTTTTTATTCTGCAAAAAAATAACACCATGGCAATTCTGCTGAAAACAGCGCTAGTCCGTGTTAGTTCCATTCAAATCATGCAAGTTAGAGTCCAAAACATGGGGAAAAGAGTTTGGAAAAGTAGATACGACAGAGATGTATCAACTCCCCCAAGCTTATCCCATTGCTTGTCCTCAAGCAATTTAGTTGACAAACTGAAAGTGATAAAGAAAAACTTTTACAAATTTTGTTTGATCTTGTTGTTGCCAATATGTAAAGCCAACATTCAAGTTTTTAGCAACGATCATGAACTAACCATATTAACAATAACATTTAGGTCTCACATTTACTCATATCAATGGCATAATCAACTAGCGAGCAATAATAATAAATCTCGGATGACAACACTTTCTCAAAACAATCATGATATGATATAATGAGATGGTATCTCGCTAGCCCTTTCTAAGACTGCAAAACTTAAATGTAGAGAACCCCTGAAGATCAAGGCTGACTAGGCATTGTAATTCATGGTGAAAGAGATCCAATCACAGTCATACTCAATATAAATTAATAGCAATGCATACAAATGATAGTTATGCTCTCTAGCTGGTGCCTTTTATAAGTGGATGATGACTCAACAGTAAAAGTAAATAGATAGGCCCTTCACAGTGGGAAGCAAGGATTTGCAGAGGTGCTATAGCTCGGGTTTTGAAATAAAGGTAAAAAATATTTTGAGCGGTATGATTTCATTGTCAACGTAACAACCAAGAGATCTCGGTATCTTCCGTGCTACATACATTATAGGCGGTTCCCAAACAGAATGGTAAATTTTATACCCCCCCCCCCACCAATAGGCACACTCCACGGCTAGTCCAAAACAATGGGTACCATCCAACTTACAACAATACTGGGGGAGTTTTGTTTGCAATTATTTTGATTTGATTTGAGCATGGACTGGGCATCCCGGTTACCAGCCATTTTCTCGTGAATGATGAGCGGAGTCCACCCATCGTGAGAATAACCCACCTAGCATGGAAGATATTGACAACCCTAGTTGGTACATGGGCGATTCGAGCATACAAAACAGATTATCATTTGAAGGTTTAGAGTTTGGCACATGTGAATTTACTTGGAATGGCAGGTAAATACCGCATATAGGAAGGTATGGTGGGCTCATATGGAACAACTTTGGGTTTATGGAAGTGTATGCACAAGCAGTATTCCCGCTTAGTACAAGTGAAGGCTAGAAAAAGACTGGTAAGTGACCAACTAGAGAGCGACAACAGTCATAAACATGCATTGAGATTAACCAACATTGAGTGCAAGCATGAGTGGATATAAATCACCATGAACAAAAATATCGTGGAGGCTATGTTGATTTTGTTTCAACTACATGAGTGAACATGTGCCAAGTCAAGCCAGTTAAATCATTCAAAGGAGGATACCATCCTATCATACTACATCACAACCATTTTAATTTTCATGTTGGCACACAAGGTAAACCATTATAAACTCCTAGCTAATTAAGCATGGCATGAGTAACTATAATATCTAATTGTCATTGCAAACATGTTTCATTCATAATAGGCTGAATCAAGAACAATGAACTAATCATAATTACAAAAACAAGATAGGTCGAGTTCATACCAGCTTTCCCTCGTCTCAATCATTTCATTATATATCGTCATTATTGCCTTTCACTTGCACAAACGAATGGTGTGGATAATAATAATAGTGCATTGATATATCTCCAACATATCTATATTTTTTATTGTTCCATGCTATTATATTATCATTCTTGGATGTTTTACAATCATTTTATAGTCATTTTATATCTTTTTTGGTACTAACCTATTGACATAGTGCCTAGTGCCAGTTGTTGTTTTTTGCATGTTTTTTACACAGCAGGAAATCAATATCAAACGGAGTCCAAACAGAGTCCAAACGCAACGAAACTTTTTGAGGATTTTTTGGGCCAGAAGACATCCAGTGGGCCAGGAACGCACCTCAGGGGAGCTCCGAGGGGAGCACAACCCACCAGGGTGCGCCTTGGGGTCCAGGCGCGCCCCAGTGGGTTGTGCCCTCCTCGTTGGCCTCCCACACCACCTCTTCGCTCTAGAAATAACCCAATATTCTAGAAACCCTAGGGGAGTCAACAAAAATCAATTCCAGCCGCCGCAGAGTCCAGAAACACCAGATACAATCTAGACACCATCTTGGAGGGGTGCATCATGTCTATTGGTGCCTCTCCAATGATGCGTGAGTAGTTCTTTGTAGACCTACGGGTATGTAGTTAGTAGCTAGATGGCTTCCTCTCTCTTTTGATTATCAATACAATTGTCTCTTGGAAATCCATATGATGTAAGTCTTTTCGCGGTGCGTTTGTTGGGATCCAATGAACTTTGAGTTTGATCAGATCTATGTTTCATCCATGAAAGTTATTTGAGTTTTCTTTGATCTCTTACATGCATGATTGATTATAGCCTCGTATTTCTTCTCCGATACTTGGGTTTTGTTTGGCCAACTTAATCTATTTATCTTGCAATGGGAAGAGGGGCTTTGTGATGGGTTTGATCTTACGGTGCTTGATCCCAGTGACAGAAAGGGAAGCGACATATATGTATCGTTGCTATTAAGCATAACAAGATGGGGTCTATTTCTACATAAATAGATCTTGTCTACATTATGTCATCGTTCTTATTGCATTACTCTGTTTTCCCATGAACTTAATACACTAGATGCATGTTGGATAGCGGACGATGTGTGGAGTAATAGTAGTAGATGCAGGTAGGAGCCGGTCTACTAATCTTTGACGTGATGCCTCTATAATGATCATTTCCTGGATATCGTCATGATTATTTGAAGTTATATCAATTTCCCAACAGTAATTGTTCTCCCACCATTTGCTATTTTTCTCGAGAGAAGCCACTAGTGAAACCTACGACCCACGGGTCTCTTTTCATCATATTTGCCTTTGCGATCTATTTTCCTTTGCATTTATTTTCAGATCTATTAAACCAAAAATACAAAAATACCTTGCTCCAATTTATTTGTTCCGCAATCTATTTATCCTATCTACCACTTTACCTCACGTTATTTGCCTATCTAGAGGCGTCGTACCCGAAAGGGATTGACAACCCCTTTAACACGTCGGTGCGAGTATTTCTCATTTGTGTGCAGGTGTTGTTTATGTGGTGTGAGGAGGTTCTCCTACTGGTTCGATAACCTTGGTCTCATCACTGAGGGAAATACCTACCGTCTCTATACTGCATCATCCCTTCCTCTTTGGGAAAATACCAAGTAGTTCTAGCAGACATCATGGATGTGCATTGGACTATACTGCAATATGCAAACATTAATTAAATGGAGAAGACAAGGTAATATGGGCTCTTTGGTAGATCAACAATAATGCATATGCGAGACACTCAACATTTTCATCGTGGCTCCTCCTCTCGACCCCCAAAGAAAAGAAAAGAATTTCAAAGAAACACACTAAAATATTTTTGGAGTTTTTGTTTTTCTGAAGGAAGAGAAACAAGAACAAGAAAAACTATTTACACGGGAAAGCTCCCAACAAGCAAAAGAAACGCGAGAAATCTTTTTGGGTTTTCTATTAATACTGCAACTAAGCATGCATAGAAAGTAAACTAACTACAACTACTTTTTTAGTTTTCTGAAGGTTTTTCAAACACATAAGAAGAAAGCGAGAAAAAGAAATAAACTAGCTTGGACAATACAATGAAAAAGTATGAACACCGACAACTAGAATGAGTGTGTGAACATGAATATAATGTCGGTGAGAAATATGTATTCCCCCGAGCTTAGGCTTCTGGCCTAAGTTGGTCAAAGCAAGCATTAGCCTGGATGATATCCAGAATCATAGTTGGGGTCGTACTGTGATGCGGCAGCTACCGCTTGGCGAGCTGTCTCCTAAAGACAAGCGGCCTCTGCTGCTCTCTCATAATCGTTTGCCTCCTCTCTAGTTATAAAATATCTCCCATTTTCCTGAAAGTTAAAGAAAGCAGGAGCAGGAAGAGTAACATGGACGGCGTGCCGTCTATCAAAGATTAGTTGGTACTGGAGGAACTGTTCGTTCCTCTTAAGAAACTGGTAGCATACCGTAGACTCATAATCTAGAAAAGCAGGTGGCAACTCCATATCATACCCTCTAATAGGTACACCCAAATAGTTAGCTAAACGAGTTGCATAAATCCCACCAAATAAATCTCCATCTTTAGCATTATGGTGTAACCTCCTAGCAATAATAGCCCCTAAATTATATCATTTATCATCCAACACCGCACACTTGAGGACACTATTTAAAGCACAAAGGTGGCTATGATCATGTTTATCATTAATGCATCTACCTATGAAGAGAGAAAAATAGAGTATGGCAGGAAAATGAATGCTCCCCACGGAGGATTGTGTGATATTTCTAGTTTCTCCAACAGTTATGCTAGCAAGGAAATCATTATATTCAGATTTGCGAGGCTCGCTAAGGCTGCCCCATTGTAGAATTTTACATGCATCACAAAAGTATTCTAGGTCCATGGTATAAGATTCATCATAAAGATCAAACATGATAGTATGAGTGTTACGCTTAGATGAAAACTCAAACCTCCAAACGAAGGAATCAGTGAGATAATAACACTGTAATCACTTGTGTGATAAGAAAACCTCAAGGTCGGCATTTTGTATGTATGCATAGAACTCATCCTTGAAGCCTGCATGATCCATAAATTCATCCGACGGCCATTCACACGGCTTCACTTGAGCTTCCCTTGGTGGTTCAGGGTCCAGTTCATGTATTGCATGCCTCGGTGCTTGCTTCCTTGTACAATCATCTTGGTACATTCTCCTAGACATTTTCCTTTCTCTGAAAAATTTCTGAAAATTTTAGTGACTCGAAATAAAAGTGAACCAAACTCAACAAAATTGATAGCAACTACTCCTACAAGTGCCTGGAGGCTATATCATGCATGAAAACTACTTTGGACCATATAAATTTGACATGCAAGCTCAAGAACAAGGTTACTACAGCAGCAAAAATTCTCAATGAATAGAGCACTAGAACAAAAACTATTTGGACCATTGGAGGAGTCACATACCAAAGAACAATCCCCAAAAGCAGTTTTGTGAATGGAGGTATGAGCAAGGAGATCAAAAATGGCAGCAAGATGAGAACACAAGTTTGAGCTACAGAGTGATTTTCTCTACAGGAAGGAGTGGATGGTGTCGACGTTCTGGGAACGGGGGTCCCCAGACTTGCCTGCCTGCGGCCCACGGCGTGGCTCCACCAGTGGCCCAGTACGGCCCATCTTCATCAACCAACACTCAAGACCCTCGCGAGGGTCCAAACCTCGCAGGGCGGACAATACAAGGCCTCCTCAGGAGCGGCCTCACCAGGCAGGCTCGCGAGGGAGGCGGAGAGATCAAGGCAAGGGGTACCTCGCGAGGTTCCCGTGATGCAAGCCATGACGACCAAGTCCAGGCGGCCGCCAGCGTGCAGTGTCCTCGTTTCCCCTTTGGTGCTAAGGGGGCAAGCGCAGGCGCGGAGTACCAAGGCATCAGGCAAAGGTTTCCATATCGGTGCAACAAGACCAAGACCAGCAGGACGGCATGACGGAGGTCATCGTGGAGCCCAAGACGGCGTCACCACCAGCGCCTTTGACAAGCGAAGACCACCTTTAGTCAGGATAGCTTGTACTAGCTGCCCCCCTACAAATTCGCCGTTGTTGGATCCCTTCCCACTCAATATTTGGGAAGTGGACCAGGGCCTCTATAAATAGGACTAGCCACCACAGTAGAGGGAGAGATCAAGCCCTCCCCGAGTACACCACCAAGCACAAGAACACCTCTCCTCAGGAGGCTGTTCCTCCCTTGTACTATTCATCATCAGCCCAAGAGGCAATCCACCACCACCACACAGGAGTAGGGTATTACATCACAACGGTGGCCCGAACCTGTATAAATCTTGTGTCTCTTGTGTTGTGAGTTCATCGAGCTAGCTTAGAGATCACGGTGAGGCTGAGGGCGAGATTCAGTAGGGGGGAATCTTCGTGCGCACCTGAGTGTTCGAACCTCAAGGGTTTTGCCGGAACCCTAAATCCGACATTTGGTGCACTTGGTAGGGGTGCGCCGAAGTCTTCCTTCCGCTGATCCGCGTCCCATCGCTTCGTCGCATCCATGTCTAGTGACCCGATGACCGGCGCCGATTGTTGGGCAGCCTGGCCAGCTCGGGCCATGTCGCCTGCCAAAGAAGACCTCAGCCCCACGCCCCAGGCAGCCCGCGCACCGCAGAACGCTGCGGGGCGCGGGAGGCGCGGTCACACACCGCCCGTCCCTACTGCGCGGCAGGTGCGGGCAGCCGCAAGGGCCTCAAGCCACGCCGCGGCCACGGCACCGGCCACCTGACGGGAAAAAGCGAACATGAGAGCCGCGCTGACTGTGGCTCGGGAGCTGCTACGATGCAGGTTGATGGAGAGCGGTCGGGATGCGCTGCTGGAGCGCATTGGCGAGCTCCTGGATGTCGCGGCCTCGGGGGCACCGCCCTTATGCTTCCAGCTTGCACCCTGGGCCCCGGTCGCATCATGCAACAGACCTCTCCGCGCCCGTGTGCCCCCAAGCATGCCCCAAGGCTTCATCGACACCAGCTCAACCATCAGTGCCGGATGCTAGGTCGCACCCGCACCACCTTCGATGAATGAGGGAACGCGCGTTGCCGCCTACAGCCTGGTGGGCCGCTGCCCTACCATCCTCAAGACGGCACGCTAGGCCAGGCAACATGGAGCATGGGGCACTACGGTGAAGTCTTTGAGGCGGCGGCTTAAGAGGCTTACGTGCCCCGCATGGTGGTTCGCGAGTACGCGCTGGAAGATGACCCTGGCTCGTTCCTCTGGCCAGGCTGGGAGGAAGATACGCCAGAAGCCGAGCCCTACCAGGAGCCTCAAGGGAGCCTCACCAACCGCGCCGGCAGCAGCAGTTACCGGGTACCACTAATTCCTAAAGAGCATGCTTATGCTAACCATGGGTCGCAGGAGGGTAGGTCACGGCAGCAAACAGCTGCCCCAGCTCGGCAGCCTCCCTCCCACCAGGAAGAGCACACTGGGGGCAGCAGGAGAGGGGCTGGGAGCAAGGCCCCTCCCCACGGCGTTGAAGGAAATATGCCCTAGAGGCAATAATAAAGTTATTATTTATTTCCTCATATCATGATAAATGTTTATTATTCATGTTATAATTGTATTAACCGGAAATATTATACATGTGTGAATAGATGGACAAACTTAATGTCACTAGTATGCCTCTACTTGAATAGCTCATTAATCAAAGATGGTTATGTTTCCTAACCATAGACATGTGTTGTCATTTGATTAATGGGATCACATCATTAGGAGAATGATGTGATTGACATGACCCATTCCGTTAGCTTAGCACTTGATCGTCTAGTATGTTGCTATTGCTTTCTTCATGACTTATACAAGTTCCTATAACTATGAGATTATGCAACTCCCGTTTACTGGAGGAACACTTTGTGTGCTACCAAATGTCACAACTTAACTGGGTGATTATAAAGGAGCTCTACAGGTGTCTCCAAAGGTACATGTTGAGTTGGCGTATTTCGAGATTAGGTTTTGTCACTCCGATTGTCGGAGAGGTATCTCTGGGCCCTCTCGGTAATGCACATCACTATAATGCTTGCAAGCAATGTAGCTAATGAGTTAGTTACGGAATGATGCATTACGTAACGAGTAAAGAGACTTGCCGGTAACGAGATTGAACTAGGTATTGAGATACCGATGATTGAATCTCGGGCAAGTAACATACTGATGACAAAGGGAACAATGTATGTTGTTATATGGTTTGACCGATAAAGATCTTCGTAGAATATGTAGGAGCCAATATGAGCATCCAGGTTCCGCTATTGGATATTGACCGGAAACAGTTCTAGGTCATGTCTACATAGTTCTCGAACCCGTAGGGTCCGCACGCTTAAGGTTTCGATGACAATTATATTATGAGTTTATGAGTTTTGATGTACCGAAGTTTGTTCGGAGTCCCGGATGGGATTACAGACATGATGAGGAGTCTCAAAATGGTCGAGACATGAAGATTGATAAATTGGAAGCCTATATTTGGATATCGGAAGTGTTCCGGGTGAAATCGGGATTTTACCGGAGTACCAGGAGGTTGCCGAAAACCCTCGGGGGCTTAATGGGCCTACATGGGCCTTAGTGGAGAAGAGGAGAGGAGGCCAGGGCACGGCCGCGCGCCCCTCCCCCCTAGTCCGAGTAGGACAAGGAGAAGGGGGTGGCGCCCCCGCCCCCCTTTCCTTCCCCTCTCCCTCTCCTTCCCGCTTCTCCTATTTCAACTAGGAAATAAGGGAGTCCTACTCCTGGTGGGAGTAGGACTCCCCTTGGCACGCCCCTCCTTGGCCAGCCGCACCCTCCCCCTTGGATCCTTTATATACGGGGGCAGGGGGCACTTCTAGACACAACAATTGATCTCTTGATCTCTTAGCCGTGTGCGGTTCCTCCCTCCACCATAGACCTCGATAATATTGTATCGGTGCTTAGGCGAAGCCCTGCGACGGTAGAACATCAAGATCGTCACCACGCCGTCGTGCTGACGGGACTCTTCCCTGACATTCTGCTGGATCGGAGTCCGGGGATCGTCATCGAGCTGAATGTGTGCTAGAACTCGGAGGTGCCGTAGTTTCAGTGCTTGATCAGTCGGGCCATGAAGACGTACGACTACATCAACCGCGTTGTTCTAATGCTTCCGCTTTCGGTCTACGAGGGTACGTGGACACACTCTCCCCTCTCGTTGCTATGCATCACCATGATCTTGCGTGTGCGTAGGAATTTTTTTAAATTACTACGTTCTCCAACAGTGGCATCCGAGCCAGGTTTTATGCGTAGATGTCATATGCACGAGTAGAACACAAGTGAGTTGTGGGCGATATAAGTCATACTGCGTACCATCATGTCATACTTTGGTTCAGCGGTATTGTGAGATTAAGCGGCCCGGACCGACATTACGCGTACGCTTACGCGAGACTGGTTTCACCGTTACGAGCACTCGTTGCTTAAAGGTGACCGGCGGGTGTCTGTCTCTCTCACTTTAGTTGAACCGAGTGTGGCTACGCCCGGTCCTTGCGAAGGTTAAAACAACACTAACTTGATGAACTATCATTGTGGTTTTGATGCGTAGGTAAGAACGGTTCTTGCTCAGCCCGTAGCATCCACGTAAAATTTGCAACAACAAAGTAGAGGACGTCTAACTTGTTTTTGCAGGGCATGTTGTGATGTGATATGGTCAAGACGTGATGCTATATTTTATTGTATGAGATGATCATGTTTTGTAACCGAGTTATCGACAACTGGGAGGAGCCATATGGTTGTCGCTTTATTGTATGAAATGCAAACGCCCTGTAATTGCTTTACTTTATCAGTAAGCGGTAGCGATAGTCGTAGAGGCAATAGATGGCATAACGACAACGATGCTACGATGGAGATCAAGGTGTCGCGCATGATGGTGATCACGATGGTGCTTCAGAGATGGAGATCACAAGCACAAGATGATGATGGCCATATCATATCACTTATATTGATTGCATGTGATGTTTCTCCTTTATGCATCTTATCTTGCTTTGATTGACGGTAGCATTTTCAGATGATTGATACATCCATTTTGCATCATGCTTTTGTATCAATATTTATTGCATTATGGGCTGTTATTTCATGTTATGTCACAATACTTATGGCCATTCTCTCTTATTTTACGAGGTTTACATGAAGAGGGAGAATGCGGGCAGCTGGAATTCTGGGCTGGAAAAGGAGCAAATATTGGAAGCCTATTCTGCGCAACTCCAAAAGTCCTGAAACTCCATAGAATATCTTAAAATAAATAAAGAAAAATCGTCACCAAAGATGAAGGCCAGGGGGCCCACACCCTGCTCGCGAGGGTGGGGGCGCCCCCCCTGGGGTGCGCCCCTACCTTGTAGGCCCCCGGATGGCTCTCCGACGCCCATCTTCTCCTATATGAAGTCTTTCAATGAGAAAAAAAATAGAAGGCAACCTTTCGGGACGAGACTCTGCCGCCACGAGGCGGAACCTTGGCGGAACCAATCTAGGGCTCCGGCAGAGCTGTTCTGTCGAGGACACTTCCCTCCGGGAGGGGGAAATCACCACCATCGTCATCACCAACGCTCCTCTCATCGGGAGAGGGCAATCTCCATCAACATCTTCACCAGCCCCATCTCATCTCCAAACCCTAGTTCATCTCTTGTATCCAATTCTTGTCTCCAAGTCCGGGATTGGTGCTAGTAGGTTGCTAGTAGTGTTGGTTACTCCTTGTAGTTGATGCTAGTTGGTTTATTTGGTGGAAGATCATATGTTCAGATCCTTTATGAATATTATTACCCCTCTGATTATGAACATGAAAATGATTCGTGAGTAATTACATTTTTTCCTGAGGACAAGGGAGAACTCTTGCTATTAGTAGTCATGTGAATTTGGTATTCGTTCGATATTTTGATGAGATGTATGTTGTCTAGCCTCTAGTGGTGTTATGTGAACGTCGACTACATAACACTTCACCACTATTTGGGCCTAGAGGAAGGCATTGGGAAGTAATAAGTAGATGATGGTTTGCTAGAGTGACAGAAGCTTAAACCCTAGTTTATGTGTTGCTTCGTAAGGGGCTGATTTGGATCCATATGTTTCATGCTATGGTTAGGTTTACCTTAATACTTTTGTTGTAGTTGCGGATGCTTGCAATAGAGGTTAATCATAAGCGGGGTGCTTGTTCAAGTAAGAACAGCACCCAAGCACCGGTCCACCCACATATCAAATTATCAAAGTACCGAATGTGAATCATATGAGCGTGATGAAAACTAGCTTGACGATATTCCCATGAGTCCTCGGGAGCGCTTTTCCTATTATAAGAGTTTGTCCAGGCTTGTCCTTTGCTACAAAAAGGTTTGGGCCACCTTTCTGCACTTTATTTACTTTTGTTACTTGTTGCTCGTTACAATTTATCTTATCACAAAACTATCTGTTACCACTTATTTTAGTACTTGCAGAAAATACCTTGCTGAAAACCGCTTATCATTTCCTTCTGCTCCTCGTTGGGTTTGACACTCTTACTTATCGAAAGGACTACGATAGATCCCCTATACTTGTGGGTCATCAAGACTCTTTTCTGGCGCCGTTTCCGGGGAGTGTAGCGCCTTTGGTAGGTGGAATTTGATAAGGAAAAATTTATTTAGTGTGCTGAAATTTTCTGTCACTTGTTACTATGGAAAGTAATTCTCTGAGGGGCTTGTTCGGGGTATATTCACCCCGTCCTGTAGAGCAAAGAGTTTCTCCTCAACCTACTGAACCTATTGAAAATGAAACTCCTTTTGAAATTCCTTTGGGTATGATGGAAAAACTGCTAGCTAACACTTTTACAGGAGATGGAACAAAGCATCCTAATGAACATCTACTCTATGTGGATGAAGTTTGTGGACTATTTAAGCTTGCAGGTATACCCGATGATGTTGTTAAGAAGAAGGCATTCCCTTTATCTTTGAAGTGAGACGCATTGACATGGTATAGGCTATGTGATGATATGAGATCATGGAACTATAAAAGATTGAAATTGGAATTTCATCAAAAGTAGTACCCTATGCATCTTGTTCATCGTGATCGCAAGTATATATAAAAATTTTGGCCTCGCGAAGGAGAAAGCATCGCTCAAGCTTGGGGGAGGCTTAAATCAATGTTATATTCATGCCCCAATCATGAGCTCTCAAGAGAAGTAATTATGCAAAGTTTTTATGCTCGGCTTTCTGATAACAATCGCACCATGCTCGATACTTCTTGTGTTGGCTCTTTTATAATGAAGACTATTGAATTTAAATGGAATTTATTGGATAGAATTAAACGCAACTCTGAAGATTGGGACCTCAACGAAGGTAAGGAGTCAAGTATGAAACCTAAGTTTGATTGTGTTAAATCTTTTATGGATATCGATATTTTCCGTAAGTTTAGCACTAAATATGGACTTGACTCTGAGATAGTAGCTTCTTTCTGTGAATCTTTTGCTACTTATGATGATCTCCCCGAGGAGAAGTGCTTTAAATATCATCCTCCCATAGAAGTAAAAGTGGCTGCACCTATTGAAGTTGAAGAAAATTCTGTCAGTTATAACGATCCTATTGTTCCCACTTCTTATGTCGAGAAACCACCTTTCCCCGTTAGAATGAAGGATCATGCTAAGCTTCAACTATTGTTTGTAAAAGTAATATTAGAACTTATACACCTCCTGAGCAAGTAAAAGTAGAACCTAATATTGCTATTGTTAAAGATCTCTTGTCTGATAATATTGATGGGCATGTTATTCAATTCCGTGGTGAAACTGCTAGAATTGCTAAACCTTGTGCTAGAGATAAACATAGACCTGTGGTAGGCGTGCCTATTATTTCTGTTAAAATAGGAGATCATTGTTATCATGGCTTATGTGATATGGGTGCTAGTGCTAGTGTTATACCTATTACCTTGTATGAAGAAATTATGCATGATATTGCACCTGCTGAGTTAGAATATACTGATGTTACAATTAAACTTGCCAATAGAGATACTATATCTGCAATAGGAATTGTTAGAGATGTTGAAGTCTTTTGTGGAAAAACCAAATATCCCGCTGATTTTCTTGTTCTTGGATCTCCACAAGACAGCTTTTGTCCCATTATATTTGGTAGACCCTTCTTGAATACTATTAATGCTAAGATAGACTGCGAAAAGAATGTTGTTACTATTGGCTTGGATCATACGGTTCATGAGTTTAATTTCTCTAAATTTAGTAAACAACATCGTGAGGAAGAATTGCCTAGTAAAGATGAGATTATTGGTCTTGCTTCTATTGCCGTACCTCCTAGTGACCCTTTAGAAAACTATTTGCTAGACCATGAAAATGATATGTTCATGAATGAAAGAAGGGAAATAGATGAAGTATTCTTTAAACAGGAACCTATTCTGCAACACAATTTGCCTGTTGAAATCCTAGGGGATCCTCCTCCACTCAAGGGTGATCCCGTGTTTGAGCTTAAACGGTTGCCTGATAATCTTAAATATGCTTATCTTGATGAAAAGAAAATATATCCTGTCATTATTAGTGCTAACCTTTCAGAGCATGAAGAAGAAAGATTATTGAAAACTCTGAAGAAGCACCGTGCCACTATTGGCTATACTCATGATGATCTTAAGGGCATCAGTCCCACTCTATGTCAACATAAAATAAATTTGGAAGCGGATGCCAAACAGTTCGTGATCCTCAACGATGTTTGAATCCTAAAATGAAAGAAGTGGTAAGAAAAGAAATACTCAAGCTTCTGGAGGCAGGTACAATTTATCCCGTTGCTGATAGTTAGTGGGTAAGTCCTGTCCATTGTGTCCCAAAGAAGGGAGGTATTACTGTTGTCCCTAATGATAAACATGAATTGATTCCGCAAATAATTATCACATGTTATAGGATGGTAATTGATTTCTGCAAATTAAATAAGGCTACTAAGAAAGATCGTTACCCCTTACCTTTTATAGATCAAATGCTAGAAAGATTATGCAAACATACACACTACTGCTTTCTAGATGGTTATTCTGGTTTCTCTCAAATACCTGTGTCGGCTAGAGATCAATCAAAGACTAATTTTACATGCCCTTTTGGTACTTTTCCTTATAGACGTATGCCTTTCGGTTTATGTAATGCACCTGCTACCTTTCAAATATGCATGATGGCTATATTCTCTGATTTTTGTGAAAAAATTTGTGAGGTTTTCATGGACGATTTTCCGTCTATGGTTCCTCTTTTGATGATTGCTTGAGGAATCTTGATCGAGTTTTATAGAGATGTGAAGAAACTAATCTTGTCTTGAATTGGGAAAAGTGTCACTTTATGGTTAATGAAGGTATTGTCTTGGGGCACAAAGTTTCTGAAAGAGGTAATGAAGTTGATAAAGCCAAGGTTGATGCTATTGAAAAGATGCCATGTCCCAAGGACATCAAAGGTATAAGAAGTTTCCTTGGTCACGTCGGATTTTATAGGAGGTTCATTAAGGACTTCTCAAAAATTTCTCGGCCTCTGACTAATTTACTACAAAAAGATGTACCATTTGTCTTTGATGATGATTGCGTTGAAGCATTTGAAATACTTAAGAAAGCATTAGTCTCTGCACCTATTGTTCAGCCACCTGACTGGAATTTACCATTTGAAATTATGTGTGATGCTAGTGATTATGCTGTAGGTGATGTTCTAGGGCAAAGAGTTGATAAGAAATTAAATGTTATCCATTATGCTAGTAAGACTCTAGACAATGCTCAAAGAAATTATGCTACTACCGAAAAGGAACTTTTAGCAGTTGTATTTGCTTGTGATAAATTCAGACCATATATTGTTGATTCTAGAGTAACTATTCACACTGATCATGCTGCTATTAAATATCTTATGGAAAAGAAAGATGCAAAGCCTAGACTTATTAGATGGGTTCTTGTAACGCCCCAAGACCAACGCTTCAGAAGACTTCCATATTTTTTGTGATCACCGTGTGTTTCCTTTGTGCTTGCTCTTTTATTTTGCTTCTTGCATCATGTTCATCATTTGGTTATATTGCATTGCCATGCCCATCTTTGTCATGTTTTATTTGTGCCTCTTGTCATTTTTGGCATTCTCATAATCATCATGTGCGTTATCATATTCATGCATGTTACATTGTTGCATGCTCCATGTATGATCATGAATCATCACCTCCTCCTTCCTTCTTCATTCCTTCATTTTGGCAAGTGACCTTTTTCCCTTCTCCATAAATGTTCATTCTTTCCCTATTAATCTTAAACCATGCCTACACCCTCTCTGACAATTTTCAGCTAATTGGAAGATGTTTTGGTTGGGTTCAAAAATGACTCAAGTTTGAATTAAATTCAAACTTGAATTATTTTTCTATCTCTAAAATGTCCAGACCATTTTATTCAAATTGTGCATAAATCCAGGATCTTATAAATATTTCCGTCCCAGCCTACGTTCTTCCTGATCTCCCTGTGCATTTCTGCTCTTGTTATTCTGCCTGGAGAACTAACAAAAAGAGATGAGGAGAGAAAGGAAGAGCAGCCCAGTAGCAGACCCCGCAGCCCACATGTTTCTCTCCCCAGCCGGCCCAGCCCAATGCCCAAATGGCCACCTGCTCCGTTTCCCCTCATCTCCCTCACTCCAGACATAGAGCGCTCGCGCCGTCGCGCCATGAGCTCATGGACGTCGAGGCTAGCGCCTGCCTGCGCCCCTATAAAGCCCCGCAGCGACCCCTAGGGTTTCCTCCTCCCTCCTCCTTCCCTCATCGCGCCGCCATCTCTCTTCCTCCCCTCTGTTTTCCCTTCTTCCTCAAGATCAGAGAGCACCACCGAGAGCAGAGAAATAAACCGTCGATGCCCGTCGTCGTTCTCGCGGCCGGAGGGCCTCAAGCTCGTCTTCGACATGTCGTCCTGCACCCCGTCACCCTCCTCGACCGATCCCCCCAGTTAGTTGGGCGGGAGCCTCCCCAACGCGCCTCCCTGCCGTCGCCGTCGCCATGGCCGGTCGAGCCAAGCCGAGCTCGAGCCCGGTGTCGTCCACGTCATGGTGGCCTTCTTCTTCCTCTGGAGCGACCTCCACGAGCCGGATCACCAAGTCCAGCACCCCGTCGCGGTCTTCTTCCCCTGCTTCCTCTACGTCACGGATCGAACACCATCTCGCCTTCACGCCATCGGCCACATCGTCTCCCTCCTCTGCTTCCACTTCCTTCACAGTCAGAATTTCGACAAGGTTCAGAGCTCCGTCCCGTCGTCTCCGGCGTGTATCCGTCGACCTCGTCGTATCATATGGTGAGCTGGGTAACGCCCCTTCCTCTCCGTTCCTTCCTCTCGATGTTTGATCACCCGCATGCCTCGCCTGATCATCGCCATGCCGCGCGCCCGAGGTGAGCATGAGCTCGTACCCCACACACGCACACGCCCCTACACCTAGAAGCCCCAAGCACACGTGCTCCTTAGCCTACCCCGCACACCCGCCGTGGCCTCCCAAGCCCCGTCATCACCACGGCTGACCTCGCCGGCTCCGTCCTCGCAGCCGTCGTCTTCTCCGCCTATACAGAGAGGCTCGGCCCTGAGCAATCTCTTAATGAGCCGAACCCCTTTCATTGCACAAGCACACCACTAGCTCAGCTGGTCAGCCCGCACGCACACATGTAGGAGGTCCTCGGATCGAATCCCAGGGTGCCCCGAATTGTTTTGCCCCTCTTTTATTTATTTTTCCCCCACTCCTGGGCTGCTGCGGCGTGCTGCAATTCGGCCCGTGCATGTTTTTTCCCTCTTCCATTCGTTTTAGCATTTATTCTTTATCATGCATATTTTCAGAAAATTGCCATCATTTTAAAGTGCTCATGTTTAATTAATCGTGCATCATATGCAAATACTTTATATATGTAAAATGCTTAGAATTTTGTGTAGATTAATATTTTGCCACTTTCATCCATGTTAAAAATGTTTAAAATGCTGTTTGATTAAATTTGCTCAAATGCCATGTTAAAATGCTTTAATTCAACTATTAAACCGTAGCTAGGTTTTAAATAAATTATATATGTAAATGGGGTAGAAAAATGCCTAGTTTAACTTGGTGTACTTGCTTTGCATGTTTAACAACTCTAAAATTGTGTTTAGGGAAGAATAGTACCAAATCTAATATATGCTCATGAGGTTTTTCCGGACTTGTTGTTTGTTGTTCCGGCCTCATTTAAATTTGCCTAGATAGGTAGTTTTTCATATGCTTCACCCCTTGCCATGTTTAACAAAATTTAATATTGTTGGGTACATAACGAGTGAGAACTAAATAATTGATGTGGTGTTCCGTTAATATGCAACTTGTTGCATATTGAGCTCCACTTAATTTGTAGTGTTGTTTGTTGCACTTTGCCATGCCATGCCTCATTAAACCGGACATGCATCATACTTGGTTCTGCATCATGCCATGTGTCTGTGGTGGTTGTTTACTATGTTGTTTGTTTCTTTCCGGGTTGCTTCTCTCGTTAGCTTCGGTTTCGTTCCGGAGTTGTGAGGATTTGTTCGACTACGTCCGTTTGTCTTCTTCATGGACTCGTTCTTCTTCCTTGCGGGATTTCAGGCAAGATGACCTTTACCCTCAATATCACTTCTATCTTTGCTTGCTAGTTGCTTCGTTCTATCGCTATCCTGCGGTACCTATCACTTGTTTACCATGCCTCCCATATTGCCATGTCAGCCTCTAGCTTTTTCACCCTTCCTAGCAAACCGTTGTTTGGCTATGTTACCGCTTTGCTCAGCCCCTCTTATAGCATTGTTAGTTGCAGGTAAAGTTGAAGATTGCTCCATGATGGACAGGATTATGTTGGGATATCACAATATCTCTTATTTAATTAATGCATCTATATACTTGGTAAAGGGTGGAAGACTCGGCCTTATGCCTGGTGTTTTGTTCCACTCTTGCCGCCCTAGTTTCCGCCATACCGGTGTTATGTTCCCGGATTTTGCGTTCCTTACGCGGTTGGGTGATTTATGGGACCCCCTTGACAGTTCGCTTGGAATAAAACTCCTCCAGTAAGGCCCAACATTGGTTTTAACATTTGCCACCTAAGCCTTTTTCCCTTGGGTTCTGCAGACTCAAGGGTCATCTTTATTTACCCCCCCGGGCCAGTGCTCCTCCGGGTGCTGGTCCAAACTGAGCGATGTCCGGCGCCCCCAGGGCAATCAGGGTCTATGCCAACCCGACGTCTAGCTCATCCGGTGTGCCCTAAGAACGAGATACGTGCGACTCCTATCGGGATTTGTCGGCACATCGGGCGGCTTTGCTGGTCTTGTTTTACCATTGTCGAAATGTCTTGTAAACCGGGATTCCGAGTCTGATCGGGTCTTCCTGGGAGAAGGAATATCCTTCGTTGATCGCGAGAGCTTATCATGGGCTAAGTTGGGACACCCCTGCAGGGTATACTCTTTCGAAAGTCGTGCCTGCGGTTATAGGCAGATGGGAATTTGTTAATGTCCGGTTGTAGATAACTTGACACTTGACCTCTTTAAAACGCATCAACCGCGTGTGTAGCCGTGATGGTCTCTTCTCGGCGGAGTCCGGGAAGTGAACACGGTTTTGGGTTATGTTTGACGTAAGTAGTCTTCAGGATCACTTCTTGATCACTTCTAGCTTCTCGATCGCTCCGTTGCTTCTCTTCTCGCTCTTATTTGCGTATGTTAGCCACCATATTTGCTTAGTGCTTGCTGCAACTCCACCTCTTTACCACTTCCTACCCATAAGCTTAAATAGTCTTGATCTCGCGGGTTTTGAGATTGCTGAGTCCTCGTGACTCACAAGATACTATCACAATAGTTGCAGGTGCCGATGATACCAGTGCAGATGATGCAACCAAGATCAGATGGGAGCTCAACGAAGATCTTAGTTGTTGCTATGTTTTGTTTCATGTTGATCAGTAGTGGAGCCCAGTTGGGACGATCGGGGATCTAGCAGTTGGGTTATCTTCTTTTCTGTTGGCTTCGTCCGTAGTCGGACTATGTGTGTGTACTCTGAATGATGTATGATTTATTATATGTTCATTGTGTGAAGTGGCGATTGTAAGCCAACTCTTTATCCCATTCTTATTCATTACATGGGATTGTGTGAAGATGACCCTTCTTGCGACAAAACCACAATGCGGTTATGCCTCTAAGTCGTGCTTCGACACGTGGGAGATATAGCCGCATCGTGGGTGTTACAAGTTGGTAATCAGAGCCATCCCCGACTTAGGAGCCCCCTTCTTTATTGTTTGCTGGCATTGTTGAGTCTAGAACAAAAATGTTTTGAGTCTTAGGATTATATATATCGGAGAGTAGGATTCTTTTTACTCCTCAGTCCCTTCGTCGCTCTGGGGAGGTCTCCTGACGTAGATGTTTTGACTTTCCTCTCCTCAAATTTCACTAAAAAAAAATTTAGGATCACGCGGGTATCTTGGAATCGTTTCAATGGTTTTGTGACGAGAACATTGTTCTTGGTGCCTCCTGTCTTTTATGTGGTAGTGTCCCGGGGAGTTGAGCTCCGAGGTGTTGTCGTCATAATTTTATCGTTGCAGTTCTCGAATACCTGAGTTTTGCCGACATCGAAAATCTGTTTTATGCAGTTGTTGGTGAGATAACCTCGACGCCACCCAGTACTGGGGCGGGAGTCCGGGGGTATTGCCATAACTCGTATAACGGATGCTTTTCGAAGGTTGAGGTACACGATTTCCGAAGGTTTCTTGGTTATGTGTTGACGGATGGATACAACTTGGATGTAGGAATTGTTAGTTTTGGGTGAGATATATATTGCTTCCCCTGTATCCCCAACACTAGATTGCATAACCAGAAAGTTTCGGGAGTTTTTAGGTGGGAATTCAAGTAGCTCCTAGAATATCTTTTCGACAGATGCATGATATGAGATTGCGGTTCGACGTCTAGTGGTCCGCCTTTCCACGGTCGTTTTTACAGTGGTCTCATTGTGTCTTAAAGAACCCTTGGCTATGCTGGTTCGGGGACACTTCGTATGTCATATGCACTGCCTTGTACATGATGGTGCTGTACACTCGAGCCCGTGTGGGCCCCACCATGAAACTTCGGACGGAATCTCTATCATATGTTTGTTCCGTCTTATTCTGCAAGTCAAATCCTTTCTTTTGTTTTCTTTGTGTTATTCAAGTTGCTTCGAAGTCAAATGTTGAATCCATACCTTTCCTAAACGGTGTTCTCATATTGCTATGTGAATACTAATCCTTCTTGATCATCGAGGTCGTCATGTTAATTCTTTTCCAACCGGTGCGCTGCTCTTCGAGATGATCCCATCATTCTCCCCGTCCGCAAGATCAATTCTAAGTTTTCTCAACGGTGTTTGTTTCGTTCATCCCAAGTTGTCTTTGTTTTCCCCACCCTCCCACCCTTTTCTTCAAGGACTCATATATTTTAATCATGTATCCATTTATTCATGTGAAGTCACTTCAACCTTTTCAATCAATGTTCTGATCCGGTGATCCCTCGTGAAGATGCTCACGAGCTCCAAGTTTATTATTCTTCGTCTCTTTTCTTCTCTGGTGGATTTAACTCAAGCTTTCAGTGTTGATCATATCCTTTTCCTCGTTCAAATGATATCCCATGCCGGTGCATCTCATAATTGTTCACCTCTCTCTATTCTTATCCGTAGTGCTTAAGATTATCTCAGAAAATTCGTGTTTCCATTCTCAATCCATTCAAGTTATTTTGAGGTTGTTATCTCATTCAAGTCATTTAATTCAACTGGCGCAATCCCGCCTTTCAATCAATTGTTCAACGGTGTTTTTTTGAGTGGGCCCTAACCCACAGGTCTTTTCCCAGGATCTTACCTGACTCTTCTAATTTTTCTCGGAGTCATTCCCAAATTCTTTTCGAAGTTTGACGTAAGAATGAATTATCATCAGTCAAATGTCTTTCTCCAACATGTTTCAAATTCTTTCGTTGTTGGTTCAACCTTTCTAATTTTCATCCCGGAGTATCTCAACAATTCATGGTGGTGTTTCTCGTCATCATTCTCGAATTTTGAAGACCGAAGAACAGTTCCTCTTAAATCCTTACCCGTTCTTCCAGAGATTCATGGTTCTAGCTTTATACCATCCTCTCATAATTGCTTTCGATTGTGAGAATTCTTTTCACCCATCCGGAGCATTTCATGAGTTGTTTACATTTCTTTTCCTCCGAAGGCCATCATGTCATAATTCTTCATTCTCAGCCTTTAGTTCTTGTTCTACAAATCTTACCGGTGCATCGTTCAAATATCCTCTAATCAGTTCATGGCCTCTTCGTTCTCATGTATCTAAATCCCCTCAAGTATCTTCGTTCGTTTTCCAATTCTTCTCGGTTATTTGTTCCCTTGGTACTTTCATTTTCAATTCTTATGGTGGTTCGTTCAAGAGTTCTCTTCCTTGGTTATCATTCATTCTTTCATTGTTTCAATCCCACCGATGGTTCCATCTATACCTTCTCAAGTTTGCGCTATATCTCTCTTAATCCTTTCTACGAGAATAAGTAGTATGCCAAATCCGTTGCTAGTCATCAATTTAAATTGGTGAAGGATGCGCATAACGTAATTCTTATTATTGTTTCATCCAAGTGATCTAGTTTCTTCTTTCTAGAGTTGTTCATCATATCACATTCTCAGTTTCATGTGTTTCATCTTTTCTTTTCCGGAGTTCCAAGTTTTCTCGGTTATATCGTCGCGAAGCTCCATCTAAATCATTGCAAGGATTCACCTTGTATTTTCAACTTCTCTTTCTTTCTATCATCCTTTTTTACCTGAGTTCTTCATGGAGGCTCTACATGGTGCTTCGTCAAGGATTCCTTTCATTCTTCAATTGTTCTTCAAGATTTCTCTCGGAGTTAAGTTCCGCCAAGCTATACTCAAAATTAAACAGGGTGCTTAACACATGTTTTGTTTTGAGGAGTTCAAGTATTCTTCATCTTGCATTCCGAAGTGCAATTCTTTCTACCTTTTCTTTTGAGGCGGTGTTATGTCATTCTTGACAATTTCCCTTCATGCTTCATGATTAACATGTTGTCAAGAATGAGGTATTTGAAATCCATCAATCTCTTCATTGGAGTTATCTTGGGTTATATTTCACCTAAAGCCTTCCCTAAGGATTGTTGCTATTTATGGTGCTCATAAATGACCCAAGTTCTTCATTTGTCCTCTCGGTGAAATAAGTTTCTCGTCTCCTTGTTGATATCAATCCAGTCATTTGTTTCCGTTGGTGGCAGAAGCTCACCTCATAATTTTGAGTTGTCTTCCATAAGCCCACATCATGCTTATCCTGTCGTTGTTGATAATCCAACAACTCCGTTCTAGCATTTGTTGCAAGCATGCTCTCTCAAGATCTTGTTTCTCTCCGTTCATTTCATCCCATTCCTTCTTCCGGAGGCATTGCGATGTTGTTCTCTTCACAAATCATCTCGAATTGTGAGGATTGTGTTCTCTTCGTGCTTATCCATGTAATCGGAGTGTCATGCCCTCTTTTCAAGTTCTCCCCATTTTGCCAAGTTTACCTCCCTTCTCAACCGGAGTGTTGTATCATCTCTTCAAGTTCTTTTCATCTTATCAAATTTTGCCTCCCTTCTCAACCGGAGTGCTGTCTGAAATCATTCTTACCCCTTGTGTCATTCGTTTAATTGTTGTGGAGATAGTGTGTTGTTGATTTCGTCAAGTATCGTCCAATCATCCCAAGTTCATGATTCTAATTCCTTCCATTTTCAGTCGGAGTGTTGCCTGAATTATTGCATTCTTATTGCTTATCTATCTTGTTTTAACCGGAGTGGTTTCAATGTCTATCTTGTCACTTAAGCTCTTCTTTCTCGCCGTATTCTTTGTTCCTTGTCCAACGGAGTGTTTTCATTTCGTTCATCTTCATGGTATTCTTTCTTCCAATTTGTCCAACCTCTCAAGGTTCGTGGTTTCACTTATTTGTCAAAGAAGCAACTTAGTTTTACCTTTTCTCTTCCTCTTCCGTTTCTCTCCGGTGCCATTCCTAGATCTCGGGACGAGATCTCTTGTTAGTGGAGGAGTGTTGTAACGCCCCAAGACCAACGTTTCAGAAGACTTCCATATTTTTCGTGATCACCGTGTGTTTCTTTTGTGCTTGCTCTTTTATTTCGCTTCTTGCATCATGTTCATCATTTGGTTATATTGCATTGCCATGCCCATCTTTGTCATGTTGCATTTGTGCCTCTTGTCATTTTTCGCATTCTCATAATCATCATGTGCGTTATCATATTCATGCATGTTACATTGTTGCATGCTCCACGTATGATCATGCATCATCAACTCCTCCTTCCTTCTTCATTCCTTCATTTTGGCAAGTGACCTTTTCCCCTTCTCCATAAATGTTCATTCTTTCCCTATTAATCTTAAACCATGCCTACACCCTCTCTGACAATTTTCGGCTCATTGGAAGATGTTTTGGTTGGGTTCAAAAATGACTGAAGTTTGAATTAAATTCTAACTTGAATTATTTTTCTATCTCTAAAATGTCCACACCATTTTATTCAAATTGTGCATAAATCCAGGATCTTATAAATATTTCCGTCCCAGCCTACGTTCTTCCTGATTTCCCTGTGCATTTCTGCTCTTGTTATTCTGCCTGGAGAACTAAGGAAAAGAGATGAGGAGAGAAAGGAAGAGCAGCCCAGCAGTAGACCCCGCAGCCATCATGTTTCTCTCCCCAGCTGGCCCAGCCCAATGCCCAAACGGCCACCTACTCCGTTTCCCCTCATTCTCCCTCACTCCAGACACAGAGCACTCACGCCGTCGCGCCGTGAGCTCACGAACGTCGAGGCTAGTGCCTGTCTGCGCCCCTATAAAGCCCCGCAGCGACCCCTAGGGTTTCCTCCTCCCTCCTCCTTCCTCCTCGCACCGCCATCTCTCTTCCTCCCCTCTGTTTTCCCTTCTTCCTCAAGATCAGAGAGCACCACCGAGAGCAGAGAAATAAACCGTCGATGCCCGTCGTCGTTCTCGCGGCCGGAGGGCCTCAAGCTCGTCTTCGACATGTCATCCTGCACCCCGTCACCCTCCTCGACCGATCCCCCCAGTTAGTTGGGCGGGAGCCTCCCCAACGCGCCTCCCTGCCGTCGCTGTCGCCATGGCCGGTCGAGCCAAGCCGAGCTCGATCCCGGTGTCGTCCACGTTGTGGTGGCCTTCTTCTTCCTCTGGAGCGACCTCCACGAGCCGGATCGCCAAGTCCAGCGCCCCGTCGCGGTCTTCTTCCCCTGCTTCCTCTATGTCACGGATCGAACACCATCTCGCCTTAACGCCATCGGCCACGTCGTCTCCCTCCTCTGCTTCCACTTCCTTCACGGTCAAAATTTCGACAAGGTTCAGAGCTCCCTTCCGTCGTCTCCGGCGTGTATCCGTCGACCTCGTCGTATCATATGGTGAGCTGGGTAACGCCCCTTCCTCTCCGTTCCTTCCTCTTGATGTTTGATCACCCGCATGCCTCGCCTGATCCTCGCCATACCACGCGCCCGAGGTGAGCATGAGCTCATACCCCGCACACGCACATGCCCCTGCACCTAGAAGCCCCAAGCACACGTGCTCCTTAGCCTATCCCGCACACCCGCCGTGGCCTCCCAAGCCCCGTCATCACCACGGCTGACCTCGCCGGCTCCGTCCTTGCAGCCGTCGTCTTCTCTGCCTACACAGAGAGGCTCGGCCCTAGGCAATCTCTTAATGAGCCGAACCCCTTTCATTGCAAAAGTACACCACTAGCTCAGCTGGTCAGCCCGCACGCACACATGCAGGAGGTCCTTGGATCGAATCCCAGGGTGCCCCGAAATGTTTTGCCCCTCTTTTATTTATTTTCGCCCCACTCCTGGGCTGTTGTGGCGTGCTGCAATTCGGCCCGTGCATGTTTTTTCCCTCTTCCATGCGTTTTAGCATTTATTCTTTATCATGCATATTTTCAGAAAATTGCCATCATTTTAAAATGCTCATGTTTAATTAACCGTGCATCATATGCAAATACTTTATATATGTAAAATGCTTAGAATTTTGTGTAGATTAATATTTTGCCACTTTCATCCATGTTAAAAATGTTTAAAATGTTGTTAGATTAAATTTGCTCAAATGCCATGTTAAAATGCTTTAATTCAACTATTAATCCGTAGCTAGGTTTTAAATAAATTATATATGTAAATGGGGTAGAAAATGCCTAGTTTAACTTGGTGTACTTGCTTTGCATGTTTAACAACTCTAAAATTATGTTTAGGGCAGAACAGTACCAAATCTAATATATGCTCATGAGGTTTTTCCGGACTTGTTGTTTGTTGTTCCGGCCTCATTTAAATTTGCCTAGATAGGTAGTTTTTCATATGCTTCACCCCTTGCCATGTTTAACAACATTTAATATTGTTGAGTACATAACGAGTGAGAACTAAATAATTGATGTGGTGTTCCGTTAATATGCAACTTGTTGCATATTGAGCTCCACTTAATTTGTAGTGTTGTTTGTTGCACTTTGCCATGCCATGCCTCATTAAACCGGACATGCATCATACTTGGTTGTGCATCATGCCATGTGTCTGTGGTGGTTGTTTACTATGTTGTTTGTTTCTTTCCTGGTTGCTTCTCTCGTTAGCTTCGGTTTCGTTCCGGAGTTGTGAGGATTTGTTCGACTACGTCCGTTTGTCTTCTTCATGGACTCGTTCTTCTTCCTTGCGGGATTTCAGGCAAGATGACCTTTACCCTCGATATCACTTCTATCTTTGCTTGCTAGTTGCTTCGTTCTATCGCTATCCTGCGGTACCTATCACTTGTTTACCATGCCTCCCATATTGCCATGTCAGCCTCTAACTTTTTCACCCTTCCTAGCAAACCGTTGTTTGGCTATGTTACCGCTTTGCTCAGCCCCTCTTATAGCGTTGTTAGTTGCAGGTGAAGTTGAAGATTGCTCCATGATGGATAGGATTATGTTGGGATATCACAATATCTCTTATTTAATTAATGCATCTATATACTTGGTAAAGGGTGGAAGACTCGGCCTTATGCCTGGTGTTTTGTTCCACTCTTGCAGCCCTAGTTTCCGTCATACCGGTGTTATGTTCCCGGATTTTGCGTTCCTTACGCGGTTGGGTGATTTATGGGACCCCTTGACAGTTTGCTTTGAATAAAACTCCTCCAGCAAGGCCCAACATTGGTTTTAACATTTGCCACCTAAGCCTTTTTCCCTTGGGTTCTGCAGACTCAAGGGTCATCTTTATTTACCCCCCCGGGCCAGTGCTCCTCCGGGTGCTGGTCCAAACTAAGCGATGTCCGGCGCCCCCTGGGCAATCAGGGTCTATGCCAACCCGACGTCTGGCTCATCCGGTGTGCCCTGAGAACGAGATACGTGCGACTCCTATCGGGATTTGTCGGCACATCGGGCGGCTTTGCTGGTCTTGTTTTACCATTGTCGAAATGTCTTGTAAACCGGGATTCCGAGTCTGATCAGGTCTTCCTGGGAGAAGGAATATCCTTCATTGATTGCGAGAGCTTATCATGGGCTAAGTTGGGACACCCCTGCAGGGTATAATCTTTCAAAAGCCGTGCCTGCGGTTATAGGCAGATGGGAATTTGTTAATGTCCAGTTGTAGATAACTTGACACTTGACCTCTTTAAAACGCATCAACCGTGTGTGTAGCCGTGATGGTCTCTTCTCGGCGGAGTCCGGGAAGTGAACACGATTTTGGGTTATGTTTGACGTAAGTAGTCTTCAGGATCACTTCTTGATCACTTCTAGCTTCTCGACCATTCCGTTGCTTCTCTTCTCGCTCTTATTTGCGTATGTTAGCCACCATCTTTGCTTAGTGCTTGATGCAACTCCACCTCTTTACCACTTCCTACCCATAAGCTTAAATAGTCTTGATCTCGCGGGTTTTGAGATTGCTGAGTCCTCGTGACTCACCAGATACTATCACAATAGTTGCAGGTGCCGATGATACCAGTGTAGATGATCCAACCAAGCTCAGATGGGAGCTCAACGAAGATCTTAGTTGTTGCTATGTTTCGTTTCATGTTGATCAGTAGTGGAGCCCAGTTTGGACGATCAGGGATCTAGCAGTTGGGTTATCTTCTTGTCTTTTGGCTTCGTCTGTAGTCGGACTTTGTGTGTGTACTCTGAATGATGTATGATTTATTATATGTTCATTGTGTGAAGTGGCGATTGTAAGCCAACTCTTTATCCCATTCTTATTCATTACATGGGATTGTGTGAAGATGACCCTTCTTGCGACAAAACCACAATGCGGTTATGCCTCTAAGTCGTGCTTCGACACGTGGGAGATATAGCCACATCATGGGTGTTACAAGTTGGTAATCAGAGCCATCCCCGAATTAGGAGCCCCCTGCTTGATTGTTTGCTGGCGTTGTTGAGTCTAGAACAAAAATGTTTTGAGTCTTAGGATTATATATATCAGATAGTAGGATTCTTTTTACTCCTCGGTCCCTTCGTCGCTCTGGTGAGGTCTCCTGACATAGATGTTTTGACTTTCCTCTCCTCAAATTTCACTAAAAAAAATTTAGGATCACGCGGGTATCTTGGAATCATTTCGATGGTTTTGTGACGAGAACATTGTTCTTGGTGCCTCCTGTCTTTTATGTGGCAGTGTCCCGGGGAGTTGAGCTCCGAGGTGTTGTCGTCATAATTTTATCGTTGCAGTTCTGGAATACCTGAGTTTTGCCGACATCAAAAATCTCTTTTATGCAGTTGTTGGTGAGATAACCTCGACGCCACCCAGTACTGGGGCGGGAGTTCAGGAGTGTTGCCATAACTCGTATAACGGATGCTTTTCGAAGGTTTAGGTACATGATTTCCGAAGGTTTCTTGGTTATGTGTTGACGGATGGATACAGCTTGGATGTAGGAATTGTTAGTTTTGGGTGAGAAATATATTGCTTCCCCTGTATCCCCAACACCAGATTGCATAACCAGAAAGTTTCGGGAGTTTTATAGGTGGGAATTCAAGTAGCTCCTAGAATATCTTTTCGACAGATGCATGATATGAGATTTGGGTTCGATGTCTAGTGGTCCGCCTTTCCACGGTCGTTTTTATAGTGGTCTCGTTGTGTCTTAAAGAACCCTTGGCTATGCTGGTTCGGGGACACTTCGCATGTCATGTGCACTGCCTTGTACATGATGGTGCTGTACACTCGAGCCCGTGTGGGCCCCACCATGAAAACTTCGGCCGGAATCTCTATCATATGTTTGTTCCGGCTTATTCTACAAGTCAAATCCTTTCTTTTGTTTTCTTTGTGTTATTCAAGTTGCTTCGAAGTCAAATGTTGAATCCATACCTTTCCTAAATGGTGTTCTCATATTGCTATGTGAATACTAATCCTTCTTGATCATCGAGGTCGTCATGTTAATTCTTTTCCAACCGGTGCGTTTCTCTTCGAGATGATCCCATCATTCTCCCCATCCGCAAGATCAATTCTAAGTTTTCTCAACGGTGTTTGTTTCGTTCATCCCAAGTTGTCTTTGTTTTCCCCACCCTCCCACCCTTTTCTTCAAGGACTCATATATTTTAATCATGTATCCATTTATTCATGTGAAGTCACTTCAACCTTTTCAATCAATGTTCTGATCTGGTGATCCCTCATGAAGATGCTCACGAGCTTCAAGTTTATTATTCTTCATCTCTTTTCTTCTCCGGTGGATTTAACTCAAGCTTTCGGTGTTGATCATATCCTTTTCCTCGTTCAAATGTTATCCCATGCCGGTGCATCTCATAATTGTTCACCTCTCTCTATTCTTATCTGTAGTGCTTAAGATTATCTCAGAAAATTCGTGTTTCCATTCTCAATCCATTCAAGTTATTTTGAGGTTGTTATCTCATTCAAGTCATTTAATTCAACCGGCGCAATCCCCCCTTTCAATCAGTTGTTCAACGGTGTTTCTTTTGAGTGGGCCCTAACCCACAGGTCTTTTCCCAGGATCTTACCTGACTCTTCTAATTTTTCTCGGAGTCATTCCCAAATTCTTTTAGAAGTTTGACGTAAGAATGAATTATCATCAGTCAAATGTCTTTCTCCAAGATCTTTCAAATTCTTTCGTTGTTGGTTCAACCTTTCTAATTTTCATCCCGGTGTTTCTCAACAATTCATGGTGGTGTTTCTCGTCATCATTCTCGAATTTTGAAGACCGAAGAACAGTTCCTCTTAAATCCTTACCCGTTCTTCCAGATATTCATGGTTCTAGCTTTATACCATCCTCTCATAATTGCTTTTGATTGTGAGAATTCTTTTCACCCATCCGGAGCATTTCATGAGTTGTTTCCATTTCTTTTCCTCCGAAGGCCATCATGTCATAATTCTTCATTCTTAGCCTTCAGCTCTTGTTCTACAAATCTTACCGGTGCATCATTCAAATATCCTCTAATCAGTTCATGGCCTCTTCGTTCTCATGTATCTAAATCCCCTCAAGTATCTTCGTTCGTTTTCAATTCTTCTCGGTGATTTGTGCCTTTGGTACTTTCATTTTCAATTCTTACGGTGGTTCGTTCAAGAGTTCTCTTCCTTGGTTATCATTCATTCTTTCATTGTTTCAATCCCACCGGTGGTTCCATCTATACCTTCTCAAGTTTGCGCTATATCTCTCTTAATCCTTTCTACGAGAATAAGTAGTATGCCAAATCTGTTGCTTGTCATCAATTTAAATTGGTGAAGGATGCGCATAACGTAATTCTTATGATTGTTTCATACAAGTGATCTAGTTTCTTCCTTCTAGAGTTGTTCATCATATCACATTCTCAGTTTCATGTGTTTCATCTTTTCTTTTCCGGAGTTCCAAGTTTTCTCGGTTATATCGTCGCGAAGCTCCATCTAAATCATTGCAAGGATTCACCTTGTAATTTCAACTTCTCTTTCTTTCTATCATCCTTTTTACCTGAGTTCTTCATGGAGGCTCTACATGGTGCTTCGTCAAGGATTCCTTTCATTCTTCAATTGTTCTTCAAGATTTCTCTCGGAGTTAAGTTCTGCCAAGCTATACTCAAAATTAAACAGGGTGCTTAACACATGTTTTGTTTTGAGGAGTTCAAGTATTCTTCATCCTGCATTCCGAAGTGCAATTCTTTCTACCTTATCTTTTGAGGCGGTGTTATGTCATTCTTGACAATTTCCCTTCATGCTTCATGATTAACATGTTGTCAAGAATGAGGTATTTGAAATCCATCAATCTCTTCGTTGGAGTTATCTTGGGTTATATTTCACCTAAAGCCTTCCCTAAGGATTGTTGCTATTTATGGTGCTCATAAATGACCCAAGTTCTTCATTTGTCCTCTCGGTGAAATAAGTTTCTCGTCTCCTTGTTGATATCAATCCAATCATTTGTTTCCGTTGGTGGCAGAAGCTCACCTCATAATTTTGAGTTGTCTTCCATAAGCCCACATCAAGCTTATCCTTTCGTTGTTGATAATCCAACAACTCCGTTCTAGCATTTGTTGCAAGCATGCTCTCTCAAGATCTTGTTTCTCTCCGTTCATTTCATCCCATTCCTTCTTCCGGAGGCATTGCGATGTTGTTCTCTTCACTCATCATCTCGAATTGTGAGGACTGTGTTCTCTTCGTGCTTATCCATGTAATTGGAGTGTCGTGCCCTCTTTTCAAGTTCTCCCCATTTTGCCAAGTTTACCTCCCTTCTCAACCGGAGTGTTGTATCATCTCTTCAAGTTCTTTTCATCTTATCAAATTTTGCCTCCCTTCTCAACCGGAGTGCTGTCTAAAATCATTCTTACCCCTTGTGTCATTCGTTTAATTCTTGTGGAGACAGTGTGTTGTTGATTTCGTCAAGTATCGTCCAATCATCCCAAGTTCATGATTCTAATTCCTTCCATTTTCAGTCGGAGTGTTGCCTGAATTATTGCATTCTTATTGCTTATCTATCTTGTTTTAACCGGAGTGGTTTCAATGTCTATCTTGTCACTTAAGCTCTTCTTTCTCGCCATATTCTTTGTTCCTTGTCCAACGGAGTGTTTTCATTTCGTTCATCTTCATGGTATTCTTTCTTCCAATTTGTCCAACCTCTCAAGGTTCGTGGTTTCACTTATTTGTCAAAGAAGCAACTTAGTTTTACCTTTTCTCTTCCTCTTCTGTTTCTCTCCGGTGCCATTCCTAGATCTCGGGACGAGATCTCTTGTTAGTGGAGGAGTGTTGTAACGCCCCAAGACCAACGCTTCAGAAGACTTCCATATTTTTTGTGATCACCGTGTGTTTCTTTTGTGCTTGCTCTTTTATTTCGCTTCTTGCATGATGTTCATCATTTGGTTATATTGCATTGCCATGCCCATCTTTGTCATGTTGCATTTGTGCCTCTTGTCATTTTTGGCATTCTCATAATCATCATGTGCGTTATCATATTCATGCATGTTAGATTGTTGCATGCTCCACGTATGATCATGCATCATCACCTCCTCCTTCCTTCTTCATTCCTTCATTTTGGCAAGTGACCTTTTCCCCTTCTCCATAAATGTTCATTCTTTCCCTATTAATCTTAAACCATGCCTACACCCTCTCTGACAATTTTTAGCTCATTGGAAGATGTTTTGGTTGGGTTCAAAAATGACTCAAGTTTGAATTAAATTCAAACTTGAATTATTTTTCTATCTCTAAAATGTCCAGACCATTTTATTCAAATTGTGCATAAATCCAAGATCTTATAAATATTTCCGTCCCAGCCTACGTTCTTCCTGATCTCCCTGTGCATTTCTGCTCTTGTTATTCTGCCTGGAGAACTAAGGAAAAGAGATGAGGAGAGAAAGGAAGAGCAGCCCAGCAGGAGACCCCGCAGCCCACATGTTTCTCTCCCCAGCCGGCCTAGCCCAATGCCCAAACGGCCACCTGCTTCGTTTCCCCTCATTCTCCCTCACTCCAGACACAGAGCGCTCGCACCGTCGCGCCGTGAGCTCACGGACGTCGAGGCTAGCGCCTGCCTGCGCCCCTATAAAGCCCCGCAGTGACCCCTAGGGTTTCCTCCTCCCTCCTCCTTCCCTCCTCGCGCCGCCATCTCTCTTCCTCGCCTCTGTTTTCCCTTCTTCCTCAAGATCAGAGAGCACCACCGAGAGCAGAGAAATAAACCGTCGATGCCCGTCGTCGTTCTCGCGGCCGGAGGGCCTCAAGCTCGTCTTCGACATGTCGTCCTGCACCCCGTCACCCTCCTCGACCGATCCCCCCAGTTAGCTGGGCGGGAGCCTCCCCAACGCGCCTCCCTGCCGTCGCTGTCGCCATGGCCGGTCGAGCCAAGCCGAGCTCGAGCCCGGTGTCGTCCACGTCGTGGTGGCCTTCTTCTTCCTCTGGAGCGACCTCCACGAGCTGGATCGCCAAGTCCAGCGCCCCGTCGCGGTCTTCTTCCCCTGCTTCCTCTACATCACGGATCGAACACCATCTCGCCTTCACGCCATCGGCCACGTCGTCTCCCTCCTCTGCTTCCACTTCCTTCACGGTCAGAATTTCGACAAGGTTCAGAGCTCCCTCCCGTCGTCTCCCGCGTGTATCCGTCGACCTCGTCGTATCATATGGTGAGCTGGGTAAAGCCCCTTCCTCTCCGTTCCTTCCTCTCGATGTTTGATCACCCGCATGCCTCGCCTGACCATCGCCATGCCGCGCGCCCGAGGTGAGCATGAGCTCGTACCCCACACACGCACACGCCCCTGCACCTAGAAGCCCCAAGCACACGTGCTCCTTAGCCTATCCCGCACACCCGCCATGGCCTCCCAAGCCCCGTCATCACCACTGCTGACCTCGTCGGCTCCGTCCTCGCAGCCGTTGTCTTCTCTGCCTATACAGAGAGGCTCGGCCCTGGGCAATCTCTTAATGAGCCGAACCCCTTTCATTCCACAAACACACCACTAGCTCAGCTGGTCAGCCCGCACGCACTCATGCAGGAGGTCCTCGGATCGAATCCCAGGGTGCCCCAAATTGTTTTGCCCCTCTTTTATTTATTTTCCCCCACTCCTGGGCTGCTGCGGCGTGCTGCAATTTGGCCCGTGCATGTGTTTTCCCTCTTCCATGCGTTTTAGCATTTATTCTTTATCATGCATATTTTCAGAAAATTGCCATCATTTTAAAATGCTCATGTTTAATTAACTGTGCATCATATGAAAATACTTTATATATGTAAAATGCTTAGAATTTTGTGTACATTAATATTTTGCCACTTTCATCCATGTAAAAAATGTTTAAAATGTTGTTTGATTAAATTTGCTCAAATGCCATGTTAAAATGCTTTAATTCAACTATTAAACCGTAGCTAGGTTTAAAATAAATTATATATGTAAATGGGGTAGAAAAATGCCTAGTTTAACTTGGTGTACTTGCTTTGCATGTTTAACAACTCTAAAATTGTGTTTAGGGCAGAACAGTACCAAATCTAATATATGCTCATGAGGTTTTTCCGGACTTGTTGTTTGTTGTTCCGGCCTCATTTAAATTTGCCTAGATAGGTAGTTTTTCATATGCTTCACCCCTTGCCATGTTTAACAACATTTAATATTGTTGGGTACATAACGAGTGAGAACTAAATAATTGATGTGGTGTTCCGTTAATATGCAACTTGTTGCATATTGAGCTCCACTTAATTTGTAGTGTTGTTTGTTGCACTTTGCCATGCCATGCCTCATTAAACCGGACATGCATCATACTTGGTTGTGCATCATGCCATGTGTCTGTGGTGGTTGTTTACTATGTTGTTTGTTTCTTTCCGGGTTGCTTCTCACGTTAGCTTCGGTTTCGTTCCGGAGTTGTGAGGATTTGTTCGACTACGTCCGTTTGTCTTCTTCATGGACTCGTTCTTCTTCCTTGCGGGATTTCAGGAAAGATGACCTTTACCCTCGATATCACTTCTATCTTTGCTTGCTAGTTGCTTCGTTCTATTGCTATCCTGCGGTACCTATCACTTGTTTACCATGCCTCCCATATTGCCATGTCAGCCTCTAACTTTTTCACCCTTCCTAGCAAACCGTTGTTTGGCTATGTTACCGCTTTGCTCAGCCCCTCTTATAGCGTTGTTAGTTGCAGGTGAAGTTGAAGATTGCTCCATGATGGACAGGATTATGTTGGGATATCACAATATCTCTTATTTAATTAATGCATCTATATACTTGGTAAAGGGTGGAAGACTCGGCCTTATGCCTGGTGTTTTGTTCCACTCTTGCCGCCCTAGTTTCCGTCATACCGGTGTTATGTTCCCGGATTTTGCGTTCCTTACGCGGTTGGGTGATTTATGGGACCCCCTTGACAGTTCGCTTTGCATAAAACTCCTCCAGCAAGGCCCAACATTGGTTTTAACATTTGCCACCTAAGCCTTTTTCCCTTGGGTTCTGCAGACTCAAGGGTCATCTTTATTTACCCCCCCGGGCCAGTGCTCCTCCGGGTGCTGGTCCAAACTGAGCGATGTCCGGCGCCCCCTGGGCAATCAGGGTCTATGCCAACCCGACGTCTGGCTCATCCGGTGTGCCCTGAGAACGAGATACGTGCATCTCCTATCGGGATTTGTCGGCACATCAGGCGGCTTTGCTGGTCTTGTTTTACCATTGTCGAAATGTCTTGTAAACCGGGATTCCGAGTCTGATCGGTCTTCCTGGGAGAAGGAATATCCTTCGTTGATCGCGAGAGCTTATCATGGGCTAAGTTGGGACACCCCTGCAGGGTATAATCTTTCGAAAGCCGTGCCTGCGGTTATAGGCAGATGGGAATTTGTTAATGTCCGGTTGTAGATAACTTGACACTTGACCTCTTTAAAACGCATCAACCGCGTGTGTAGCCATGATGGTCTCTTCTCGGCGGAGTCCGGGAAGTGAACACGGTTTTGGGTTATGTTTGACGTAAGTAGTCTTCAGGATCACTTCTTGATCACTTCTAGCTTCTCGACCGTTCTGTTGCTTCTCTTCTCGCTCTTATTTGCGTATGTTAGCCACCATATTTGCTTAGTGCTTGCTGCAACTCCACCTCTTTACCACTTCCTACCCATAAGCTTAAATAGTCTTGATCTCGTGGGTTTTGAGATTGCTGAGTCCTCGTGACTCACCAGATACTATCACAATAGTTGCAGGTGCCAATGATACCAGTGCAGATGATGTAACCGAGCTCAGATGGGAGCTCAACGAAGATCTTAGTTGTTGCTATGTTTTGTTTCATGTTGATCAGTAGTGGAGCCCAGTTGGGATGATCGGGATATAGTAGTTGGGTTATCTTCTTTTCTGTTGGCTTCGTCCGTAGTCGGACTATGTGTGTGTACTCTGAATGATGTATGATTTATTATATGTTCATTGTGTGAAGTGGCGATTGTAAGCCAACTCTTTATCCCATTCTTATTCATTACATGGGATTGTGTGAAGATGACCCTTCTTGCGACAAAACCACAATGCGGTTATGCCTCTAAGTCGTGCTTTGACACGTCGGAGATATAGCCGCATTGTGGGTGTTACAGTTCTCTTGCTGCAAGAATTTGATTTTCATATTGTTGATACAAAAGGAGCTGAGAACCCCATTGCAGATAACTTATCTAGGTTAGAGAATGTTCTTGATGACACACTACCTATTGATGATAGCTTTCCTGATGAACAATTAAATGTCATAAGCACTTCTCGTAGCACTCCATGGTATGCTGATTATGCTAATTATATTGTTTCTAAATTTATACCACCTAGCTTCACATACCAACAAAAGAAAAAGTTTTTCTATGATTTGTGACATTACTTTTGGGATGACCCACATCTTTATAAAGAAGGAATAGATGGTGTTATTAGACGTTGTGTACCTGAGCATGAACAGGAACAGATCCTATGCAAGTGTCACTCCGAAGCTTATGGAGGACACCACGCTGGAGATAGAACTGCACATAAGGTATTGCAATCCGGTTTTTATTGGCCTACTCTCTTTATGGATGCCCGTAAGTTTGTTTTGTCTTGCAATGAATGTCAAATAATTGGTAATATTAGTATACGTCAAGAAATGCCTATGAATTATTCACTTGTTATTGAACCATTCGATGTTTGGGGCTTCGATTATATGGGACCTTTTCCTGCCTCTAATGGATATACACATATTTTAGTTGTTGTTCATTACGTTACTAAGTGGGTAGAAGCTATTCCAACTAGTAGTGCTGATCATAACACCTCTATTAAAATGCTTAAGGAAGTTATTTTTCCGAGGTTTGAAGTCCCTAGATATTTAATGACTGATGGTGGTTCACACTTTATTCATGGTGCTTTCCGTAAAATGCTTGCTAAATATGATGTTAATCATAGAATTGCATCTCCATATCACCCGCAGTCTAGTGGTCAAGTAGAATTGAGCAATAGAGAGCTCAAATTACTTTTGCAAAAGACTATCAATAGGTCTAGAAAGAATTGGTCCAAGAAACTGAATGACGCATTATGGGCCTATAGAACTGCATATAAGAATCCTATGGGTATGTCTCCGTATAAAATGGTTTATGGAAAAGCATGTCACTTACCTCTCGAACTAGAACATAAGGCATATTGGGCTATTAAAGAGCTCAACTATGATTTCAAACTTGCCGGTGAGAAGAGGTTATTTGATATTAGCTCACTCGATGAATGGAGAACCCAAGCTTATGAAAATGCCAAGTTGTTTAAAGAAAAAGTTAAAAGATGGCCTGACAAAAGGATACAAAAGCGTGAGTTTAATGTAGGTGATTATGTATTGCTATACAACTCTCGTTTAAGATTTTTTGCAGGAAAACTTCTCCCTAAATGGGAAGGTCCCTACGTTATCGAGGAGGTCTATCGTTCCGGTGCCATAAAAATCAACAACTTTGAAGGCACAAATCCGAAGGTGGTAAACGGTCAAAGGATCAAACACTATATTTCAGGTAATCCTATAAATGTTGAAACCAATATTATTGAAACCGTAACCCCGGAGGAATACATAAGGGACACTTTCCATCCAGTTTCGGACTCCGAAAAGGAATAGGTATGTGGTACGGTAAGTAAACCGACTCCAAAACAAATTTTAAGGCAATATTTCTCCATTTTGGAATATTTAGAAAACTAGAAAAATAAGTGGCAGTCCGGGAAGGACACGAGGCCTCCAAGAGGGTGGAGGGCGCGCCCTACCCCCTGGGCACGCCCCCCTACCTCGTGAGCACCTCGTGCGCCCTCCGGACTCTGTTTTCTTGCACGATACGTATTTTGGTCGGTAAAAATTCATTATATATACTCCCGAAGGTTTTGACTCTTGTATCACGCAAATCTCCCCTGTTCTTGTTTCGAGCTGTTTTTCTGACAGGTCTAGATCATCATGACGACCCCAAGTGCTTACAAGGACAAGTTCTTCGAGAAGGTGATCAACCCTTACCTCGCGGAGGTGCTGCGACACCCTCAAACCATTGAGATGCGTGATGGGTTGCTGCACATCCGCGATGTTGAGGGACCAAAGGGAACCGGAAGCGTGGAGTCGAGGCTCGAAGCAATGGAGCAACAAGTTTTCAAGTGCTAGGGGATGGTGGAGCGTGGAATCAATGCTAGCCACAAGATGCTCGCGGAGTTCACCAAGAACTACGAGCTGGATGCCAAGAACACCGAGGAGGCCATCTTCAAGCTACATGAGAAGATCGAGCACCTCCAAGCACAAATCTATGATCTGCAAAACCAAAATTGTGAGTATGAATATAGATTCAAAAGGATGAGTTTGGCTGCATATTTGAGGATTCCGGAGACTCGATCATCCTTTTATGATGGTGAGCCTATGCCATGGAAGGTGGACGACAAGCCTGCATCATCAACAACACCTCCACCGCCAACAACAAAGAAGGAGACATATTTACATGGGTACGGGCACTCCCCTTGGCAACTGCCAAGCTTGGGGGAGGTGCCCTGGTATCGTATCACCATCACAACTCCTATCTTTACCGTTTTTCTTAGTTCGATCCTTTTAGTAGTATCTTGATTTACTAAAATAAAGTCATGGCATGATCTAGTTTTGCGTTTTCTTTATGATTCTTATTTGTAATCTAGTCCGTGACCTATATAATAAAGATTAGTGTTGAGTCAAGGGCTTGATTATTTTGCCATGATCTTGGGTGAATAAAAGAAAAGAAGAAAAAGAATAAAAAGAATCAAAGAATTCATATTGATCTTATTGAAAGTAATGACTTCACATAGAAAGAGTATGATGATTAAAAGTTGTTGGGAGTTGGCAAATATAGCTTTGGTCATCATTGTAATTAATAGGAAGTAATAAGGAAAGAGAGGCTTCACATATAGATATATTATCATTGACATCTTTTATGATTGGGAACACTCATTAAAATATGACATGCTAAAGAGTTGAGGTTGGACAAGGAAGACAACATAATGAGTTATGTTTTCTTACATCTGAGATAAAGTATATTGTCATGGATCCTCTAACATGTTGAGCTTGCCTTTCCCCCTCATGATAGCCAAATTCTCAGCACCAAGTAGAAATACTACTTGTGCTTCCAATACCCTTAAACCAGTTTTGCCATGAGAGTCCACCATATCTACCTATGGATTGAGTAAGATCCTTCAAGTAAGTTGTCATTGGTGCAAGCAATAAAAATTGCTCTCTAAATATGCATGACTTATTAGTGCAGAGAAAATAAGCTTTGTACGAACTTGTTGTGGACGTAATAAAAGCGACGGACTGCATAATAAAGGTCCACATACAAGGGGCAATATAAATTGACGTTCTTCTGCATTAAGATTTTGTGCATCAACCCTAAACGCGCATGACAACCTCTGCTTCCCTCTGCGAAGGGCCTATCTTTTATTATTATCCTCCACCTTATGCAAGAGTCACGGTGATCTTCACCTTTCCTTTTTCATTTTATCCTTTGGCAAGCTCAGCATGTTGGAA
>NC_041387.1:162388153-162429086 GCF_002162155.2 Triticum dicoccoides | reverse complement strand
GGGAGCATGAATTATTATTGTTGACATTACCCTTGAGGTAAAAAGTTGTGGGGCAAAACTATAAGCCCCTATCTTTCTCAGTGTCCGATTAAAACTCCGTAACCACAAGTATTGCGTGAGTGTTAGCAATTATGAAGGACTAAATGATAGTTGAGTATGTGGACTTGGTTTTAAGCTCTGACATAGACTCTTTCTGATGTTATGATAAATTGCAATTGCTTCAATGACTAAGGTTATAATTTGTTGGTGCTCAATAAGGTTTCTGATTCATACTTTTGCATTGTGAAAAGATCATCGCTTGAACATAAGTAATCATATGACAAAATCTATATTTGTTGCTATTATGAAATAATCATGATGCCTTCATGTCCGTATTTTATTTTTATCGACGCCTCTACCTCTAGACATGAGGACATATTTATTGTTATCGGCTTTTCGCTTGAGGACAAGCGAGGTCTAAGCTTGGGGGAGTTGATACGTCCATTTTGCATCATGCTTTTGTATCAATATTTATTGCATTATGGGTTGTTATTTCACATTATGTCACAATACGTATGGCTATTCTCTCTTATTTTACAAGGTTTACATGAAGAGGGAGAATGCCGACAGCTGAAATTCTGGGCTGCAAAAGGAGAAAATATTAGAGGCCTATTCTGTGCAACTCCAAAAATCCTGAAACTCCACGGAATATCTTAAAATAAATAAAGAAAAATCGTCGCCAAAGATGAAGACCAGGGGGCCCACACCCTGCTCACGAGGATGGGGGCGCGCCCCCCTACCTCGTGGGCCCCCTGGTGGCTCTCCGACGCCCATCTTCTCCTATATGAAGTCTTTAGATGAGAAAAAAATAGAAGGCAACCTTTCGGGACGAGACTCCGCCGCCACGAGGTGGAACCTTGGCGGAACCAATCTAGGGCTCCGGCAGAGCTGTTCTGCTGGGGACACTTCCCTCCGGGAGGGGGAAATCATCACCATCGTCATCACCAACGCTCCTCTCATCGGGAGAGGGCAATCTCCATCAACATCTTCACCAGCACCATCTCATCTCCAAACCCTAGTTCATCTCTTGTATCCAATTCTTGTCTCCAAGTCCGGGATTGGTGCTAGTAGGTTGCTAGTAGTGTTGATTACTCATTGTAGTTGATGCTAGTTGGTTTATTTGGTCGAAGATCATATGTTCAGATCCTTTATGCATATTATTACCCCTCTGATTATGAACATGAATATTCTTTGTGGGTAATTATGTTTGTTCCTGAGGACAAGGGATAAGTCTTGCTATTCGTTGTCATGTGAATTTGGTATTCGTTCGATATTTTGATGAGATGTATCTTGTCTAGCATCTAGTGGTGTTATGTGAACGTCGACTACATAACACTTCACCATTATTTGGGCCTAGAGGAAGGCATTGGGAAGTAATAAGTAGATGATGGGTTGCTAGAGTGACAGAAGCTTAAACCCTAGTTTATGCGTTGCTTCGTAAGGGGCTGATTTGGATCCATATGTTTCCTGCTATGGTTAGGTTTACCTTAATACTTTTGTTGTAGTTGAGGATGCTTGCAATAGAGGTTAATCATAAGTGGGATGCTTGTTCAAGTAAGAACAACACCCAAGCACCAGTCCACCCACATATCAAATTATCAAAGTACCGAATGCGAATCATATGAGCGTGATGAAAACTAGCTTGACGATATTCCCATGTGTCCTCGGGAGCGCTTTTCCTATTATAAGAGTTTGTCCAGGCTTGTCCTTTGCTACAAAAAGGATTGGGCCACCTTGCTACACTTTATTTACTTTTGTTACTTGTTGCTCGTTACAATTTATCTTATCACAAAACTATTTGTTACCACTTATTTCAGTACTTGCAGAGAATACCTTGCTGAAAACCACTTATCATTTCCTTCTGCTCCTCGTTGAGTTCGACACTCTTACTTATCGAAAGGACTACGATAGATCCCCTATACTTGTGGGTCATCAATGATCTCTCACTAAATTATCAAGAAGTGTTCTCCCTGAGTATGCACCGTTGCGAAAGTTCTTCATGCTGAGACACCACGTGATGATCGGGTGTGATAGGCTCTACGTTCAAATACAACGGGTGCAAAACAGTTGCACACGCAGAATACTCAGGTTAAACTTGACGAGCCTAGCATATACAGATATGGCCTCGGAACACGGAGACTGAAAGGTCGAACGTGAATCACATAGTAGATATGATCAACATAGTGATGTTCACCATTGAAACTACTCCATCTCACGTGATGATCGGACATGGTTTAGTTGATTTGGATCACGTGATCACTTAGATGACTAGAGAGATGTCTGTCTAAGTGGGAGTTTTTAAGTAATATGATTAATTGAACTTAAATTCTCAAGAACTTAGTACCTAATAGTATTTTGCTTGTCTATGTTTGTTGTAGATAGATGGCTCGTGCTATTGTTCCGTTGAATTTTAATGCGTTCCTTGAGAAAGCTAAGTTGAAAGATGATGGTAGCAATTACACGGACTGGGTCCATAACTTGAGGATTATCCTCATTGATGCACAGAAGAATTACGTCCTGGAAGCACCGCTGGGTGCCAGGCCTGCTGCAGATGCAACTGACGACGTTAAGAACGTCTGGCAGAGCAAGGCTGATGACTACTCGATAGTTCAGTGTGCCATGCTTTACGGCTTGGAACCGGGTCTTCAACGACGTTTTGAACGTCATGGAGCATATGAGATGTTCCAGGAGTTGAAGTTAATATTTCAAGCTAATGCCGGATTGAGAGATATGAAGTCTCCAATAAGTTCTATAGATGTAAGATGGAGGAGAATACTTCTGTCAGTGAACATATACTCAAAATGTCTGGGTATGATAATCACTTGATTCAACTGGGAGTTAATCTTCCTGATGATAGTGTCATTGACAGAATTCTTCAATCACTGCCACCAAGCTACAAGAGCTTCGCGATGAACTATAATATGCAAAGGATGGACAGGACTATTCCCGAGCTCTTCACAATGCTAAAAGATGCGAAGGTAGAAATCAGGAAGGAGCATCAAGTGTTGATGGTCAATAAGACCACCAGTTTCAAGAAAAAGGGCAAAGGGAAGAAGAAGGGGAACTTCAAGAAGAACAGCAAACAAGTTGCTGCTCAAGAGAAGAAACCCAAGTCTGGACCTAAGCCTGAGACCCCGAGTCCTTCTACTTCAAGCAGACTGGACACTGGAAGCGGAACTGCCCCAAGTATTTGGCGGATAAGAAGGATGGCAAAGTGAACAAAGGTATATGTGATATACATGTTATTGATGTGTACCTTATTAATGCTTGCAGTAGCACCTGTGTATTTGATACTCGTTCTGTTACTAATATTTGTAGCTCGAAACAGGGACTACGGATTAAGCGAAGATTGGCTCAGGACGAGGTGACGATGCGCGTGGGAAATGGTTCCAAAGTCGATGTGATCACAGTTAGCACACTACCTCTACATCTACCATCGGGATTAGTTTTAGACCTAAATAATTGTTATTCGGTGCCAGCGTTAAGCATGAACATTATATCTGGATCTTGTTTGATGCGAGACGATTATTCATTTAAATCAGAGAATAATGGTTGTTCTATTTATATGAGTAATATCTTTTATGGTCATGCACCCTTGAAGAGTGGTCTCTTTTTATTAAATCTCGATAGTAGTGATACACATATTTATAATGTTGAAGCCAAAAGATGCAGAGTTGATAATAATAGTGCAACTTATTTGTGGCACTGCCGTTTGGGTCATATTGGTGTAAAGTGCATGAAGAAACTCCATAATGATGGACTTCTGGAATCACTTCATTATGAATCACTTGGTACTTGAGAACCGTGCCTCATGGGTAAGATGACTAAAACGCCGTTCTCCGGGACTATGGAGCGAGCAACTAATTTGTTGGAAATCATACATACTGATGTATGTGGTCCAATGAATATTGAGGCTCGCGGCGGGTATCATTATTTTCTCACCTTCACAGATGATTTGAGCAGATATGGGTATATCTACTTGATGAAACACAAGTCTGAAACATTTGAAAAGTTCAAAGAATTTCAAAGTGAAGTGGAAAATCATCGTAACAAGAAAATTAAATTTCTATGATATGATCGTGGAGGAGAATATTTGAGTTACGAGTTTTGTTTACATTTGAAGCAATGCGGAATAGTTTCGCAACTCACGCCACCCGGAACACCATAACGAAATGGTGTGTCTGAACGCCGTGATCGTACTTTACTAGATATGGTACGATCTATGATGTCTCTTACTGATTTACCGCTATTGTTTTGGGGTTATGCTTTAGAGACAGCCACATTCACGTTAAATAGGGCACCATCAAAATCCGTTGAGACAATGCCTTATGAACTGTGGTTTGGCAAGAAACCAAAGTTGTTGTTTCTGAAAGTTTGGGGCTGCGATGCTTATGTGAAGAAACTTCAACCAGATAAGCTCGAACCCAAATCGGAGAAATGTGTCTTCATAGGATACCCAAAAGAGACTATTGGGTACACCTTCTATCACAGATCTGAGGGCAAGATTTTTGTTGCTAAATTCGGATCCTTTCTAGAGAAGGAGTTTTTCTCGAAAGAAGTGAGTGGGAGGAAAGTAGAACTTGATGAGGTAACTGTACCTGCTCCCTTATTGGAAAGTAGTTCATCACAAGAACCGGTTCCTGTGACAACTACACCAATCAGTGAGGAAGCTAATGATATTGATCATGAAACTCCAGATCAAGTTACTACCAAACCTCGTAGGTCTACCAGAGTAAGATCCTCACCAGAGTGGTATGGTAATCCTATTCTGGAAGTCATGTTACTTGACCATGGCGAAGCTACGAACTATGAGGAAGCGATGATGAGCCCAGATTCCGCAAAATGGCTTGATGCCATGAAATCTGAGATGGGATCCATGTATGAAAACAAAGTATGGACTTTGGTTGACTTGCCCGATGATCGGCAAGCCATCGAGAATAAATGGATCTTCAAGAAGAAGACTGACACTGATGGTAATGTAACTGTCTACAAAGCTTGACTTGTTGCAGAAGGTTTTCGACAAGTTCAAGGGGTTGACCAGATGAGACTTTCTCACCCGTAGCGATGCTTAAGTCTGTCCGAATCATGTTAGCAATTGTTGCATTTTATGATTATGAAATTTGGCAAATGGATGTCAAAACTGCATTCTTGAATGGATTTCTGGAGGAAGAGTTGTATATGATGCAGCCAGAAGGTTTTGTCGATCCAAAAGGTGCTAACAAAGTGTGAAAGCTCCAGCGATCCATTTATGGACTGGTGCAAGCATCTCAGAGTTGGAATAAACGCTTTGATAGTGTGATCAATGCATATGGTTCTATACAGACTTTTGGAGAAGCCTGTATTTACAAGAAAGTGAGTGGGAGCTCTGTAGCATTTCTGATATTATATGTAGATGACATATTGTTAATTGGAAATGATATAGAATTTTTGGATAGCATAAAGGGATACTTGAATAGAAGTTTTTCGATGAAAGACCTCGGTGAAGCTGCTTACATATTGGGCATCAAGATCTATAGAGATAGATCAAGACGCTTGATTGGACTTTCACAAAGCAAATACCTTGATAAAGTTTTGAAAAAGTTCAAAATGGATCAGGCAAAGAAAGGATTCTTGCCTGTATTACAAGGTGTGAAGTTGAGTCACACTCAATGCCCGACCAAAGTAGAAGATAGAGAGAAAATGAAAGATGTTCCCTATGCTTCAGCCATAGGCTCTATCATGTATGAAATGCTATGTACCAGACCTGATGTATGCTTAGCAATAAGTTTGGCAGGGAGGTACCAAAGTAATCCAGGAGTGAATCACTGGACGGCGGTCAAGAATATCCTGATATACCTGAAAAGGACTAAGGATATGTTTCTCGTTTATGGAGGTGACAAAGAGCTAGTCGTAAATGGTTACATCGATGCAAGCTTTGACACTGATCTGGACGATTTTAAATTGCAAACCGGATACGTGGTTATATTGAACGGTGGAGCTGTCAGTTGGTGCAGTTCTAAACAAAGCGTCGTGGCGGGATCTACATGCGAAGCGGAGTACATAGCAAATGAAGGAGTCTGGATGAAAGAGTTCATTTCCGATCTAGGTGTCATACATAGTGCATCGGGACCAATGAAGATCTTTTGTGACAATATTGGTGCAATTGCCTTGGCAAAGGAATCCAGATTTCACAAGAGGACCAAGCACATCAAGAGACGCTTCAATTCCATCCGGGACCAAGTCCAGGTGGGAGACATAGAGATTTGCAAGATACATACGGATCTGAATGTAGCAGACCCGTTGACTAAGCCTCTTCCACGAGCAAAACATGATCAGCAACAAGACTCCATGGGTGTTAGAATCATTACTGTGTAATCTAGATTATTGACTCTAGTGCAAGTGGGAGACTGAAGGAAATATGCCCTAGAGGCAATAATAAAGTTATTATTTATTTCCTCGTATCATGGTAAATGTTTATTATTCATGCTATAATTGTATTAACCGGAAACACGATACATGTGTGAATACATAGACAAACTTAATGTCACTAGTATGCCTCTACTTGACTAGCTCATTAATCAAAGATGGTTATGTTTCCTAACCATAGACATGTGTTGTCATTTGATTAACGGGATCACATCATTAGGAGAATGATGTGATTGACATGACCCATTCCGTTAGCTTAGCACTTGATCGTTTAGTATGTTGCTATTGCTTTCTTCATGACTTATACAAGTTCCTATAACTATGAGATTATGCAACTCCCGTTTACCGGAGGAACACTTTGTGTGCTACCAAACGTCACAACATCACTGGGTGATTATAAAGGAGCTCTACAAGTGTCTCCAAAGGTACATGTTTAGTTGGCGTATTTCGAGATTAGGTTTTGTCACTATGATTGTCAGAGAGATATCTCTGGGCCCTCTCGGTAATGCACATCACTATAAGCCTTGCAAGCAAAGTAGCTAATGAGTTAGTTACGGAATGATGCATTAAGTAACGAGTAAAGAGACTTGCCGGTAACGAGATTGAACTAGGTATTGAGATATCGACGATCGAATCTCGGGCAACTAACATACCGATGACAAAGGGAACAACATATGTTGTTATGCGGTTTGACCGATAAAGATATTCGTAGAATATGTAGGAGCCAATATGAGCATCCAGGTTACGCTATTGGTTATTGACCGGAAACTGTTCTAGGTCATGTCTACATAGTTCTCGAACCCATAGGGTCCGCACGCTTAAGGTTTCGATGACAGTTATATTATGAGTTTATGAGTTTTGATGTACCGAAGTTTGTTCGGAGTCCCGGATGAGATTACGGACATGACGAGGAGTCTCAAAATGGTCGAGACATGAAGATTGATATAATCGAAAGCCTATATTTGGATATCGGAAGTGTTCCGGGTGAAATCGGGATTTTACCAGAGTACCGGGAGGTTACCGGAACCCCCCGGGGGCTTAATGGGCCTACATGGGCCTTAGTGGAGAAGAGGAGAGGAGGCCAGGGCAGGGCCGTGCGCCCCTCCCCCCCTAGTCCGAATAGGACAAGGAGAAGGGGGCGGCGTCCCCCTTTCCTTCCTCTCTCCCTCCTCCTGCCCCCTTCTCCTATTCCAACTAGGAAAGAAGGGAGTCCTACTCCCGGTGGAAGTAGGACTCCCCTTGGCGCGCCCCTCCTTGGCCGGCCGCCCCCTCCCCCTTGGCTCCTTTATATACGGGGGCAGGGGGCACTTCTAGACACAACAATTGATCTCTTGATCTCTTAGCCGTGTGCGGTGCCCCCCTCCACCATAGTCCTCGATAATATTGTAGCGGTCCTTAGGCGAATCCCTGCGATGGTAGAACATCAAGATCATCACCATGCCATCGTGCTGACCGAACTCTTCCCCGACATTCTGCTGGATCGGAGTCCAGGGATTGTCATCGAGTTGAACGTGTGCTAGAACTCGGAGGTGCCGTAGTTTTGGTGCTTGATCGGTCGGGCCGTGAAGATGTACGACTACATCAACCGCGTTGTTCTAACGCTTCCGCTTTCGGTCTACGAGGGTACGTGGACACACTCTCCCCTCTCGTTGCTATGCATTACCATGATCGTGCGTGTGTGTAGGAAATTTTTTAAAATTACTACGTTCCCCAACAAGCGCACAGAGCAAGGCGTCCCCCGGAGGTAGGCCCTCTATCGGGAAGGTGCCGCAAGGCCTACCCCTGGTAGAGGACCCGTGGTCCCCGAGGGCGCCGCTGGCGTCCCCTTTGCCCCTTTGGCGTCGTCCTGGTTTCCGGTTGGCGCCAATGGTGGTCGAGGGTGGCGCAAGGCGGGGCCCTCGTCTGGCGATATGAAGCAAGGCTCGGTGCCTGTGAAGAAGGCCCAGTGCCTGTGAAGCTCGCGACCCGTGACACTCTCACGTAATAATGAGTGGGGTTGTACACGCCCCGGAGCCGCAAGAGAGCCGCCCTCGGGCCTCGGGGGCTCCCTCCCATGCCCAGTTGCAGCACTTAGCTCCGCGCTGGTGAGAAGACATGAAGACATGAAGACTAGACTAGGCGCCGGACGGGGCCGTTTGCTTTTTTTTGACTCCCTTTCTGTAGTCGTGCTTCCTTGCTTCAGATTTAAGTTGGAGTTGGATTTTCATTTGGGTGCGCGGGGAGGGTGATTTTTCTCATTCGTGTGATTTCTTGCATTCTGGTTCCTGCCTTAATTTCTGTTCGCACAAGCTGCCTCCCCCTCGCGAGCCCCTCGCGGGCGGGGCTGGGCGAAGCGCTTGTACGCCACACGCATGTCGTACTATGGCTGGCGCTTGCTCTCACGAGGCCCTCTCGACCGGGTCGGCAGGTCCCTCAGGGGATCCTCGGGAGCTCATGACCTCGCGAGCCGATTCAGGACTTATCCTGGCTAAAGGTAAACCACAACAACAAGCTCGCCGCAGGGCCCGTAGGCTTATGGAAGCACATATTCAGTATTGGCCCTAAAAGCATAGAGACGACAATCTTTTTACATGAGGGGCATCCCCTCCCAAACTGCTCTTACAACCTTTGGGGCCATGCCCGAGCTTCTTTATGTAGGATAAACAATGGAGAAACACGGGATCAGTCAGACATATCGCTCACCGTGTCCCACGGGTCGCCTCCAAACGCAACACTGGCGCCACTATTACTGTTGCTGGCATTGCCATCACCATCACCGACACCGCCGTCACCATCATCGACCACGTTGCCTTCGTCCGCCGCAACTACCACCCCGTCGTCATCGGAAGCAAAAGCCCTAACAAGTCCATCCACGTTATCCTCCACCCACCGCGCCAGGTTGCCCCGGATGGCCTCGGACACAGGGGCGATGGCAGCGTCAAAGTTGAAGTCGGGGTAGGTGTTCTGAAGATGGCTGAAGACGCGCGAAAACACGCGGCCGAGGAGGCTGCGGCTCCTCTTCTCAACCGGCTAGTGAGCTCTCTCGGAGCGGATCTCCAGGTGCGTCACCACGTCAGTAAAGAAGCGGAGATGACTGGCGTAGTCGGTCGCGTGGGGATGCGGGGTGTTCTCGTTACAGATGTTGCCCACGGCCGCGTTGGCCCTGTTCTTGAGGTCCTGGAGCATAGGGTCGTGCACGTGCTCCAACGTCCACCGTTGAAGCATTTCCTCCCTGTTCTGTTGTGCGATGGAGTCAGCGTTGGCAACCCGCTGCTGAAGAGGAACCAGCTCGGCGTGGGCGGAGGCCATCTCGGCCTACGCCGATACCAGGCGGCTGCGGCGGCCTCCGCGCGTCGTTCCGCTTCGGTTAGCCTGGACCTGAGGGCGGCAGTCGTGCCTGCAACCACGGCTTCAACCAGCTTCAGCTTCAGGTCATACCTTCTCACAAGATCCGTGCGAGCCTCGGCCATGTGGCGGTCGACCTCTTCCTGGACCCGGGCCTCGCGCACGCCAACGGCGTTCTCCGCTTCGGCAACCTGGCATTCCCTCGTCTCCAACCGCTCAAGCACAAGACTACGCTTGGCGGCCTCCAGCGTCAGCGCTTCCTCACGCTTCAGGACCTCCTCCTCCTTGATAGGCGTCCCCCTCAGTGATGCAAGGGCGGCTTGGCGCAACTCCACCTGCTGCTCCAAGGAAGCGCTCCAGGCTTGGAGCTCCCACGTGCGCTTCTCTGCAATCTCGCGATGACGATCTACTTCCCGGGCCTCCTCCAAAGCTCGGGAGCAGGCCTCACGCGAGGTCACAAGGGACGCCTCGGCCTTCATGTTGTCAAGCTCATGCTGGTGGCGCGCGAGGTTGATGGCCACCTTCAGTTTATGTTGCTCCTCTATCAGGCGTAGGCCCTCGGCTTCAAGGCGCGCATCTACATCCGCAACTTCTCCACCAAGCTGGCACATCGTGTCTGTCAGATTTAGCGTTCCGGCAGACCCTTGAGGTTCAAACACTGGGGTGCGCGCGGAGGTTTCGCCCTCTACCTACCTGTTCCTCACCGAATCGCTAGAGTCTAAACTACGAGAAGAACAACACAAGAGACGCAGGGTTTATACTGGTTCAGGCCACCATGGTGGTGTAATACCCTACTCCAGTGTGTGGTGTGGTAGATTGCCTCTTGGGCTGATGATGAACAATACAAGGAAGAACAGCCTCGCAAGGGTCTGTTCCTGTGGTGGTGTTGTCCCATTGGAGATGATTCTAGATGCCTCGATACTATGGTGGCTAGTCCTATTTATAGGCAAAGGCCCTGGGCCTCTTCCCAAATATTGAGCGGGAAGGGCGCCAACAATTGGCCATTTTGAAGGGGAACATCTGGTACACTTATCCTGACTAAAGTTGGTCCTCGCCTGCCAAAGGCTCTGGTGGTGACGCCGGCTTGGGCTCCACGGTGACCTCCATCCTGCCGTTGGACTGGTCTTGTTCTTGTTGCACCAAAATGGATGCCTTTGCTTGATGCTCCCGCCCGCGCTTGCTCCCCTTGCACCAAAGAGGAAAGAACGACACTGCGCGGGCTGGCGCCCTTGGTCGTCATGGCTTGCGTCATGGGCACCTCGCGAGGTACCCCGCCTTGAACTCCCCGCCTCTTCGTGAGCCTGCCTGATGAGGTCGTGCCTGAGGAAGCTCCTCATCATCCGCCCCACGAGGCTTGGCCCCTCGCGAGGGTCCTGAGCTTGTGTTGGTGAAGATGGGCCATGTTGGGCCCCCTTTGAGCCATGTTGCAGGCCGCAGGCAGACAAGTCTGGGGACCCCCATTCCCAGAACGCCGACAGTAGCCCCCGGGCCCAAGGCGCGCCCGGGCTTGGCCGAGCAGAGAGGCGAAAGGGCAAGTGTGATGCATCGCGGGCCCTAACAGCATGCGGCCTTGGGCGCCGCGTGGCGGTTGATTGGACGTGGGCGTCTCCACTTCCCCACGACGCCTCGGCAACTGCACGGATTCGACAAGTCCCTGCATGCGAAACGAATCATGATTACCTGCGGTCGTGGAGGCCGACGGTTGGCCTCCTCTGGCTTTAAGTACGGCACGCCGCGTGCCCTTCCAGTTCATCCCCTCTTGCTTCTCCCTCTTCCTCATGGCCCCGTCAAGGAGGTTCTCGGCCGCAGAGAAGGGAAAGGCTCGCCAGGCCGAGCCTGCCTCTCCCCCGCCCAAGCGCGGTCACGGCCACCCTCGCAAGCACCCCGTGGCCTCCATGGCGGTTCCCCGTGGCCGCGGAGGTGACTTCCCGCATGGCGACGGGCGGCCGGCCGCGGCCGGGGTGTGTGTTTCGGCCGTGCGACCCCTGAAGCCGCGCTCCTGCGCTATGAAGGTGCTGCCGGAGTTTGTTGTGTGGGCAGCGGAGCCGGCCGGCGCCCGGCTTCAGCTCCCTCGCTTCCTCCTAGGCGAGCTCCTGGCTGGCGCCCCGGGCGGCCTCTGGCTCCAGGCAGACGGCTGCTGCAGCCGGGCCTCGTGGGCTTCGCTGGAGGTCTTCGTGGCCGGGAGCCTGGCCCTGACCCACGGCTGCCAGACGTTTGCCCGCGCGCGTGGCCTGAGCTGCCGGTGCACCCTGCACTTCAAGTTCGACGGCGACGCCACCCTCTACGTGAGGGTGTTTGGGGAAGATGGCCACCGCGCAAGGTGCTGCCCTGAAGACGATGGCGAGGGCCGGGGACCCAGCCCTGGCAAGGATGGAGAGGGCAGCGCGCGCGTGGCTGGCGGCGCCCAGGATTCCTCAAGCTTCACTGGTTCCTCTTCGGGCAGCGACTCTTCTAGCAGCGGTCCCGGTCGGCCTCCACACCGCCGTGCCTGCTTGGAGGGTGGTAGAGGGTCTGCCCGCCGTCGCACCCTGGTGAAATGCGAGAGGGAGTCTGCTTGAGCTCCGGAGGCAGCTCGGGTCCTCCCTGAGGGCCGGCGCCTAGCGAGCTTCGCCTGATTTGTTCCTCCCTCCGCCTTTTTCCCGTGCAAAAAGACAGCTATGTGGGGGCCCTGTGGGGGCGTGTTTGTGTTATTGTCAATCCTCGTAGTGTTTCCGTTATTTTGGTATTGTTCCTTCCTGCCGATTGCCCGTGTGTAGGTAATCCCCAGCCTTGGCCATGGGGCGACCGACCCAGGTCCTGTATTCGTGTCACGGTGCCTGTGAGGCACGGACTGGAGGGATGCTCCTGTAGTGGACCCGGGTCGCGAGGTCTTGACCGAAAGGATCGAAACACTCGCGAGGGCGCCAGGGCCGTCCCCTCGCGAGACCTTGCGCAAGAGAAATCGAGGCCGGAGGGCGAAAAGTCGAAGAGCTATAAGTCAGAAGACAGCGACAGTTTCAATAAAACTTCAAATGAGAATGAACTAGCCAACTGAAGAAAGCAAATGAAAAAGCCGCGTCCGGCACCTAGTCTAGTCTTCGACGTCTTCTCACCAGCGCGGAGCTAAGTGTTGTCACTGGGCGTGGGAGGGAGCCCCAGGGCCTGAGGCCGGCGCTCCTGAGACTCCGGGGCGTGTACAGCCCCAACTCATTATTACGTGAGAGTGTCACGGGTGGCGAGCTTCACAGGCGTTGGCCTTCTTCACAGGCTCCGGGCCTTTCTTCGGGGAAGCGATCTTCACGGGCATTGGCCCTCTTCACAGGCTCCAGGCCTTTCCCAAAATGCAACAGCTTCACAGGCATTCGCCCTCTTCACAGGCTCTGGGCCTTTTCCAAAATGCAACAGCTTCACAGGCATTCGCCCTCTTCACAGGCTCTGGGCCTTTTCCAAAATGCAATAGCTTCACAGGCATTCGCCCTCTTCACAGGCTCCAGGCCTTTTCCACAAAGATGATCTTCACAGGCATTTGCCTTCGTCACAGGCTCCGGGCCTTCTCCAAAAAGATGGTCTTCACAGGCATTTGCCTTCTTCATAGGCTCCGGGCCTTTTCCAAAAAGATGATCTTCACAGGCATTTGCCTTCTTCACAGGCTCCGGGCCTTTCCCAAAAAGATGATCTTCACAGGCATTTGCCTTCTTCACAGGCTCTGGGCCTTTTCAGGGGTAAAACCTACGGAGGTGCTGGATGTTCCACGCATTCTGGACTGGCACCCCTCCTGAGTCTCCAAGCGCGCGGAGCCGGGCCTTGAAACATGAACAACCTTGAATGGGCCCTCCCACATGGGAGAGAGCTTATGCAGTCCCTCCCTGGAGAAAACCCGTCTGAGCATGAGGTCCCCTACCTCAAGAGTCCTGGGGCGGATGTTGCGGCAATGGTATCGCCGCAGTGCTTGTTGATATCTCGCCACTCCCAGCGCGGCTTCTCGGTGACGCTCCTCCCCCAGCACGAGGTCCATCTCCCGCATGGCGTCCTGCTGCGCTTCGTCGAACGCCAGGACCCGTGCGGACCGACGTCTGACCTCGTGAGGGAGGACTACTTCGGCTCCATAGACCAAGAAGAAAGGGGTCTCTCCAGTCGGCTTGGTTGCGGTCGTGCGGATGGACCACAACACAGACTGGAGCTCGTCGTACCAGCCTCTACCGCAAGCTTCCAGCTTCTTCTTGAATGTTCTGGTCTTGAGGCCCCTTAGGACCTCCGCGTTGGCCCGCACGGCCTGGCTGTTGCTTCGGGGGTGCGCCACTAAAGCGTAGCATATCTGCGTTCCAAGGTTAGCACAGTATGTTTTGAAGAGGTTACTGGTGAACTGCGAACCGTTGTCGGTGATGATGCGGTTTGGCACCCCGAACCGGCTCACGATGCCCTTGATGAACTTGACCGCTGAACCCGCGGGGATGGTGCGGACGGCTTCCACTTCGGCCCACTTGGTGAATTTGTCCATGGCGACGTAGAGGTAGCAATAGCCCCCTAGCGCCCGGGGAAATGGGCCCAGGATATCTAGCCCCCAGACAGCGAATGGCCATGTGAGGGGTATGGTCTGGAGACCTCCCACCGGCTGATGGATCTTCTTCGCATGGAATTGACAGGCTTCGCAAGCCTTTACCAGTTCGACGGCGTCATTGAGCGCAATAGGCCAATAGAAACCGCTTCGGAATGACTTGCCCACGAGGGTTCGTGATGATGAGTGGTGCCCACAGTCTCCACCGTGTATGTCCGCCAGCAACTCTTTCCCTTGCTCCTTGGAGATGCAGCGTAGGGATACATCATTTGGTCGCTTCCAGTAGAGTTCCCCATCCCTGATGCAGTATGCTGTGGCCTGTCGCGCCACACGCTCCGCTTCCTCTTCCTCCTTCGGCAGGGTACCTTGCGTTAAGTAACTCCGGAGCTCTGTGATCCAGCGCCCCTCCTGAGGCTCCATTGTCAGGAGCAGGCGCACTCCTGAGGCTGAGCCACAGGCCGGGGCTCCCGAGGTAGGTGGCTGGGGGAGCTCTTCCCGAGGCTGCGCCGTGTTTGATAGCGATGGCATGGCCGAGGGCTTGAAGAGTCGCTCCTCGAAGACGCTAGGCTCCTGAGGTAGCCGCCTGGATGCTCATTTGGCGATGTCATCGGCCTCCTGATTGGTGCCACGGGGCACATGCTGCAACTCCAACCCCCAGAACTGCTTTTCCATCATGCGGACCTCCGCAAGGTAGGCCTCCATGTGTTCGTCTCTTGGCTCGTATACCTTGTTGGATAAGTTGATGAGGAGCTGTGAGTCGCCCTTGATCGTTAGGCGCTTTCCCCTAGGGCAGCCGCGGCCTTCAAGCCTGCTATCAGGCCTTCATACTCCACTATGTTGTTGGAGACCTTTTCGCCTTGCTGCAAACAGAGTTGCATGGCGTAATGGAGCTTGTCCTGAGTGGGGGATATGAGCACCGCCCCAGCCCCTGCGCCTTGCCTGGAGAACGCTCCGTCGAAGTACATGACCCAGCCTTCTGGTGCCTCGCTTCCTGGGGAGAGGGATCGATCCTCGCCGGCCTTGAGGCCCGGTGCCTCCGTCCATTCGGCCACGAAATCTGCTAGTGCGGCTCCCTTGATGACCCGGGTCATGCTGAACTCGAGCTAAAATGCTTGCAGCTCAATGTTCCACTCAGCGACCCTTCTGGCTGAGTTAGGGCTCCGGAGCACTCTTTCCAAGGGGTACGCTAATACAACCTTGATAGGGTGACCCTGAAAGTAGTGCTGCAGCTTGCGCGAGGCCACCAATAGCGCGAGGAGAAGTTTCTGAGGCATGGGGTACCATGCCTCGCATCCCGCAACACCGTGCTGACGAAGTACACTGGGTGCTCGACGAGGCTTGGAGCGTTGGTGCTGGTGGCGTCCTTCGGAAGCCGTGGTTCCTCCTGAGGCGGCGGAGCCTCCAGAAGCTGGTTGCCTGGGGGAAGGGCCTCTCCCGCTCCTGATGTGTTCCCCTGCGGCGGATGATCTTCCTCGATCGTGGTAGTGATCTTTGTGAGTCCTTTTTGGTCCTGCTTTGCCTTGGCGCGGGCAGCTGCCGCGGCCTTGGTCCGACGCTCCTCCCTAACCGCCACCAGGGCCGCGCTGGCAGAGTAGGGAGTGGCGGTAAGGTAGAGTACCAACGGCTCTTGTGGGCGTGGGGCCACCATCACCAGTGGGCTGGTCAGGTATCTCTTGAGATCTTTGAATGCCTTGTCGTCCTCTTCAGTCCATTCAAAGGGCCCCTTTTTCTTCATCAACTGGAAGAAAGGCAGCGCTCGCTCCCCTAACCTGGAGATGAAGCGCCCCAGTGCAGTCACGCGCCCAGTGAGCTTCTGCATCTCTCTGAGGGTCTTTGGCGGGCTCATGTCCTCCACCACCTTGACCTTTTTTGGGTTGGCCTCGATGCCTCGATGGGACACGAGGAAACTCAAGAGCTTGCCCGAGGGGACTCCAAACACATACTTCTCCGGGTTGAGCCTCAGGCTTAATGCGTTGAGGTTTGCGAAGGTTCCCTCCAAGTCTTGTATCAGGGTCTTGGCCTCGCAAGACTTCACTACAATGTCGTCACCGTAAGCTTCCACGTTCTTCCCAAGTTGCGGGCCCAAGGTGATGTGCATGAGCCGCTGAAAGGTTGCCCCCACGTTGGGCAGTCCGAAGGGCATGCATGTACAGCAGTACACCCCACACAGGGTCAGGAAGGCCGTCTTCTCCACGTCTTCCACCGCCATCTTGATCTGATGATACCCGGAGAAGGCGTGCAAGAAGCATAACAGGTCACACTCAGCGGTGGAATCGATGATTTGATCGATGCGTGGGAGTGGGAAAGGATCTTGCGGGCATGCTTTGTTGAGGTTGGTGAAGTCGACACACATGCGTTCCTTCCCTCCGTTCTTTGGTACTACCACAGGGTTGGCCAACCAATCTGGATATCGAACCTCGCGAATGACTCCCGCGGCTTCTAGCTTGCGGGTCTCCTGGACAATGAAGGCCCGCTTTTCAGTGGACTGCCGCCTTGCTTTCTGCTTCATGGGGCGCACGTTGGGGCACACGTTTAGGTGGTGCTCGATCACGCCACGTGGGATCCCTGCCAGCTGATCGGGCTCCCAAGCAAACACCTTCTTGTTTGCGCGCAGGAACTTGACCAGGGCTTCCTCCTGCTCGGGCCCGAGGTGGGCGCCTATGGTGAAAGTGGCGTTGGTGGACCCGTCCTCGTCGACGGGTATCTGCTTGGTTTCCGCCTTGTCTTGGGTCAACAACTGTTACTTCTTGGCCGGTGCAGCCCCCTTGGGCTCGGGGCCCCCGCGTTGGCGGGCGGTGCTGACGCCGCCGTCTTGAAGGCGAGCTTGAGCGCTCGCAGCGTGTCCCGGTGTCCCCAGGCACGGTGAGCACTCCGCTACTCCCGTGCATCTTCATGAGGTTGTATGCCGGGTGAGTCGCGGCCATGAATTGGGCCAGTGCTGGGTAGCCGAGGATGGCATTGTAGGGGAGGCCGATGATGGCAAAGTCGAAATCGACTAGCTCCGTGCGGAAATAGTCGTAGGTGCCGAAGGTCACTAGGAGCCGGATCTGTCCCAAAGAACTGGAAGACCTGCCCCCGATGCCCATGAAGGGCTGGCTCGGCCGCAGCCGCCCCCGGGGTATGCGGAGGAGGTCAAAAGTTTCGACTGAAAGCACGTTGAGTCTCGCGCCACCGTCGATGAGGGTCCTGGTGACAGCCACCTGACAGATGGTGGGGGTGCACAACATCGGGAGCGCACCCGAGCAGGCCGAGTTGGAGGGGTGGTCTACCGAACTGAAGGCTAGCCTGGCCTGCGGCTCCGGCCGGTCCCGGGAAGCCCCCTGCCGCGCGGAGGCGGCGCCGACCCGGCGGATGAACGGCTTGACATGGTGACTGGAGGGCGGCGCCTGTGAGCCGCCCAGGAGGGCCGCGACGACCGGGGAGGCCGGCGCGGTGTGGTGGGCGAGGAAGAGGTCACGCGGCTTTTCCCAAGAGGCCACGGAGGGATGCAGGGGCGATACCCGTTGCTCGTTCCCTGCCGGGCCGATGGCGGTGTTGACAGCGGGCGACGGGGAACGACGAGGGCGCCCACCGACGGGAGCCGTCCGGGCGACTCGAGCGGCGCGAGCAGCCCGACGAGCGTCAGCCATGGACGTGACGGTCGGAGAAGAGCAGGGCGACGGAAGACGAATTCTGGCGCACCCCTACCTGGCGCGCCAAATGTCGGATTTAGGGTTCCGGCAGACCCTTGAGGTTCGAACACTGGGGTGCGCGCGGAGGTTTCACCCTCTACCTACATGTTCCTCACCGAATCGCTAGAGTCTAAACTGCGAGAAGAACAACACAAGAGACGCAGGGTTTATACTAGTTCAGGCCACCATGGTGGTGTAATACCCTACTCCAGTGTGTGGTGTGGTGGATTGCCTCTTGGGCTGATGATGAACAATACAAGGAAGAACAGCCTCGCGAGGGTCTGTTCCTGTGGTGGTGTTGTCCCTTTGGAGGGGTTGATTCTAGATGCCTCGATACTATGGTGGCTAGTCCTATTTATAGGCAAAGGCCCTGGGCCTCTTCCCAAATATTGAGCGGGAAGGGCGCCAACAATTGGCCATTTTGAAGGGGAACATCTGGTACACTTATCCTGACTAAAGTTGGTCCTCGCCTGCCAAAGGCTCTGGTGGTGACGCCGGCTTGGGCTCCAGGGTGACCTCCATCCTGCCGTTGGACTGGTCTTGGTCTTGTTGCACCGAAATGGATGCCTTTGCTTGATGCTCTCGCCCGCGCTTGCTCCCCTGGCACCAAAGAGGAAAGAAGGACACTGCGCGGGCTGGCGCCCGGCTGGCGCCCTTGGTCGTCATGGCTTGCGTCATGGGCACCTCGTGAGGTACCCCGCCTTGAACTCTCCGCCTCTTTGTGAGCCTGCCTGATGAGGCCGCGTCTGAGGAAGCTCCTCGTCGTCCGCCCCGCGAGGCTTGGCCCCTCGCGAGGGTCCTGAGCTTGTGTTGGTGAAGATGGGCCGTGCTGGGCCCCCTTTCAGCCACGCTGCAGGCCGCAGGCAGGCAAGTCTGGGGACCCCCGTTCCCAGAACGCCGACAGCGTCCATAGCCTTTTGTAAGAACTCGTGGCGGACGATGCTTCGTTTGCGCGCAAGCTTCTGCACGCTGCTGATGTCGTCCCCCATCGCGGGCACTGTTGGCAGGATCCGAAGCGGTTCTTCCCCTCTCGGCAGGGGGTTGGGGGCTGGTGCCTGCATGGTCGCTGGCCAGGCCCGGCAAGGGACCTGGACCGGCGCAGGCTCGACACTTGAAGAGGAGCCCAGGATTGACGCCAACCGGCTGCCGTCCACGACCAAAGGGGGAGCCCTAGGTAGGCTGGCCATGCCCCAGGCAAGGTTGCGAAGGAAAGGCGACAAGGGCACGGGCTCAAGGTACCTTGCAGGCAGGCTTGCTTCTCCTGCTGACCCCGCTCCAGGGGCGGCGTGCAGGCTTGGGACGCTCAAGGCTAGCGATGAAGGGAAGGCCGGAGGAGGCTGCTTCTCGGGACACTCCGCAGGCTTGGCAGGAGGGATCCTGAAGAGCCATAGTCGGGAAGGGAAGCAGCGTCTGGGGAATTACAAGAATAAGGTACTTACTCGTCTATGGCGACATAATTTCTATGTTTCAACGGCCGGATGGTGCCACCACTGCAGCTCGAAGATTCCTTCCTCCTGCGCAGCGCGGCGAAGTCCACCCGGAACTGGCCTACGCATTGGACGTGGGGGCCAGCACGGGGCGTGGCTGGAGAGGCACCCAGGCGGTCGACCTCAGGAGCGCCAAGTTGGGAAGAGCGATCATGCCCCGCCTTATGCTGGCCTGCCGAGATCTCAGGAGCTCCGGCCTCAGGAGCCACCGACTGCATCTCCCCCTTAACGACTGCCTCAGGGCGGGCCTCACAGGCTCCTGAGGATGGCGCCTCGGGAACCTCAAGCAGCGTCGGCACCTCAACGCCCACGCCTACAGCCTCCAGCAATGCTTGCCTCCCTACGTCCACTCTTGGGGCAAGCTCGGCATTGGCGGCAAGAGGGGGAGCCACGATGACGGGATTCTTAGGAGGCCCCACAAGGCCGACCGGACGCAGCCCCCATTCGTTGAAGGAAGGCATCTGCCCCGTGAACTCGACCTTGTTCGGGCAGAGATACAAGAGACAACCGCCTTGCGGCATATCACCTCGCGAGGGGTTGCCAGTCAAGACTCCAAGGACCGTCCTCTGCACTTCGGGTGGGAGTGCCGACTCCTAATGCCTCATGCGATCCTGGTCACCGGCCAGGGCCCACATCGGTCGGGAATGCCATTGGAGAGGGGCAATACGAAGCCGGACGAACTCCTTCGCCACCTGGGGCGCAGTCACGCCAAGGTCTCTCAACCTCTTCAACCGAAGCCAGACGAAGGAAAGGCGAGAGATCGCGAGCCTCTCGTTGCCCCAGCCGGAGTTGGGGATGGCGGGCGACGACGGAGGCGAGAGTAGGGGGCTGAGCACTCCAACATCCACGTACACCCACCGCATACGGAACCCGCTCATGGACGGCGGGAGATCAAAATCAATCCCTGAGGCGGCCGTCTCTGCCACTGCCTGGAAGCTCAGGCACCCCGAGCACTGCAAGGGGTCGGTCAGATGCAGAGAGAAGAAATGGCACAAGAGGGCAACGGAAGGAGCAATGCGCACCATGGCCTCGCCAACAAAGGCAAAGAAGGCGAGGAGGGTAAAGGATTGGGGATCAAGATGCAGCATGTGAATCTGGTAATGGGAAAGCACTGCATTGAAGAAGGCGGAGAAAGGGGGAACCCGGCCAGCCCACAGGGTATCAACCAAGAACCGAACCTCAGTGGTCGTTCAGAGAGTCCTGTATTAGGGGGTCCTCGGACAGCCGGACTATCTACCTTGGTCGGACTGTTGGACTATGAAGATACAAGATTGAACACTTCGTCCCGTGTCCTGGTGGGACTCTCCTTTGCGTGGAAGGCAAGCTTGGCAATTCGGATATGTGGATCTCCTTCTCTGTAACCGACTCTGTGTAACCCTAGCCCCCTCCAGTGTCTATATCAACCGGAGGGTTTAGTCTGTAGGACAACAACAATCATAACCATAGGCTAGCTTCTAGGGTTTAGCATCTACGATCTCATGGTAGATCAAGTCTTGTAATACTCATATCATCAAGATCAATCAAGCAGGAAGTAGGGTATTACCTCCATCGAGAGGGCCCGAACCTGGGTAAACATTGTGTCCCCCGCCACCTGTTACCATTAGCCTTAGACGCACAGTTCGGGACCGCCTACCCGAGTTCCGCCGGTTTTGACACCGACATTGGTGCTTTCATTGAGAGTTCCACTGTGTCGTCACGATCAGGCTTGATGGCTCCTTCAATCATCTTCAATGATGCGGTCCAAGGTGAGGTTTTCCTCCGCGGACAGATCTTCGTATTCTGCGGCTTCGTACTGCGGGCCAACTCGCTTGGCCATCTGGAGCAGATCGATAGCTACGCCCCTGGACATCAGGTCAGGTTTGGAAGCTTGAACTATACTGCCGACATCCGCAGAAACTTGATCTTCGATGGATTTGAGCCCATGTCAGGTGTGCTGAATAGTCACGATGAGCATGACTTAGATCTTCCATCAGACAGTGTTCGGGAGATCACGCCTGCGGCTGCCCCGACCCTCAATCCGGAGCAGATCGTGCCATCCGAGGATGGGCGGATAGACCCCGCCACGGAGGCCGCACACTCAACAGCGATAGAGCTGAACACTGACTTCACCTCCTATGAGGCCGGTGTCATCGGACCCTTGGACTCGTCTCCGGCTAAAGGCTCTGAACCGCGTGCATCTGTGCCTATCTAATCTGATTGTGCGCCGATCATGGAGTTTACCTCCGCGGATATCTTTCAGCACTCGCCCTTTGGCGACGTGCTAAATTCGTTGAGGTCTCTCTCCTTGTCAGAAGACTCTTGACCAAACTATGTCCGGCTGGAATGGGAAGCGGGCGATGAAGAAATTCGTTACCCACCCACCACCCACTTAATAGCCACTTCAATGATTTAACCGACGTGCTTGACTTCAACTCCGAAGACATCGACGATATGGACGACGATGCAGGAGAAGAACATGAACCACCGCCCATAGGGTGCTGGACAGCCACCTCATCATATGATATATATATATGGTGGACACCCCTAAAGAAAGTGATGGCGGTGAGGCAACGGAGGATAATCCCCTTAAGAAGCAATCTAAGCACCGGCGTCATCGGCGCCGCTCAAAGCCCTGCCAAAGCAAAAATAGCAATACCGGCACAAGAGACGATAGCAAACCGGATGGTGCCAAAGACGAAAACAATCCCGCCCAGCCAGGCTTCAAGCAGGCCGAACGGGAGGATGGGAAAGCTAGCCCTATGGAACAGGCAACGGATGGAGAATCAGAGGATAACAATTACATGCCCCTCTCCGAAGATGAGGTGAGCCTCGGCGACAAAGAATTTATCGTGCCTGAGGATCCCATCGAGCAGGAGCGCTTCAAGCGCCGACTTATAGCCACTGCGAAAAGCCTGAAGAAGAAGCAGCAGCAGCTTCAAGCTCATCAAGATCTGCTAACTGACAGATGGACTGAGATCTTGGCAGCCGAGGAATACAGACTCGAGCGCCCAACCAAAGGTTACCCAAAGCGCAAGTTGCTACCTCAACTCGAGGAGGAGGCATTAAAGCCCATACTACCAGCGCACGATGCGGCTGACCGACCACCTTGTGGCCGAGACAAAGCGGCGTATCATCCCGAACTCCAGCCCGCACCCCGTCGCCAATCAAAAAATGACACTAAGGCCCGAGGCTACATGAAGGACCTGCAAGACGTATTGGAAAACAAAGCAGGACAGTCAAGATCGATCTACGAATCACGGGGGTGCGCCACAACTCGTGATGATGACCGTCACGATGGATATACTAAAAATAAGTCTGTCTGGGCTGAATACAACAAACCAGACTCATTTGAACAGCGTCGTGACGTAGCCCGGCATAGAGGCGCTGCACACCCCCTATCCTCCACTGATGAAGTAATGGATCATGAATTCCCAGAAGGGTTTAAGCCCGTGAACATTGAATCATATGATGGTACAGACCCCGTGGTATGGATTGAAGATTTCCTTCTCCACATTCACATGGCCCGCTGTGATGATCTACATGCCATCAAGTACCTCCCACTTAAGCTCAAAGGACCGGCTCGGCATTGGCTAAATAGCTTGCCGGCAAACTCCATTGGCAGTTGGGAGAACCTGGAAGACGCGTTCCTTGATAATTTCCAGGGCACTTATGTGCGACCACCGGATGCTGATGACTTATGTCACATAACCCAACAACCCGGAGAGTCAGCCAGGAAATTCTGGACTCGGTTCCTAACTAAAAAGAACCAAATTGTCGATTGTCCGGATGTCGAAGCCCTAGCAGCCGTGACGAGTGGCTCGCCCGATACCTCGGCCAAGAGAAGCCGAAGTCCATGGCAGCCCTCACGACACTCATGACCCACTTTTGTGCGGGCGAGGACAACTGGCTGGCTCATAGCAATAGCACATCAAGAAATCCTGGCACTTCAGATGCCAGGGATAGCAACAGCAAGCCACGACGCAACAGACATAAGCGCCGCAACAATGGCGACAACGCCGAAGACACGATAGTCAATGCCGGATTCAGTGGCTCTAAGTCCGGTCAGTGGAAAAAGCCATTCAAAAGAAAGAATCCGGGCCCGTCCAGTTTGGACCGCATACTAGATCGCTCATGTCAAATTCACGGCACCCCCGATAAAACAGCCAACCACACCAACAGAGAATGCTGGGTGTTCAAACAGGCCGGCAAGTTGAATGCCGAAAACAAGGATAAGGGGCTGCATAGCGACGACGAGGAGGATCCCCGGCCGCCGAACACAGGAGGACAGAAGAAATTTGCTCCCCGAGTGAAAACGGTAAACATGATATACGCAACCCATATTCCCAAACGGGAACGGAAGTGTGCACTAAGGGACGTCTATGCGATGGAGCCAGTCGCCCCAAAGTTCAACCCATGGTCTTCTTGTCCGATCACTTTCGATCGCAGGGACCATCCTACCAGTATTTGTCATGGCGGTTCTGCCACATTAGTCCTTGAACTCATCATTGACGGATTCCATCTCACACGAGTCTTTATAGACGGTGGCAGCAGGCTGAACCTGCTCTATCAGGATACAGTGCGCAAAATGGGCATCGACCCCTCAAGGATCAAACCCACAAAAACCACCTTTAAAGGTGTCATACCAAGTGTAGAGGCCTGTCGCACGGGCTCAATCACACTGGAAGTAGTCTTCGGATCTCCGGACAACTTCCGAAGCGAGGAGTTAATCTTCGATATCGTCCCCTTCCGCAGTGGCTATCACGCACTGCTCGGATGAACCGCATTTGCCAGATTCAAAGCGGTACCGCATTATGCATACCTCAAGCTCAAAATGCCAGGACCTCACGGGGTTATAACAGTTATAGGAAACATAGAGCACTCGCTCCGTACGGAGGAGCACAATGCGGCCCTCGCAGCAGAAGTACAAAGCAGCCTTCTTAGGCAAACCGCCAATTCAGCGATAAAACCCCTGGACACCGTCAAGCGAGTCCGGAGTACCCTGCAACAGGATCGTCCAGCACGTCTAGAGCTCGACTAGCAATTCAGCCTCCGTCCTAGTCCCAGTCAAACGGCGAAATTTTTGCCGCGCGTACATAATTACGCACTCAAAATACCGTGGACATAGGCAGAGGCACGACTATGACACGGTCCACAATGTGGTTCGACTGCCCTAGGATCCATGTATCTTTACACCTTTTTCCTTTCAGGTCCCTATCTTCAGGAGGCTCTTCCGATAGCCGGACTATCGGAACCATAGCGGGACGGACACACCAAGGAGACAAGAAGCTTTGGCATACAAGGGAATCCTCAGGTGGTCTCTGATAACGATCGTTATACCTGTTTTACATACCCGCACGCAGCTCACTCTTGGTCAGGACGTGTCAAACAGTCCTGTTCCGCTCATCGCACTACTTGTACACATACGCCTTGGCATATTATTCAAATAACAATGGAAAATAATGTACAGCGTCAGCTTACTATTACATTTCTTTATCCTTTTCCTTTACTGTTTATTTATTACAAGTCCCACCCGTCCATTTTGGTACGTCCAGTTCCCCAGGGGCTTCAGTGTACCCCATAACATGGCAAGAAAAGTCCGAACACTTTCGACAGTGCGGCACCCCGAACATATAGCATTATATGCATCAACTCCGAATCATGTCTTGGGTAAATAGTTGGGTTTGCCCAGCTCCTATGTTTTGGTGCCTTACGTTCTGCTATATCGGCTAAGGTAGCACAGGGAGAACTGCTGTGATTGTGTCCCGGTTCTTCCGGACGAGCACCTCAGTAGTGAAAGCCGAAAACTGACTGTCATGATGAGGCGAGAGCTGGTCGCTGTTCGAGAGGTCTCAAATCTTTAAAGATTTTTTTCGCTTCGGGCGAGGAATCAGCCTTGTCCGATTTAGGTGTGTATAGCGCCCCAAGTTCGGCCTTCCAAATACTAGGGGCTTCACCACAATTTAAAATTGTAGACTTCTATGGCCACGTGAGAGTTATAAAGTTGTATAGTCCGATTGCCTTGTTCGCTGCGCTAAACAGCTCCTTAAAGGACCAAAAAAATTGGATAAAGAGTGTTTAGATTTACCCCGAAGACCCTAGTACTAATTACATGGGGGCAGAAGCCGACGACTGGCCAACTCTCAGACTTTATAAACGGCCACACAGAAGGTAATATTTTAAATCAACAAGCGTTACATAGCGCACATGAACTCGTTTTCATATTACAGGATGACATGAGTACATTCATTCAAATATTACATCCTTAGCACATTCCTCCGCCACAAGGCGGGCACCCTTCAGGACATTCACTATAGGAATCAGCTACTTTGCCATCTGCCACGGCAGACGGCAAAGGCATGGATGGCGGACGGCAAAGGTCTTTGCCGTCCGCGGCGGATGGCAAAAGTGGACGGCAAAGTACGGGACGGCTAAGAGCTACGTTGTCGTCTGCTTCGGGCAGCTGACGGCAAAGGAGCCTTTGCCATCAACAGTCGACGGCAAAGAATGCAGACGGCAATAAATGCGCTGTTACTTCCGTTAGGTGGTTAACAGCAAGCCTTTGCCGTCGGCCGCTGACGGCAAACTTCGTAAGGCCTTTGCCGTCAGCCACTATAAGCACAGTTGCCTGCCACATGGCCTCTTTGCCGTCCGCTGCTGATGGCAAAGAGCCCTTTGTCGCCGGTGGCAGACGGCAAAGAGCCTGCATATTGGCTTTTTTCCCTGTTTTTTTAAATCCAACAATTTTCACAGCAAATATATATGACATATATAGATATATTTCACAAGGCTATTTAACAGCACATAAGTTTCATCGTACATACATATATAGCAAGTTGCACATACACATAAGTTGCAACCATTAGGAAGTTGCACATACATATTACAATGCAAAGTTTCATCAAGATAGCAAGTTCCATAGTAGCAAGCTAGAAGAATACTAGAAGAGAATGAAATAAAAAACAAGCACTCCATCATAGCAAGCTAGCTTCCGAGAAGTGAATGAAATCTGCAAAATGGCAAATAAGAAAGTTAGGAAAAGGTGACTAGAAGAAGAAGCACGCCATCGTTTGTGAGGTAACTTAGGTGAAATGGATCGTTTATGAGCTAGCTTAGGTAAAATGCATCATTTTAGAGCTAACGTAGGTAAAATGGATCGTTTATGAGCTAACTAAGCTAATTATGCTGTTTTTTTACATAAGTAAGGTAAGTACATGTCATTATTGAGCAAACCTAGTTAACTAAGCATATTATAACTAACTTAGGTCATTTTGGAGGAAACAAAGCTAAGTATAGATCATTTTAGAGCTAACTTAGCTAAAATGGCTGGTTTTGGAGGTCAGTAAGCTTATTAAGTCATTTTGCAGGAAAAGAAGCTAACTCTAGGTCATTAAGGTAAGCATATTGGATGAAATAAAGCTAAGTCTAGGTCTTTATGCATTTGTTAAGCAAAAAACTAGAGAAACTTACCTTGATTATGGAGGTGTGGGAGCGGGCTGGCTCATGCCAGTAGCTGGAGAAGCATCGTGTGATGCTTGTGGGGAGTTACGCTGCACCAAAGATCTTTTCCAATGTTTCGTTAGCATGATGACACTCAAATGTTAAGACTTGCAAGTAACGTCCATTCAAATTAAACTCACCGTGGTCCCAGGAGCAATCTCTGGATCAATGGATATGGAGCCACGGGACCTCCCGCCACTACATATCATCACCTGCTCTGGATTGTAGGGAATCTGGCTCGGGTTAAACTCCTCCCCTTTCCTCGCCTTCCCCTTAACTTGCTTGTAAGAGGCAGTGTGGGCCATGGCATACAGGTCATACCCCACTGGCACCTTATCCGTCTTATTGTAGCATGCCTGAAAGAGAGAAACAAAGTAAATTAGTAATTAAAGGGCTCAAGCTAGCATGATCAATGAATTGCATTAATCATGAAGCAAACCACATACCCAATTCCGCCCGAACTGATATAAGCTGGAGCTACCTTGATGGTGTGGCACACCTTCAATTTGGGCACGTTTGTCCTTGGCCTTAGTCGGCTCCCCTTCCATCTTTCAACACCTGCCATGACAAAGAGTAAAGGAAATTAGTACAACACAAAAAAAATACTGACATGAATAATAATATGTATATCACTTAAGTGTATCATCATCAAGTACAACATAAAAAAATTGAATACCTGACACTACTAATAATCTCGATCAGTATCATCAATAAATGCATAATCATCATCATCACTATAATCAATGACGGGCTCATAGGGTTCAGTGGCATCAACATGTGGAAGGCCACCTTTACGTAATCGGTCAAGCATTGAGAGGTCGTCCGTAGCAGTAACCTCTTCTTGTTCCGGCTCTTCTTGTTCCTCCCCTGGGGTGATGTGGTATTCACTGTGCTGTCTACTTCAATGTTTTGGGGTGAAGTATACCGGTTCTTGAAACGCTTTTTGGAAAGACGTGTCTCTTGGAAGAATTCTCCTTCATATGTGTCTGGGTTATAGTCTTCATAATCCTCTTCCTTTGGGGGAGATAGTCTAGCACGTGGCGGCACTTCATAAACGACATCCCAACCTTTCATATTTGGATTAGTTTGGCAGGCCCAGGGTAGATAGAATACTTGGGTCACCTGTTGAGCCGTAATATAGACATCAGGAACATCTAAATGGGTGCTTTGGTTGATTTCAACTAGCCCTATATGTTCATGAGTCCTTCTAGTCTCCTTCGGCTGAAACCAATAACATTTGAAGACTACGACATTCGGTGGGTTTTCACCATAGAATAGAAGTTCATAAATTGCTTCAACTATCCCATAATACTCGCTACCTCCTTCGCCGATAGCAGATACACAACAATTTGTAGACTTTTCGTCGGCCATAGATAGCTCTTTTCCATAGGTACGAAAATGATACCCATTGATGTCGTATTTGTCAAATGAACGGACCTTATAGTCAAAACCAATAGCGACTTGTCTCAATTCGGCGTCCATAGACTCTGAATTAGCCTACAAGTTTAATATGAAAGGATTGTTGCATTACGCACAAATTAGCGAACGAAATGAAATTGTCTAATAGAATTTACCGTTTGTTTGAACCAAGAGATGAAACCGGGATAGCCGCCTCCTTGCTTTGCGAGAAGCTCATACTCTTTGATGGAATCCTTTTGGATCACCACTCCATACGAGAATAGGGCGACGTATCGACTGTATGAAATATCCAGGAATAAGAGCAGTTCAAACGGAAATAGAAGTTGTGAAACAATGTACCGAGAACTTACTCGATGTACGGCCGCACTTCTATCAGGTTGTTGAAGATATACAATGAAATGGTACGCCATTCTTCGTTATCCAAAGATATTGGATTTGAAACACTGGCTGGTGCGAGATTCCCTTTGAATAGGCTGAGGTTGGATCCACCCTTTTTAGGCTTGTCAGCATTGTACCGAGGCTTCGGATTATGCAAATGACGATTTTTGGTTTCGTAGTGTGTTGTCACGAAGTTTGCCGCCTCCTCGGTGATGAATGCCTCAGCCATAGACGCTTCAATTCTACGTTTATTTTTACATTTTTCTCGAAGTGTCTTCTGCATCCTCTCAGTTGGGTAGCACCAACGATTTTGCACGAGCCCCCCCAATCTTGCCTCGGTCGGGAGATGCAAAATCAAATGCTGCATTGGATTAGAGAAGCCCGGTGGAAAGATTTTCTCTAACTTGCAGATCAACTCTGGCGCCAACTCTTCCATTTCTTCTAGCACGCCAGGCGATAGTTCTTTAGCACAAAGAACATGGAAGAAATAGCTGAGTTCTGCCAGTACTAGCCATTCATCCTCAAGGATGAAGCCACGCAACATCACCAGCATTACCCGCTCAATCCATATGTGCCAATCATGACTCTTGAGACCAAATATCTTCAATTTATCAAGACTCGCTCCCCTCTTTAGATTCGCTGCATACCCATTGGGGAATATCAACTGCATTTTCACCCACAAGATAATTTCCCTCATAGCTGGCCTTCCAAGATTGAACATGCCTTTGGCTTCGTCCAGTTCTGCTTTCCTTTCGGTTCTTTCATGTTTTGTAACGGCCTATCACATAGTGCCTCCAGATCGACTCTAGCCTTAGTATTATCCTTTGACTTCCCATCTATGCCGAATAATTTACCAAAAAGTGCCTCAGCGATATTCTTCTCAGTGTGCATCACGTCGATGTTGTGTGGGCAAAGGAGGTCTTTGAAGTAAGGCAGATCCCATAAGCATGTTTTGTGAGTCCAGGCTTGCTCAGAATTATACCCCTTGAAGTACCCTGGACGCTCTGGATCTGGCTCGAGAGCGTTTAACTGATCCAGGGTCTGTTGGCCTGTCAACGCAGGTGGTGCAGAGTTTTTTACAACTCTACCTTTGATGAAGTTCTTCTTGTCTTTCCTGAACTTATGGCGAGGATCCAGGAACTGTCTATGCACGTCGAAGCAAGAAAACTTGCGACCGGCCTGAAGCCAACGAAACTCAAGAGCTCCCTTGCATGTGGGGCACGGGAACCTTCCATGCACACACCAGCCAACGAATAGCGCATACGCCGGCAAGTCATGCATCGAGTACATGTACCAGACATGCATTGTGAAGTTTCATTTGCTATAGGCGTCGTATGTCTTGAACCCATTATCCCAGGATTCTTGCAATTCGTCCTTAAGCGGCTGCATGTACACATTCATATTTTTGCCCGGATAGTTGGGCCCTGGAATTATCAACGTCAGGAAAATGTTCTTTCTTTGCATAATCTGTCCAGGGGGAAGATTGAGTGGAAAGACAAATACGGGCCAACAACTGTATTGGGCTGCCGTCATACCAAACACACTGAACCCATCGGTGTTGATGCCGACTCGAGGATGCCTCGGATCTGCCACTTTGTCAGCATTGTTCGGGAACGTAGTAATTTCAAAAAATTTCCTACGCACACGCAAGATCATGGTGATGGCATAGCAACGAGAGGGGAGAGTGTTGTCCATGTACCCTCGTAGACCGTAAGCGGAAGCGTTATGACAACGCGGTTGATGTAGTCGTACGTCTTCACGATCCGACCGATCCAAGTACCGAACGTACGGCACCTCCGAGTTCAGCACACGTTCAGCTCGATGACGATCCCCGGACTCCGATCCAGCAAAGTGTCGGGGATGAGTTCTGTCAGCACGACGGCGTGGTGACGATGATGATGCTCTACCGGCGCAGGGTTCGCCTAAACTCCGCGATGATATGACCGAGGTGGAATATGGTGGAGGGGGCACCGCACACGGCTAAGGAACGATCCATAGATCAACTTCTGTTCCATGGGGTGCCCCCTTCCCCTGTATATAAAGGAGCAAGGGGAGGAGGCGGCCGGCCAGGGAGAGGCGCGCCAAGGGGAGTCCTACTCTCACCGGGAGTAGGACTCCCTCCTTCCTTGTTGGAGTAGGAGAAGGGGGAAAGAGGGGGAGAGGAGGAAGGAAAGAGGGGCTGCACCCCTTGTCCAATTCGGACCAGAGGGGGGCTACGCGCCTCCTTCCTTTCGGCCTCTCTCCTCAATTCCCGTATGGCCCAATAAGGCCCATATACTCCCCGACGAATTCCCGTAACTCTCCGGTACTCCGAAAAATACCCGAATCACACGGAACCTTTCCGAACTCCGAATATAATCGTCCAATATATCGATCTTTACGTCTCAACCATTTCGAGACTCCTCGTCATGTCCCCGATCTCATCCGGGATTCCGAACTCCTTCGGTACATCAAAACTCATAAACTCATAATATAACTGTCATCGAAACCTTAAGCGTGCGGACCCTACGGGTTCGAGAACTATGTAGACATGACCTTGAACTATTCTTGGTCAATAACCAATAGCGGAACTTGGATGCTCATATTGGCTCCCACATATTCTAGAAGATCTTTATCGGTCAAACCGCATAACAACATACTTTGTTCCCTTTGTCACCGGTATGTTACTTGCCCGAGATTCGATTGTCGGTATCCAATACCTAGTTCAATCTCGTTACCGGCAAGTCTCTTTACTCGTTACGTAATGCATCATTCCGTAACTAACTCATTAGCTACATTGCTTGCAAGGCTTATAGTGATGTGCATTACCAAGAGGGCCCAGAGATACCTCTCCGACAATCGGAGTGACAAAACCTAATATCGAAATACGCCAACCCAACATGTACCTTTGGAGACACCTGTAGTACTCCTTTATAATCACCCAGTTACGTTGTGACGTTTGGTAGCACCCAAAGTGTTCCTCCGGTAAACGGGAGTTGCATAATCTCATAGTTACAGGAACATGTATAAGTCATGAAGAAAGAAATAGCAACATACTAAACGATCAAGTGCTAGGCTAACGGAATGGGTCATGTCAATCACATCATTCTCCTAATGATGCGATCCCATTAATCAAATGACAACACATGTCTATGGTTAGGAAACATAACCATCTTTGATTAATGAGCTAGTCAAGTAGAGGCATACTAGTGACTATATGTTTGTCTATGTATTCACACATGTATCATGTTTCCGGTTAATACAATTCTAGCATGAATAATAAACATTTATCATGAAATAAGGAAATAAATAATAACTTTATTATTGCCTCTAGGGCATATTAGCTTCAGTCTCCCACTTGCACTAGAGTCAATAATCTAGTTCACATCGCTATGTGATTTAACACCAATATTCACATCTGCATGCGATTAATACCCATAGTTCACATCATCATGTGATCAACACCCAAAGGGTTTACTAGAGTCAATAATCTAGTTCACATCGCTATGTGATTAACACCCAAAAGAGTACTAAGGTATGATCATGTTTTGCTCGTGAGAGAAGCTTAGTCAACGGGTCTATCATATTCAGAGCCGTTTGTATTTCACAAATATTCTATGTCCACAATGCTCTGCACGGAGCTACTCTAGCTAATTACTCCCACTTTCAATATGTATCCAGATTGGGACTTAGAGTCATCTGGATTGGTGTAAAAGCTTGCATCGTTGTAACTTTAACGACGGGCTCTTTTATCACCTCCATAATCGAGAAACATCTCCTTAGTCCTCAGTAAGGATATTCTTGACCCATGTCCAGTGATCTACTTATTAGATCAAAATTGTTTTCCTTTGCCAAACACAGAGCAAGGTATACAATAGGTCTGGTTCACAGCATAGCATACTTTATAGAACCTATGACTGAGGCATAGGGAATGAGTTTTCATTCTCTTTCTATTTTCTGCAATGGTCGGGTCTTGAGTCTTACTCAACTTAACACCTTGTAACACAGGCAAGAACTCCTTCTTTGACTGTTCCATTTTGAACTATTTTAAAATTTTATCAAGGTATGTACTCATTGAAAAATCTTATCAAGCGTCTTGATCTATCTATATAGATCTTGATGCTCAATGTGTAAGCAGCTTCACCGAGGTCTTGCTTTGAAAAACTCTTATTCATGTATCCTTTCATGCTATCCAGAATTTCCATATCATTTCCAATTAACAATATGTCATCCACATATAATATTAGAAATGCTACAGAGCTCCCACTCACTTTCTTGTAAATACAGGCTTCAAAAGTCTGTATAAAACCATATGCTTTGATCAACTCATCAAAGCATATATTCCAACTTCGAGATGCTTGCACCAGTCCATAGATGGATCACTGGAGCTTGCACAATTTGTTAGCACCTTCAGGATTGACAAAACCTTTTGGTTGCATCATATACAACTCTTCTTTAAGAAAACCATTAAGGAATGCAGTTTTGTTTATCCATTTGCCAGATTTCATAAAATGCGGCAATTGCTAACATGATTCAGACAGACTTAAGCATATATACGAGTGAAAAACTCTCATCGTAGTCAACACCTTGAACTTGTCGAAACCTTTTGCGACAATTCTAGCTTTGTAGATAGTAACACTATCAGCGTCCGTCTTCCTCTTGAAGATCCATTTAATTTCAATGTCTCGCCGATCATTGGGCAAGTCAATCAAAGTCCATACTTTGTTTTCATACATGGATCTTATCTCAGATCTCATGGCCTCAAGCCATTTTGCGGAATCTGGGCTCACCATCGCTTCTTCATAGTTTGTAGGTTCGTCATGGTCTAGTAACATAACTTCCAGAACAGGATTACCGTACCACTCTGGTGCAGAGAGGTTCTGTAGTAACTTAATCTGAAGATTCATGATCATCATCATTAACTTCCTCACTAATTGGTGTAGTAGTCACAGGAACAGATTTCTGTGATGAACTACTTTCAAATGAGGGAGCAGGTACAGTTACCTCATCAAGTTCTACTTTCCTCCCACTCACTTCTTTCGAGAGAAACTCCTTCTCTAGAAAGGATCCATTCTTAGCAATGAATGTTTTGCCTTTGGATTTGTGATAGAAGGAGTACCAGTTTCCTTTGGGTATTCTATGAAGACGCACTTCTCCGATTTGGGTTCGAGCTTATCAGGTTGAAAACCTTTTTCATATAAGCATCACAACTCCAAACTTTAAGAAACGACAGCTTAGGTTTACTACTAGACCATAGTTCATACGGTGTCGTCTCAACGGATTTAGATGGTGCCCTTTTAATGTGAATGCAGCTGTCTCTAATGCATAACCCCAAAACGATAATGGTAAATCAATAAGAGACATCATAGATCGCACCATATCCAATAAAGTGCGGTTACGATGTTCGGACACACCATAACATTGTGGTGTTCCAGGTGGCGTGAGCTGTGAAACTATTCCACATTGTTTTAATTGAAGACCAAACTCGTAACTCAAATATTCGTCTCCGTGATCAGATCATAGAAACTTTATTTTCTTGTTACGATGATTTTTCCACTTCACTCTGAAATTCTTTGAACCTTTCAATTATTTCAGACTTATGTTTCATCAAGTAGATATACCCATATCTGCTCAAATCATCTTGTGAAGGTCAGAAAATAACGATACTTGCCACGAGCATCAACACTCATTGGATCGCATACATCGGTATGTATTATTTCCAATAAGTCAGTAGCTTGTTCCATTGTTTCTGGAGAACGGAGTTTTAGTCATCTTGCCCAAAAGGCACGGTTCGCAAGCATCAAATGATTCATAACCAAGTGATTCCAAAAATCCATCTTTATGGAGTTTCTTCATGCGCTTTACACCGATATGACCCAAACGGCAGTGCCACAAACAAGTTGCACTATCATTATTAACTTTGCATCTTTTGGCATCAATATTATGAATATGTGTATCACTACGATCGAGATCCAACAAACTATTTTCATTGGGTGTATGACCATTGAAGGTTTTATTCATGTAAACAGAACAACAATTATTCTTTGACTTTAAATGAATAACTGTATCGCAATAAACATGATCAAATCATATTCATGTTCAACGCAAACGCCAAATAACATTTATTTAGGTTTAACACTAATCCCGAAGGTATAGGGAGTGTGCGATGATGAACATATCAATCTTGGAACCACTTCCAATACACATCGTCACTTCACCCTCAACTAGTCTCTGTTTATTATGTAACTCCTGTTTCGAGTTACTAATCTTAGCAACCGAACAAGTATAAAATACTCAGGGGCTACTATAAACACTAGTGAGGCACACATCAATAACCTGTATATCAAATATATACCCTTGTTTACTTTGCCATCCTTCTTATCCACCAAATATTCAGGGCATTTCTGCTTCCAGTGACCATTTCCTTTGCAGTGTAAGCACTCGGTTTCAGGCTTTGGTCCAGCTTTGGTCTTCTTCACGGGAGTGACAACTTTCTTGTCATTCTACTTGAAGTTCCCCTTTCTTTCCCTTTGCCCTTTTCTTGAAACTAGTGATCTTGTCAACCATCAACACTTGATGCTCTTTCTTCATTTCTACCTTCGTTGATTTCAACATCAGGAAGAGCTCGGGAATCGTTTTCGTCATCCCTTGCATACTATAGTTCATCACAAAGTTCTACTAACTTGGTGATGGTGACTAGAGAATTCTGTCAATCATTATCTTATCTGGAAGATTAACTCCCACTTGATTCAAGCGATTGTAGTACCCAGACAATCTGAGCACATGCTCACTAGTTGAGTGATTCTCCTCCATCTTTTAGCCATAGAACTTGTTGGATACTTCATATATCTCAACTCGGGTATTTGCTTGAAATATTAACTTCAACTCCTGGAACATCTCATATGGTCCATGACGTTCAAAACGTCTTTGAAGTCCCGATTCTAAGCTGTTAAGCATGGTGCACTAAACTATCAAGTAGTCATCATATTGAGCTAGCCAAACGTTCATAACGTCTGCATCTGCTCCTGCAATAGGTATGTCACCTAGCGGTGCATTAAGGACATAATTCTTCTGTGCAGCAATGAGGATAAACCTCAGATCACGGATCCAATCCGCATCATTGCTACTAACATCTTTCAACACAGTTTTCTCTAGGAACATATCAAAATAAACATATGAAAGCAACAACGCGAGCTATTGATCTATAACATAATTTGCAAAATACTACCAGGACTAAGTTCATGATAAATTTAAGTTCAATTAATCATATTACTTAAGAACTCCCACTTAGATAGACATCCCTCTAATCCTCTAAGTGATTACGTGATCCATATCAACTACACCATGTCCGATCGTCACGTGAGATGGAGTAGTTTCAACGGTGAACATCAATATGTTGATCATATCTACTATATGATTCACGCTCGACCTTTCGGTCTCCGTGTTCCGAGGCCATATCTGTATATGCTAGGCTCGTCAAGTTTAACCCAAGTATTCCGCGTGTGCAACTGTTTTGCACCCGTTGTATTTGAACGTAGAGCCTATCACACCCGATCATCACGTGGTGTCTCAGCACGAAGAACTTTCGCAACGGTGCATACTCAGGGAGAACACTTCTTGATAATTAGTGAGAGATCATCTTAAAATGCTACCGTCAATCAAAACAAGATAAGATGCATAAAGGATAAACATCACATGCAATCAATATAAGTGGTATGATATGGCCATCATCATCTTGTGCTTGTGATCTCCATCTTCGAAGCACCGTCGTGATCACCATCGTCATCGGCGCGACACCTTGATCTCCATCGTAGCATCATTGTCGTTACGCCATCTATTGCTTCTACGACTATCGCTACTGCTTAGTGATAAAGTAAAGTAATTACAGGGCGTTTGCATTTCATACAATAAAGCCACAACCATATGGCTCCTGCCAGTTGCCGATAACTTCGGTTACAAAACATGATCATCTCATACAATAAAATATAGCATCACATCTTGACCATATCACATCACAACATGCCCTGCAAAAACAAGTTAGACGTCCTCTACTTTGTTGTTGCAAATATTACGTGGCTGCTATGGGCTTTAGCAAGAACCGTTCTTACCTACGCATAAAAACCACAACGATAGTTCGTCAAGTTGGTGTTGTTTTAACCTTCGCAAGGACCGGGCGTAGCCACACTCGATTCAGCTAAAGTGAGAGAGACAGACACCCGCCAGTCACCTTTAAGCACGAGTGCTCACAACGGTGAAACCAGTCTCGCGTAAGCGTACGCGTGATGTCGGTCCGGGCCGCTTCATCTCACAATACCGCCGAACCAAAGTATAACATGTTGTTAGCAGTATGACTTGTATCGCCCACAACTCACTTGTGTTCTACTCGTGCATATAACATCAACGCATAAAACCTAGGCTCGGATGCCATTGTTGGGGAACATAGTAATTTCAAAAAAATTCCTACGCACACGCAAGATCATGGTGATGGCATAGCAACGAGAGGGGAGAGTGTTGTCCACGTACCCTCATAGACCGTAAGCGGAAGCGTTATGACAACGCGGTTGATGTAGTCGTACGTCTTCACGATCCGACCGATCCAAGTACCGAAGGTACGACACCTTCGAGTTCAGCACACGTTCAGCTCGATGATGATCCCCGGACTCCGATCCAGCAAAGTGTCGGGGATGAGTTCCGTCAGCACGACGGCGTGGTGACGATGATGATGCTCTACCGGCGCAGGGCTTCGCCTAAACTCCGCGACGATATGACCCAGGTGGAATATGGTGGAGGGGGGCACCGCACACGGCTAAGGAACAATCCGTAGATCAACTTGTGTTCCATGGGGTGCCCCCCTGCCCCCGTATATAAAGGAGCAAGGGGAGGAGGTGGCCGGCCAGGGAGAGGCGCGCCAAGGGGAGTCCTACTCCCACCGGGAGTAGGACTCCCTCCTTCCTTGTTGGAGTAGGAGAAGGGGGAAAGAGGGGGAGAGGAGGAAGGAAAGAGGGGCTGCACCCCTTGTCCAATTCGGACCAGAGGGGGGCTGCGCGCCTCCTTCCTTTCGGCCTCTCTCCTCAATTCCCGTATGGCCCAATAAGGCCCATATACTCCCCGGCGAATTCCCGTAACTCTCCGGTACTCCAAAAAATACCCGAATCACTCGTAACCTTTCCGAACTCTGAATATAGTGGTCCAATATATCGATCTTTACGTCTCGACCATTTCAAGACTCCTCGTCATGTCCCCGATCTCATCCGGGACTCCGAACTCCTTCGGTACATCAAAACTCATAAACTCATAATATAACTGTCATCGAAACCTTAAGCGTGCGGACCCTACGGGTTCGAGAACTATGTAGACATGACCTTGAACTATTCTTGGTCAATAACCAATAGCGGAACCTGGATGCTCATATTGGCTCCCACATATTCTACGAAGATCTTTATCGGTCAAACCGCATAACAACATACTTTGTTCCCTTTGTCATCGGTATGTTACTTGCCCGAGATTCGATCGTCGGTATCCAATACCTAGTTCAATCTCGTTACCGGCAAGTCTCTTTACTCGTTACGTAATGCATCATTCCGTAACTAACTCATTAGCTACATTGCTTGCAAGGCTTATAGTGATGTGCATTACCGAGAGGGCCCGGAGATACCTCTCCGACAATCGGAGTGACAAAACCTAATCTCGAAATACGCCAACCCAACATGTACCTTCGGAGACACCTGTAGTACTCCTTTATAATCACCCAGTTACGTTGTGACGTTTGGTAGCACCCAAAGTGTTCCTCCGGTAAACGGGAGTTGCATAATCTCATAGTTACAGGAACATGTATAAGTCATGAAGAAAGCAATAGCAACATACTAAACGATCAAGTGCTAGGCTAACGGAATGGGTCATGTCAATCACATCATTCTCCTAATGATGCGATCCCATTAATCAAATGACAACACATGTCTATGGTTAGGAAACATAACCATCTTTGATTAATGAGCTAGTCAAGTAGAGGCATACTAGTGACTATATGTTTGTCTATGTATTCACACATGTATCATGTTTCCGGTTAATACAATTCTAGCATGAATAATAAACATTTATCATGAAATAAGGAAATAAATAATAACTTTATTATTGCCTCTAGGGCATATTTCCTTCAAGCATGTAATTCATCAAACTTTTTCCACGCAACACCATCCGATGTGTGTACCATCATCAGATTCCCATCTGCATCTAGTTCGGTTCTTTTGCCTGTTTTGTGACATGTCATCTGTCTGGCCGTCTCTTCGACCATGAAAAGACATTGAAGTCTTGGTACGATTGGAATATACCGAAGAACACTAACAGGGATTTTGGTCTGTGTCTTCTCACCCATACCGTTATCTACCACAATATACCTGGAAGACTTGCAAATGGGACAATAGTTCAAGTCCGCATAGTCAAGCCTAAATAAGGCACATCCTTTCTCACAGGCATGTATCTTCTCATAGGGCATCTTTAGTGCACGGAGGATTTTGTCCGACTGGTATAGGTTTGCAGGCATTACATGGCCTTTGGGTAGAAAGCGTCCAAATACTATCATAATTGCGTCATAGCATTCTCTGCCCAAGTTGAACTGAGCCTTCAAAGCCATTACTTGTGAGATGGCATCCAACTGACAAAGCTCAGTGTGCTCGTGGAGCGGACGTTTTGAAGGCTCCAACATTTCATTGAAGGCCTTTGCAGATTCCTCCATCTCCTCGTCCGAATCCCGAGCATCATCATAGTCTTGCACCATGTTTCCCATCCTGGTACCGTGCTCGTCGGTGCAACGATGATCCACCTCAGCTCGGTCACGTTGGGCAGACTCACCATGAAATGTCCACACCGTATAATCGGGCGTAAAACCATTCTTATGTAGGTGTTTACCCATTTCAGCCTCTGTCTTCTTTTCCCTATTGCCGCATCGGAACAGGGGCACCAAGTTTTCCTCTGGCCATTTGCAAATGCGGCTTGTACAAACCCCTTGGTTTTTGTGAACCATTCAGCGCTCCATTTGTTCTGACCAGTGTGATCGGTATACATCCACGCACGATCACTCATCTTGACTTTCAGAGCTACTGGACACACAACAATTATATATATAATTCACCATGTATATATTCATCAGTTGATCTACTTTGTCAATTTTATTATGTCCATGCAACCTACACTCTAATAGGTAATGATAGGTCCTAATCCCACCCGAGTATGTGTAGATTGGGTTCATTTTCCCATGCTATGCTCCGGATCCAACGCAAAATTTCGGTAGCACCTCCCCGCTGTTCTCCTGATACACGTCTTTGCAATAAACAGAGAGGATGTGTACCCGGAGAACAACAGGGGAGGCACTGACGAAATTTATGCGTCGGATCTGGAGCAAAGCATATGGGAAAACGAACCCAATCTACACATACTCGGGCTGTCCATGGATAGCGTTGGACAATTTGAAAGAATCAAGGTTATAAATATGCAAATGCATGCATATTTATAACTATGACGCTTTCAAACGGGAGACACATATTGGTTACGCATACTGATGATTCAAGACACATATATAGCTAGCTATCAAGTTTCATCGGCATGAACACCGGAACAGAGCAAATAATTAATGGGGGAGGAGGACATGTCATTTGTGCTCACCCACGAACGAAGGGGCAGAGCTCGTCAAACGCACGGCGAGGTCGTCGAACACCAAACCTCGCAGCGGTGAAACAACTGCACATTTAAATCAACCCGATCAACATTATTATATATGATGTTTTTCATAACAAAATCGAAAAATATATGACCTAACTAATAATTCACAAATATAAGACCGTGTCAGCCTTGAGGGGTCGGGTGTCGGGGTGTCTGGGTGTCGTGTCGTTGTCGGGGTGTGGTGTCAGGGTCGGGGTGTCGGGGTCAGGGGTCAGGGGGTCGGGGTGTTGGGGTCGGAGTGTCGGGGTCAGGGGGTCGGGGTGCTTCCTTATATCCTTCTTCTTTCTTTCTCTTCTTCTTCTTCTTTCCTTTCTTCTTCTTCTTCTTTCATCTTTTTTCTACTTTTTTACTTCTTTTCGTTTCTTCTTTTCTTCTTCTACTACTTCTTCTACTTCTTTTCTTCTTCTTCTTTTTTCATCTTTCTACTACTTCTACTTCTTCTACTTCTTCTAATTCTTTTCTAACACTAACACTAACACAATCTAGCACTAACAATTAAACAGCAA
>NC_041387.1:162345952-162387479 GCF_002162155.2 Triticum dicoccoides | reverse complement strand
AGGGCGGCGGTGGATCTAGCTAGGGCGGGGCGTCGGGGAGGAGAGAGGAATTGAAGGGAGAGTAACGGGCGGGGGGTGGCGTCCATTAGTTACTCGGCTCTTTGCCGTCCGACACTCTTTGCCGTCTGCCGTTATCTCTCTTTGTCGTCCGCTAGTAGACGGCAAAGAGGTGGGGGTGTTAAGTTTTTTAAAATGGGCGGGTGGGTGGGGACCACCTCCTTCTTTGCCGTCAGCTGGCTGACGGCAAAGATTCTTTGCCGTCAGCTGGCGAACGGCAACGAAATGGCTCATGGCAAAGAGGTTCTTTGTCGTCCGCCATTTCTTTGCCGTCTGCTTTACGGTAGCTGATGGCAAAGAGCTTCTTTGCCGTCCGCTAGCGGACGGCAAAGATCTGGCAGATGGCAAAGTAGCTGATTCCAGTAGTGATTGTCATAATACTTTTCGGGGTGGCAATGCTCCTTGCCCTTCGGCGTCCCCTCCGTCACCAGCTTCTCGGCATCCATCTTCGCCCAGTGCACTTTCGCACGGGCCAAGGCCCTGCGCACACCTTCAATACAGACTGACCGCTTTATGACTTCAAGCCGCGGGCAGGCATTCACAAGCCGCTTTACCAGGCCGAATTAGCTGCTGGGCAGGGGCTCGCCAGGCCACATCCGAACTATGAGATCCTTCATGGCCAATTCGGTCGCCTTGTGAAGTTCGACCAGTTGCCTCAACTGGTCGCTCAAGGGCATTGGGTGTTTGGCCCCAATATACTTGGACCAAAACAACTTATCCATCGAGATCCCTTCCTCAGCTCGGTAAAACTCTGCGGCATCAGAGATGCTGCACGGCAGATCTGCGAATGCTCCTGGAGAGCTCCAAATTCAGGTAGTAAAAAGAAGTTCTCCTTTACATGCTTGTTTTGCATATTGAATGCCTTACCCGCTGCAATCTTATTGGCCACTTGAACCTCTTGGAGGGCCTTTTGGGCTTCAGCTTTTGCATCGTGTGCACTCTGGCGGGCCTTCGCAAGCTCGGACTCTTGCGTCTTAGAGTCACGCTCCAAGGACTCGTATTTTTTGATGAAGTCCTGGAGCTCTTGCTGGACCTCGCCAACCCGAGCCTCTTGTTTATCGCGCTCGGTGCGCTCCTTGGCCGCTTTGTCCTCGGCCTCGGACAACGCCTTCTTAAGGGCCACCACTTCAGTCGTGGCCCCTACTAAATTCATGATGCTTCTATTAGCGTCAACAATTTTTCCTTTACATAAGATACGAACAGGGTATCACTTACCTTTGTTATCCTCGAGCTGCCTCTTCACGAGGCCGGGCTCTTCCTCGGTCCGCCTCAGGTCCCGCTTCAGTCCGGAGACCTCCGCAGTACGGGCGGCAGCGGCCAGCAGCGACGCCTGCTTATTCACGTAAACATACTCTTATTAGACTCCTGTGGATGTTATTTGATCCTCTGTTTGGCTTTTCTTTCCAAACACCAAACAGAGCATCAGGGGCTACTATCTATGCCAGGATATTTTCTGATAATTTAATTACTTACCTCAAACCTGTTAGGAGGCTGGCGCAGGCTTTGGTCAATCCGCTTTTGGCAAACCAAACCTTCTCAATCACCGTACTCATAAGAGTACGGTGTTCTTCACCAATGGAAGCACCCTGAAGCGCTTCCAGCAAGTTGTCCGATGCCTCTGGACGGACAGAAGTCGTCGGCACAGGCAGCTCGCCCCCCTTTGCGAGGGGCCGCCTGCCTGAATCTGGAACCACTGGAAGTTCCTGCACAGTATCCGGCTGGGGGCCAAACTTGCTGCGGCCCCCCTCATCAGAATCCATGGGGGTCTTCCCCCCCATGTGCCCGGCATTGGGGATTTCACCTTGGGGCGCCTCCAGAACTGTCTCCCCCTGGCCCGGTATCCTCTAAGACAACACCTCGGTGTCATCCGCGGGTCGGGGGTGGTGGCCGTCGGGAGTGAATCGTTGTTCATCGCCGACGCGCTCAAAGACCCATCCGAGGAGGATAAGTCGATGCGGGCTTTGGACGGACTGCACGGTCATATTTGTCATGATAAGAAGCAATAAAGCGAAACATGTCGGAAGTAGTATAGTATCCGGATACTTACGACTTCGCCAGGGGCTTGTCCCTGGGCAGCCACTCCTCGTCACTGTACGAGGCTGTTGTGGAGTGGTCCGGAGGGAGGATCTTCCCCTTTTTGGACCCTTTGGCCTCCCCAGACGGGGCAGCCTTCCTATTCTTGTCCTCCTGGTTGGGGGGAGGACTTTCTTCTTCCTCCTCCTTGTTTTCGTTGGAGGAGCGCGCCTCGGTGTCTTCAGATGATGAGTTCGAGACTACCTTGTGCCGGAGACCTTTCCTGGTCCCTGTGGCCTTCTTCTTCGCCTTCTTCTCCAGTACCTCATAGGGTGCCGGAAGCAGCATCTCCGTTAGGAGAGCCGTTGCTGGATCCTCAGGTAGTGGAGCCGGACAGCCGATCCGCTCCGCTGTCGCTACCCAGTCCTGTAAATTTGGTGCGGAGGCTTAGATCCCTCCCACAAATATATTGGGGAAAGGAACATCTTGTAAAATACCGAGAGCTTAACGGATTGGTGGGGCGCTTTGTGCTGAGTTCGCGATCTTCGGTAAGGGAAGGAGGTACCTCGGCGGCCTTGAACAACACCTTCCAGACGTCTTTGTGCGTCGTGTTGAAGAGCTCTTGTAGCGTCTGGTGTTCGGTCGGGTCGAACTCCCACATATTGAATGCCCGTCTTTGACACGGGAGAATCCGGCGGAAGAGCATGACCTGGACCACGTTGACAAGCTTGATTTTCTTGCTTATCATGTTTTTGACACAGTTCTGGAGTCCGGTCAGCTCCGCCGACGCACCCCAGGCTAAGCCCTTCTCTTTCCAGGAGGTGAGCCGCATGGGGATGCCGGATCGGAATTCGGGGGCCGCCGCCTAGTTGGCGTCGCGCGGCTCGGTGATGTAGAACTATCCTGATTGCCACCCCTTCACGGTCTCCACATAGGAGCCTTCGAGCCAGATGACGTCGGGCATCTTGCCCACCATGGCGCCTCCGCACTCCGCTTGCTGGCCGACCACTTTCTTCAGCTTCACGTTGAAGGTCTTCAGCCACAGGCCAAAGTGAGGCTTGATGCGGAGGAAGGCCTCACACACGACGATAACAACGCGATGTTGAGGATGAAGTTGTGGGCCAGATCATGAAAATCCAGCCCGTAGTAAAACATGAGCCCACGGACAAATGGGTCGAGGGGAAATCTCAGTCCACGGATGAAGTGGGCCAGGAATACAACCCTCTCGTGGGGTTCCGGAGTAGGAACGATCTGCCCTGCGTCTGGGAGCCGGTGCGCGATATCTGCAGCTAGGTATCCAGCTTCCCGGAGCTTCATAATGTCCTCCTCCGTAACGGAGGAGACCATCCACATGCCTCCCGCACCGGACATGTTTGGAGTGGCTTTGCGGAGAAGCTGAGAACTTGGGCGCTGGAGCTCGAGCGTGCGAGAATGGATGGGCAGGGGAAGAAGAAGGCGTGGGTGAAAAAGAGAAATCCTTATCCCTTTATAAAGGCGGTAGAAATTGTGCGCTTGCCCCGTAAAATCGCGTATTCCCCAAGCGCTGCGATTGATGGCGCGGTTGGGTTACCCACGCCCGTATTGATGAGAATCCCGTGATAAGGGGACACGATCTCTGCTTCGACAAGACGTGCCAAGGAAACCACCTCGCAATCTATGCAGTAGCTGGTTGAGAAAAACGGTTCGAATAATGACCGGGCTGTGGCGTGATGTCACGCTATGAAAAGTTGTCAGCAGATTAGATTGGTGGAATGTTGTGCTCTCTACGGTGGTATGTGGAATTTGTTTTGGAGAGCCGGACACGATCCTGGTGTTCAAAATCTTCTATGGAGTATTCGGAGAAGGAACCCGCCTTGCAATGTCGAAGACAATCCGCGCGCCGGACTCATCGTCATTGAAGCCTGGTTCAGGGGCTACTAAGGGAGTCCTAGATTAGGGGGTCCTCGGACAGCCGGACTATATACTTTGGCCGGACTTTTGGACTATGAAGATACAAAATTGAAGACTTCGTCCCGTGTCCGGGTGGGACTCTCCTTTGCGTGGAAGGCAGCTTGGCAATTCGGATATGTAGATCTCCTTCTCTATAACCGACTCTGTGTAACACTAGCCCCCTCCGGTGTCTATATGAGCCGGAGGGTTTAGTCCGTACGACAACAACAATCATAATCATAGGCTAGCTTCTAGGGTTTAGCCTCTACGATCTCGTGGTAGATTAACTCTTGTAATACTCATATCATCAAGATCAATCAAGCAGGAAGTAGGGTATTACCTCCATCGAGAGGGCCTGAACCTAGGTAAACAATGTGTCCCCCGCCTCCTGTTACAATTAGCCTTAGACACACAGTTCAGTACCCCCTACCCGAGATCCGCCGGTTTTGGCACCGACAGTCGTCCTGTCAATTGAGGCTCGGGGCACAGGCCAAGCCACCATACCTCCCCACTCGTTGAAGCTGGAAGCGAGCATGGGGCAGACCTTGCCCATGGCCTCCTGGCTGAGCACGCGCGATCGGCCGACGGCAGGCTCGATTGTCTGGGAAGAATTGGCTGAGGACAGTGGCTTCTTCCCTTTCTATGTGCTAGTCGGCAACATGGCAATGAAGGGGACAGAGCTCGAGTCACATTGGAAGCAGAGGCAGGGGCTCGAGGAAGACGGAAAGATAGGGAACACGCCGCCTGCGAGGGGGAAATAACTGTGTATGGTGCCATGGCTGCCTAGCCAGTCAGATATTGGGGCAGCATGGGGAAGCGGAGACGCCCATGTCCAATCAATCGCCACGCATCGACCAAGTCCGCAGGTTGTTGGGGCCTGCAGCGCTCCGCACTTGCGCGTTGGCTTCGCCGCTAAGCCAAGTCCGAGCGCGCCTTGGGCTCGGGGGCTACTATCGGCGTTCTGGGAACGGGGGTCCCCAGACTTTCCTGCCTGCGGCCCGCGGCGTGGCTCCACCAGTGGCCCAGCACGGCCCATCTTCATCAACCAACACTCAAGACCCTCGCGAGGGGCCAAGCCTTGCTGGGCGGACGACACAAGGCCTCCTCAGGATCGGCCTCACTAGGCAGGCTCACGAGGGAGGCGGAGAGATCAAGGCAAGGGGTACCTCGCGAGGTTCCCGTGACACAAGCCATGACGACCAAGGCCAGGCGGGCGCCAGCGCGCGCAGTGTCTATGTTTCCCCTTTGGTGCTAATTAAGGGGGCAAGCTGTAATGCCCCGGATTCGATGTGCCAGGTGTCTGCCAATTATTCGCCTTCGTTGCCATGTCATTTGCTTGCGTGTTGCATTTTGCCATGTCATCATCTGCATTTCATCCGCATGTTTTCCAAAACTTGAATCCGTTCGGGTTCTCCCGGTTCTCTCCGTTGTCCGTTCGGAGTCCGGACCACTCGCACGCGCCCGCGGCACCTCCGAAATATTATTTTATAAGTGGCATAAAAATGTTCTCGGAATGGGTTGCAACTTGTCGTGTGGTCTTATTATAGTGTAGACAGAGCGCCTGCCAAGTTTCATTGCATTCGGAGTCCATTTGTTAGACCAACCATTAAATATAGCGGTACCGTTGCCGGTACCTTCGTCGGACGTTTCGGTCTCCGAAACTACCGTCGGGCTGCATTCCTCTTCTCTCCCCTCAGCCCAAGCTCTCTCTTCACAGCCCACAAATCCCTCCTGCAGCCCACCTAAAACCCCCTCCGCTCCGGACCGTCGGATCGAGATCCGATGTCCGAAAACGGATGGAAAACCCCAACCCTAGCCCCCTTTTGCTTTATATAGACCCCTTCCTTCCATTTTTGGGCAGCCTAGCCCCTCCCCTACCTCCCAGCCGCAGCCACCCCTCCTCCTCGGAATCAGCGTGCAGCCACCTCCATTTCTGTGCCACCCCGCTCCAGATCCGCCACTTGGCGAGTTGCCAATGGGCGCGCCGCCGCCAGCCGCAGCCTCCACCAACCACCGGGCGCCACTTGGCGTCTCCGCGCCCCAGCCAGCCACTCCTCCGCCGCTGGCCCGCTCCAGCCCGTCCGCGGCCCGCCCCAGGCCGATCTGGGCCCAAGGTGCCCGCTCCGCACCGCCTGCTCCAGGGAGGAGCTCCCTCCCGCGCCTCCAGGGGATCCCGAGCGCCCGTTCCCACCGCCGCCTCGCGTCTCCCGCCGGCGACCCCGGCAACCGCGCCGGCGAGCGCCAACGCCAGGCCGGAGCCCCGCCTCTTCCTCTCTACCTTCTCCTCCTCCACTTCTCCTGCTCACCCCGCCGACCCCTTCCTCTCGCAGGTAGCCGCCGCCATCATGGAGATCGCCGTCGCTGGTGACGTATTCACCCGAACCCGGCCGGGATCCACCGGATCCGGTTGCCCCCGGCCGGATCTGCCCGTTCCCGCCGCCCCTCGGCCTCCTCCTGGCCTCCCTGCCGCCGCGGCACGCCGCCTCGCCCGCTGCCATGGCCGCCTCCCTCCAGCGTGCTCATGCAGGCGCATGAACAGGAGGATGACCGGGCCTCCATCTCCCGTGGGCCCTGCGCCCTCATCCCACAAGCCAGCCCAGTCTCCGGCCCAGCCCGGCTCCCCCTCCTCGGCCTGCCAAGCCCCTCCCCACCAACCTGGGCTTAGCTCGCTAGGTGAGCTGCCCGTCTAAACCCCGCCCAGTGCACGTTATAGCTATCCAGCGCTCACATGTTTTTTTCAAAAAAATGACAAGTTGGTATCAGAGCCTCGACCAACCCTAGGAGCCCCCTTGATTGATCGTGTAGTTTGGCCGTTGTTGAGTCTAGAAGAAAACTTTTTCGGAGTCTAGTTATATCGGAGAGTAGGAATTCTTTTTACTCCTCAACCCCTTCGTCGCTCTGGTAAGGAATCTTGACGTAGGTGTTTTGAATTACTCCTCTTCCCCTTCAAATTTTTTTAGGATCACGCAGTTGATTTTTCGATCGTTGGTTCTCAGCTCTTTTGATCCGGTGCATTTCTCGTCAAGTTGACTCGAGCCTCTTCATCTTTGAGTTCAATCCTCAGTTGTTTTCTTTCCCACCCGCCCACCCTTTTTCATCTCGGAACCGGAGTCCGTAATTGAGTATCCATCCTACTCATGCGAAGTCTTTGCCTTCTTTCCCCAATGATTTCAACCAGTGTTGTATCTTCAAGATATTCATCAGTTTCCCTTTCCAAGTTGCCTTTGTTTTTCCCGCCCTCCCACCCTCTTCTTCCCGGAGTCTCTCATGTGGAGTCTCTTCAGTCTTCCCTCATTCATTTCAACCGGTGAATTCTCGTCTCAGTGGACATTCTTCATCTCCTTTCCGGTGGACTCAATTATAATTTTCGGTAGTGATAATATTCTTTTCCTTGAAGTGTTCTCCATGCTCGTTCGCCTCTCGCCAGTTTATCCTTCCAGAGTGTTCAAGACATCTCAGGAGATTCGTTGGTGTTCCAATTAATTCGAGGTTGTCACCTCATTCAAATATTTCAATTGTTCCGGTGCTTCATCTATCTGTTCATCATCCCTTTCCAACAGTGTTTTCTCTTTAGTGGGCCCTAACCCACAGGTCTTTTTCCAGGATCTTACCCGACTCTTCTAATTTCCCCCGGAGTTATTCTCAATTCTTTTCAAGTGTGACGTAAGAATGGATTTCATCAGTCAGACGCTTTTCCAAGATCCCGTTCAAATGCTTTCATTGTTGGCTCAACCCCTTCGCTTTTCATTCTCCCGGAGTATCTCAGTAATTTTGGTGGTGTTTCTCGTCATCATTTGAAGATCGAAGAAGAGGTTTTCCTCTAAATCTTGCCCGTCCTCTCGAAGATTCGTGATTCTAGCTTCATGCCATCCTCTCGAATTATTCCATTTGTCAGATATTCCTTTTTCTCACCATCCGGAGTATGTTAGAAGTTGTTTTTCTGTTTCTTTTCACCGGAGGCCATTCGTTCCAGAAGAATTCTTCGCCCTCACATTTCAGCTACCGTTATCCAGTTCTCCCAGTGCATCTGTCAAGTATTCTTTAACAGTTCACGATCTCCTTGTCCTTTTGCATCTAAATCCCCTCTAGTATATTGGTTCTTCTAATTCTTCCGGTGATTCATTCTCTTTTATCAGTCATTTCCAAATTCTTACGGTGGTTCATTCACATTGTTTTTCCTTGATTATCATTTTAATCCATTCGTTCTTTCGAATCCTACCGGTGGTTCATGAAGACCTTCTCAAGTTTTGTGCTATCCCTTCTCAATCTTTTTGTCAAGAAGAATAAGTAGTATGTAAAAGTCCATTGCTTGTCATCAATTTAATTTGATGAAGGATAAGCATACAATAAATCTTATTCTTATTTCATCCAAGTGAATAATCCCTTCCTTCGGAGTTGTTCTTGATTCTAGTTCCAAGTGTTTTCATCTTTTCTTTTCCGGAGTTCAAATTTCCTCAGCCATTTCGTCGGAACCTCCATCTAAATCATCGCAAGGCTTTAATCTTATTCTTTCATCCTTCATTCTATCTCATCATCCTTTTGTTACCGGAGTTCTTCATGGTGGCTCGTCATGATTCAATTCATTCCTCAAGTGTTCATCAAGATTCTTTTCGAAGGAGTTCAAGTATCTTTCCTTCTTGCCTTTCGAAGTGCAATTAATTCTTCATTTTCTTTTGAAGTGGAGTTTTGCATTTCTTCGTTCTTCTAAGCTATCCAATCATTTCCGTTTGTAGTCGGTTACCACCTCATAATTTTTGAGATGTTATCCATAAGTCCACATCAAGCTTATTCTTTCATTGTTGATTTTCTCAACAACTCCGTTCAATCCTTCCATCTAAGTTCTTTTCATTCCATTCTTTCAATTCTTCCGGAGGCATTGCGTCGCTTATGTTGTCAAGTATCTTTCCATCCTCTCAAACTCGTGTTCTATTCCTCCATGTTTCAGCTGGAGTGCTGCCTAAATCCTTTTCAGTCTTATTCGTTTCTTATCTCGTTCTAACCGGAGTGGTTTCATCGTCTATCTGATTCCGTGAGCTTTCGATTCTCGTCAATCTCATCGTTCCTCTCTTTTTCTCGAGTGCTCTCGATTATTTGCTTCTTCTCTTTAGTTCTTGTTTTCACCTCATCCTTTTCCCCTTTCGTCTCGGTCCTAAGATCTCGGGACGAGATATCTTGTTAGTGGAGGAGTGTTGTAACGCCCTGGATTCGATGTGCCAGGTGTCGGCTAGTTATTCGCCTTTGTTGCCATGTCATTTGCTTGCGTGTTGCATTTTGCCATGTCATCATCTGCATTTCATCCACATGTTTTCCAAAACTTGCATCCGTTCGGGTTCTCCTGGTTCTCTCTGTTGTCCGTTCGGAGTTCGGACCACTCGCACGCGCCCGCGGCACCTCCGAAATATTATTTTATAACTGGCATAAAAATGTTCTCGGAATGGGTTGCAACTTGTCGTGCGGTCTTATTATAGTGTAGACAGAGTGCCTATCAAGTTTCATCGCATTCGGAGTCCATTTGTTAGACCAACCGTTAAATATAGCGGTACCGTTGCCGGTACCTTCGTCGGACGTTTCAGTCTCCGAAACTGCCGTCGGGCTGCATTCCTCTTCTCTCCCCTCAGCCCAAGCTCTCTCTTCACAGCCCACAAATCCCTCCTGCAGCCCACCTAAAACCCCCTCCGCTCCGGACCGTCGGATCGAGATCCGATGTCCGAAAACGGATGGAAAACCCCAACCCTAGCCGCCTTTTGCTTTATATAGACCCCTTCCTTCCATTTTTGGGCAGCCTAGCCCCTCCCCTACCTCCCAGCCGCAGCCACCCCTCCTCCTCAGAATCAGCGCGCAGCCACCTCCATTTCCGCGCCACCCCGCTCCAGATCCGCCACTTGGCGAGTTGCCAATGGGCGCGCCACCGCCAGCCGCCGCCTCCACCAACCACCGGGCGCCACTTGGCGTCTCCACGCCCCAGCCAGCCGCTCCTCCGCCGCTGGCCCGCTCCAGCCCGTCCGCGGCCCGCCCCGGGGCGATCTAGGCCCGAGGTGCCCACTCCGCGCCGCCTGCTCCAGGGAGGAGCTCCCAGCCGCGCCTCCAGGGGATCCCGAGCGTCCGTTCCCACCGCCGCCTCGCCTCTGTCGCCGGCGACCCCGGGAACCGCGCCGGCAAGCGCCAACGCCAGGCCGGAGCCCCGCCTCTTCCTCTCTACCTTCTCCTCCTCCACTTCTCCTGCTCACCCCGCCGACCCCTTCCTCTCGCAGGTAGCCGCCGCCGTCATGGAGATCGCCGTCGCCGGTGACGTCTTCACCCGAACCTGGCCGGGATCCACCGGATCCGGTTGCCCCCGGCCGGATCTGCCCGTTCCCGCCGCCCCTCGGCCTCCTCCTGGCCTTCCTACCGCCGCGGCACGCCGCCTCCCCCGCTGCCATGGCCGCCTCCCTCCAGCGTGCTCATGCAGGCGCACGAGCAGGAGGACGACCGGGCCTCCATCTCCCGTGGGCCCCGCGCCCTCAGCCCACAAGCCGGCCCAGTCTCCGGCCCAGCCCGGCTCCCCCTCCTCGGCCTGCCAAGCCCCTCCCCGCCTGTTGGGGAACGTTGCAGAAAACAAAAATTTTCCTACTCGTTTCACCAAGATCATCTAGGAGTTCATCTAGCAACGAGTGATTAGATGCATCTACATACCTTTGTAGATCGCGAGCGGAAGCGTTCAAAAGAACGGTGATGATGTAGTCGTACTCGACGTGATCCAAATCACCGATGACCAGCGCCGAACGGACGGCACCTCCGCGTTCAACACACGTACGGAACAGCCACGTCTCCTCCTTCTTGATCCAGCAAGGGAGGGAGGAGAGGTTGAGGGAGATGGCACCAGCAGCAGCACGACGGCGTGGTGTTGATGGAGCTGCAGTACTCCGGCAGAGCTTCGCTAAGCACTATGGAGGTGGAGGAGGTGTTGAGGAGGGAGAAGGAGGCAACCAAAGGCCAGGGCGTTCAGGTATGAAGTCCCTCCTCTCCCCCACTATATATAGGGGTGCCAAGGGGGGGTGGTGCGCAGCCTAGGAGATCCAATCTCCTATGGCCGGCGGCCAAGGGGAGGTTTCCCTCCCCCCCAAGGCACCTAGGAGGTGCCTTACACTCCTAGGACTCTTGTCCCCTTAAACCCTAGGCGCATGGGCCTATGTGGGGCTGGTGCCCTTGGCCCATTAGGCCAAGGCGCACCCCCTTACAGCCCATGTGGCCCCCCGGGACAGGTGGACCCACCCGGTGGACCCCCGGGACCCTTCCGGTGGTCCCGGTACAATACCGATAACCCCGAAACTTGTCCCGATGCCCGAAACAGGACTTCCCATATATAAATCTTTACCTCCGGACCATTCCGGAACTCCTCGTGACGTCCGGGATCTCATCCGGGACTCCGAACAACATTCGGGTTACTGCATATACATATCCCTACAACCCTAGCGTAACCGAACCTTAAGTGTGTAGACCCTACGGGTTCGGGAGACAAGCAGACATGACCGAGACGACTCTTCGGTCAATAACCAACAGCGGGATCTGGATACCCATGTTGGCTCCCACATGCTCCACGATGATCTCATCGGATGAACCACGATGTCGAGGATTCAATCAACCCCGTACACTATTCCCTTTGTCCATCGATATGTTACTTGCCCGAGATTCGATCGTCGGTATCCCAATACCTCGTTCAATCTCGTTACCGGCAAGTCACTTTACTCGTACCGTAATGCATGATCCCGTGACCAGACACTTGGTCACTCTGAGCTCATTATGATGATGCATTACCGAGTGGGCCCAGTGATACCTCTCCGTCATACGGAGTGACAAATCCCAGTCTTGATCCATGTCACCCAACAGACACTTTCGGAGATACCCGTAGTCTACCTTTATAGTCACCCAGTTACGTTGTGACGTTTGGCATACCCAAAGCACTCCTACGGTATCCGGGAGTTACACGATCTCATGGTCTAAGGAAAAGATACTTTGACATTGAAAACTCTAGCAAACGAACTATACGATCTTGTGCTATGTTTAGGATTGGGTCTTGTCCATCACATCATTCTCCCAATGATGTGATCTCGTTATCAATGACATCCAGTGTCCATAGTCAGGAAACCATGACTATCTGTTGATCAACGAGCTAGTCAACTAGAGGCTCACTAGGGACATGTTGGTGTCTGTTATTCACACATGTATTACGATTTCCGGATAACACAATTATAGCATGAATAAAGAAAATTATCATGAACAAGGAAATATAATAATAATGCTTTTATTATTGCCTCTAGGGCATATTTCCAACAGTCTCCCACTTGCACTAGAGTCAATAATCTAGTTACATTGTGATGAATCGAACACCCATGGAATTCTGGTGTTGATCATGTTTTGCTCTAGGGAGAGGTTTAGTCAACGGATCTGCTATATTCATGTCCGTATGTACTTTACAAATCTCTATGTCTCCATCTTGAACATTTTCACGAATGGAGTTGAAGCGACGCTTGATGTGCCTTGTCTTCTTGTGAAACCTGGGCTCCTTGGCAAGTGCAATAGCTCCAGTGTTGTCACAGAAGAGCTTGATCGGCCCCGACGCATTGGGTATGACTCCTAGGTCGGTGATGAACTCCTTCACCCATATTGCTTCATGTGCTGCCTCCGAGGCTGCCATGTACTCCGCTTCACATGTAGATCCCGCCACGACGCTTTGCTTGCAACTGCACCAGCTTACTGCCCCACCATTCAAAATATACACGTATCCGGTTTGTGACTTAGAGTCATCTAGATCTGTGTCGAAGCTAGCGTCGACGTAACCCTTTACGACGAGCTCTTCGTCACCTCCATAAACGAGAAATATTTCCTTAGTCCTTTTCAGGTACTTCAGGATATTCTTGACCGCTGTCCAGTGTTCCTTGCCGGGATTACTTTGGTACCTTCCTACCAAACTTACGGCAAGGTTTACATCAGGTCTGGTACACAGCATGGCATACATAATAGAACCTATGGCTGAGGCATAGGGGATGACGCTCATCTCTTCTATATCTTCTGCCGTGGTCGGACATTGAGCTGAGCTCAATTTCATACCTTGCAACACAGGCAAGAACCCCTTCTTGGATTGATCCATATTGAACTTCTTCAATATCTTATCAAGGTATGTGCTTTGTGAAAGACCTATGAGGCGTCTTGATCTATCTCTATAGATTTTGATGCCTAATATATAAGCAGCTTCTCCAAGGTCCTTCATTGAAAAACTTTTATTCAAGTAGGCCTTGATGCTGTCCAAGAGTTCTATATCATTTCCCATCAAAAGTATGTCATCTACATATAATATGAGAAATGCTACAGAGCTCCCACTCACTTTCTTGTAAACGCAGGCTTCTCCATAAGTCTGTGTAAATCCAAACGCTTTGATCATCTCATCAAAGCGAATGTTCCAACTCCGAGATGCTTGCACCAGCCCATAAATCGAGCGTTGGAGCTTGCACACTTTGTCAGCATTCTTAGGATCGACAAAACCTTCCGGCTGCATCATATACAATTCTTCCTTAAGGAAACCATTAAGGAATGCTATTTTGACGTCCATTTGCCATATTTCGTAATCATAGAATGCGGCAATTGCTAACATGATTCGGACGGACTTCAGCTTCGCTACCGGTGAGAAAGTCTCATCGTAGTCAACCCCTTGAACTTGTCGATAACCCTTAGCGACAAGCCGAGCTTTATAGATGGTCACATTACCATCCGCGTCTGTCTTCCTCTTAAAGATCCATTTATTTTCTATGGCTCGCCGCTCAATGGGCAAGTCAGTCAAAGTCCATACTTTGTTTTCATACATGGATCCTATCTCGGATTTCATGGCTTCTAGCCATTTGTCGGAATCTGGTCCCGCCATCGCTTCTTCATAGTTCGAAGGTTCACCGTTGTCCAACAACATGATTTCCAAGACAGGGTTGCCGTACCACTCTGGTGCAGAACGTGTCCTTGTGGACCTTCGAATTTCAGTAGGAGCTTGATCAGAAGTATCTTGATCATTTTCATTAACTTCCTCTCTAGTCGGTGCAGGCACCTCAGGAACATTTTCTTGAGTTGCGCCATTTTCCGGTTCAAGAGGCAATACTTCATCAAGCTCTACTTTCCTCCCACTTACTTCTTTCGAGAGAAACTCTTTCTCCAGAAAGGACCCATTCTTGGCAACAAAGATCTTGCCTTCGGATCTGAGGTAGAAGGTGTACCCAATAGTTTCTTTTGGGTACCCTATGAAGACGCATTTTTCCGATTTGGGTTCGAGCTTTTCAGGTTGAAGTTTCTTGACATAAGCATCGCATCCCCAAACTTTTAGAAACGACAGCTTAGCTTTCTTCCCAAACCATAATTCATACGGTGTCGTCTCAACGGATTTCGACGGAGCCCTATTTAAAGTGAATGCGGCAGTTTCTAAAGCATAGCCCCAAAAAGAAAGCGGTAAATCGGTAAGAGACATCATAGATCGCACCATATCTAACAGAGTGCGATTACGACGTTCGGACACACCATTACGCTGAGGTGTTCCAGGCGGCGTGAGTTGTGAAACTATTCCACATTTTCTTAAGTGTGCCCCAAACTCGTGACTCAAGTATTCTCCTCCACGATATGATCGTAGAAACTTGATTTTCCTGTCACGTTGATTTTCAACCTCACTCTGAAATTCCTTGAACTTTTCAAAGGTTTCAGACTTGTGTTTCATTAAGTAGATATACAAATACCTACTTAAATTATCAGTGAGGGTGAGAACATAACGATAGCCACTGCGAGCCTCAACACTCATCGGACCGCACACATCAGTATGTATGATTTCCAATAAGTCGGTTGCTCGCTCCATTGTTCCTGAGAACGGAGTCTTGGTCATTTTACCCATAAGGCATGGTTCGCACGTGTCAAATGATTCATAATCAAGAGACTCTAAAAGTCCATCAGCATGGAGCTTCTTCATGCGTTTAACACCTATGTGACCAAGGCGGCAGTGCCACAAGTATGTGGGACTATCATTATCAACCTTACTTCTTTTGGTACTCACATTATGAACATGTGTAGCATCACGTTCGAAATTCATAAGGAATAAACCATTCACCATAGGAGCATGACCATAAAACATATCTCTCATAAAAATGGAACAACCATTATTCTCAGATTTAAAAAAGTAGCCATCTCGAATTAAACGAGATCCCAATACAATGTTCATGCTCATAGCTGGCACTAAATAACAATTATTAAGGTTTAAAACTAATCCCGAAGGGAGATGCAGAGGTAGCGTGCCGACGGCGATCACATTGACCTTGGAACCATTCCCGACGCGCATCATCACCTCGTCCTTTGCCAGTTTCCGCTTATTCCGCAGCCCCTGCTTTGAGTTACAAATGTGAGCAACTGCACCGGTATCAAATACCCAGGAGCTACTACGGGCACTAGTAAGGTACACATCAATTACATGTATATCACATATACCTTTTGTTTTGCCGGCCTTCTTATCCGCTAAGTACTTAGGGCAGTTCCGCTTCCAGTGACCGCTTCCCTTGCAATAAAAGCACTCAGTCTCGGGCTTGGGTCCATTCTTTGGCTTCTTCCCAGCAGCTTGCTTGCCGGGCGCGGCAACCTCCTTGCCGTCCTTCTTGAAGTTCTTTTTACCCTTGCCTTTCTTGAACTTAGTGGTTTTATTGACCATCAACACTTGATGTTCCTTTCTGACTTCTACCTCTGCTGATTTCAGCATAGCAAATACTTCAGGAACGGTCTTTTCCATCCCCTGCATATTGAAGTTCATCACAAAGCTCTTGTAGCTTGGTGGAAGCGACTGGAGGATTCTGTCAATGACCGCATCATCCGGGAGATTAACTCCCAGCTGAGTCAAGCGGTTATGCAACCCAGACATAGTGAGTATGTGCTCACTGACAGAACTGTTTTCCTCCATCTTACAGCTAAAGAATTTGTCGGAGACTTCATATCTCTCGACCCGGGCATGAGCTTGGAAAACCATTTTCAGCTCTTCGAACATCTCATATGCTCCATGTCTCTCAAAACGCTTTTGGAGCCCCGGCTCTAGGCTGTAAAGCATGCCGCACTGAACGAGGGAGTAGTCATCGAAACGTGCCTGCCAAGCGTTCATAACATCTTGTTCTGCAGGGAGAACGGGTGCATCACCAAGCGGTGCTTGTAGGACATAATCTTTCTTGGCAGCTATGAGGATGATCCTCAGGTTCCGGACCCAGTCCGTATAGTTGCTGCCATCGTCTTTCAGCTTAGTTTTCTCTAGGAACGCGTTGAAGTTGAGGACTACGTTGGCCATTTGATCTACAAGACATATTGCAAAGATTTTAGACTAAGTTCATGATAATTAAGTTCAACTAATCAAATTATTAGTGAACTCCCACTTAGATTAGACATCCCTCTGGTCATCTAAGTATTACATCATCCGAGATAAACTAGACCGTGTCCGATCATCACGTGAGACGGACTAGTCAACATCGGTGAACATCTTCATGTTGATCGTATCTTCTATACGACTCATGCTCGACCTTTCGGTCTTCTGTGTTCCGAGGCCATGTCTGTACATGCTAGGCTCGTCAAGTCAACCTAAGTGTTTGCATGTGTAAATCTGTCTTACACCCGTTGTATGTGAACGTCTGAATAAAACACCCGATCATCACTTGGTGTTTTGAAACAGCGAACTGTCGCAACGGTGCACAGTTAGGGGGAACACTTCTTGAAATTATTGTGAGGGATCATCTTATTTACTACCGTCGTTCTAAGTAAACAAGATGCAAAACATGATAAACATCACATGCAATCAAATAATAAACGTGAAATGATATGGCCAATATCACATAGCTCCTTTGATCTCCATCTTGGGGCTCCATGATCATCTTGTCACCGGCTTGACACCATGATCTCCATCATCATGATCTCCATCATCGTGTCTCCATGAAGTTGCTCGCCAACTATTACTTCTACTACTATGGCTAACGCGTTTAGCAATAAAGTAAAGTAATTTACATGGCGTTTCTTGATGACACGCAGGTCATATAAAAGAATAAAGACAACTCCTATGGCTCCTGCCGGTTGTCATACTCATCGACATGCAAGTCGTGAATCCTATTACAATAGCATGAACATCTCATACATCACATATAGATCATTCATCATTCATCACAACTTTGGCCATATCATATCACAAACCACTTGCTGCAAAAACAAGTTAGACGTCCTCTAATTGTTGTTGCAAGTTTTTACGTGGCTGAATTAGGGTTCTAGCAAGAACGTTTTCTTACCTACGTTAAAGCCACAACGTGATTTGTCAACTTCTATTTACCCTTCATAAGGACCCTGTTCATCGATTCCGCTCCAACTAAAGTGGGAGAGACAGACACCCGCCAGCCACCTTATGCAACTAGTGCATGTTAGTCGGTGGAACCGGTCTCACGTAAGCGTACGTGTAAGGTTGGTCCGGGCCGCTTCATCCCACAATACCGCTGAAGCAAGAAAGGACTAGTAACGGCAAGAAAGTTGACAAATCTACGCCCACAACAAATTGTGTTCTACTCGCGCAAGAAGAACTACGCATAGACCTAGCTCATGATGCCACTGTAGGGGAACGTTGCAGAAAACAAAAATTTTCCTACTCGTTTCACCAAGATCATCTAGGAGTTCATCTAGCAACGAGTGATCAGATGCATCTACATACCTTTGTAGATCGCGCACGGAAGCGTTCAAAAGAACGGTGATGATGTAGTCGTACTCGACGTGATCCAAATCACCGAAGACCAGCGCCGAACGGACGGCACCTCCGCGTTCAACACACGTACGGAACAGCCACGTCTCCTCTTCTTGATCCAGCAAGGGAGGGAGGAGAGGTTGAGGGAGATGGCACCAGCAGCAGCACGACGGCGTGGTGTTGATGGAGCTGCAGTACTCCGGCAGAGCTTCGCTAAGCACTATGGAGGTGGAGGAGGTGTTGAGGAGGGAGAAGGAGGCAACCAAAGGCCAGGGCGTTCAGGTATGAAGTCCCTCCTCTCCCCCACTATATATAGGGGTGCCAAGGGGGGGTGGTGCGCAGCCTAGGAGATCCAATCTCCTATGGCCGGCGGCCAAGGGGAGGTTTCCCTCCCCCCCAAGGCACCTAGGAGGTGCCTTACCCTCCTAGGACTCTTGTCCCCTTAAACCCTAGGCGCATGGGCCTATGTGGGGCTGGTGCCCTTGGCCCATTAGGCCAAGGCGCACCCCCTTACAGCCCATGTGGCCCCCCGGGACAGGTGGACCCACCCGGTGGACCCCCGGGACCCTTCCGGTGGTCCCGGTACAATACCGATAACCCCGAAACTTGTCCCGATGCCCGAAACAGGACTTCCCATATATAAATCCCGGACCATTCCGGAACTCCTCGTGACGTCCGGGATCTCATCCGGGACTCCGAACAACATTCGGGTTACTGCATATACATATCCCTACAACCCTAGCGTAACCGAACCTTAAGTGTGTAGGCCCTACGGGTTCGGGAGACAAGCAGACATGACCGAGACGACTCTCCGGTCAATAACCAACAGCGGGATCTGGATACCCATGTTGGCTCCCACATGCTCCACGATGATCTCATCGGATGAACCACGATGTCGAGGATTCAATCAACCCCGTACACTATTCCCTTTGTCCATCGATATGTTACTTGCCCGAGATTCGATCGTCGGTATCCCAATACCTCGTTCAATCTCGTTACCGGCAAGTCACTTTACTCGTACCGTAATGCATGATCCCGTGACCAGACACTTGGTCACTCTGAGCTCATTATGATGATGCATTACCGAGTGGGCCCAGTGATACCTCTCCGTCATACGGAGTGACAAATCCCAGTCTTGATCCATGTCACCCAACAGACACTTTCGGAGATACCCGTAGTCTACCTTTATAGTCACCCAGTTACGTTGTGACGTTTGGCATACCCAAAGCACTCCTACGGTATCCGGGAGTTACACGATCTCATGGTCTAAGGAAAAGATACTTTGACATTGCAAAACTCTAGCAAACGAACTATACGATCTTGTGCTATGTTTAGGATTGGGTCTCGTCCATCACATCATTCTCCCAATGATGTGATCTCGTTATCAATGACATCCAGTGTCCATAGTCAGGAAACCATGACTATCTGTTGATCAACGAGCTAGTCAACTAGAGGCTCACTAGGGACATGTTGGTGTCTGTTATTCACACATGCATTACGATTTCTGGATAACACAATTATAGCATGAATAAAGACAATTATCATGAACAAGGAAATATAATAATAATGCTTTTATTATTGCCTCTAGGGCATATTTCCAACACCGCCAACCTGGGCTCAGCCCGCTAGGTGAGCAGCCCGTCTAAACCCTGCCCAGTGCACGTTATAGCTATCCAGCGCTCACATGTTTTTTTTCAAAAAAATGACTTAAGTCCCGAAATATTTTGACATTATCATGCCATGTTCATCACATCATATCTCTGCATCCGTAGCTCCGTTTCGTGCATGTAATATGTCAAACTGTTCGCCTCAACGAGTACTTCATTTCATTCCATTGCATCATATTCATTTGAGTCCATCTTGATGCCTGAATCATCGTTGCAAGAGTGCTTCATGATGTTGTCTGCTGTCTGTTAACAGAACATGCTCTTTTGTCATTTTTGCCATGTTTGATGTGTGTATCCTATGAGGTTGATGTCTAAATGTGTTTTGATCTATGTCATGCCATCCTTAAAAAGGTGCTTATCATGTATTTTTGTGATCAATGTGGTGACTAGCACAAGCATGTAAACTAGGCTTCGTGATGTTGCTGATTTCAGTCCCTGTTCTGCTTCTTATTTTGATGCCATGTAAACTTGATGCTACAGAGAGATCAATGCATATTTTGAGATACTTCAGTAAGGATGTTTTGAACATATGGTTATTGTATATCCATTAATGCTCCTGGTTGCAATTGTGGAGTAGTCTAGCATGTCATTTTCGTGCTCTACTTTTGCTTCAAAAATGCTTCCTGGCAGATTGTTTACATGTTATTCAATTTTGCCAAGGTTGTTGTAGTTGATCCTTGCATGCTCTGAACTTGTTCTTGCCTTGGTTTGTTTCACAAACATGTCTTCTTGCTGATGCTATGCTTATCTTGTCATGCAGTGACTTGTGGTGAGTGAATCGAGTTCGTGAAGTAGTGTACTTGCTGTTGCTGTTTTGCTAGGCTGAATCTGTTATTTCGTGATGCTATGTAAACCTGCTGCTACAAATCATTCTATGCATAATATGGAGATGTTCACTAAGGGTATTTTGTTCTACATTTCATGATCTATCCATCCATGCCCCTGGTTGCATTTATAGCCTGCTGTAGCTTGTTGTTTCTTTGATCCAAAGTTGCTATATAATGTTGCTGTCAGCATGTTAACATTAAGTTCAGTTGTTGCCATGTGTTTTGCTAGTGATCCATGTACCCTATGAACTTGCTCTTGCCATGCTTAGCTTCATAATCATGTCTTCTTACTGTTGGTTGCCTTGCCATGACATGTTTTGCTCTATAGTGAGTTTCACAAGCTCATCTACATGCCTACTTATTATTGTTCCTGCCATGTATGAATCTGTATTATAACTTGCTATGTTTACATGGGTGCCATCATATTTTCTTATCCTTTTTGGCTCATGGTCAGTAAGGGAATTTTGTTCTATGCATTTAGTAGTATCATGCCATGCCTTTATTTGCCATGATAAGTTCCTGTAACATGTTGTTTGATAGCTCTGAACATTGCAACCTGATGTTATTTTCTGCAAAGTCTGAACTGTAATCATTTGCAATCTTGCCATGTGTGTTTGGGCATGTTCTAGTAGTTTCTGGAGATAGGTCAGTGTTCATGTTTTGTTATGATTTACCTGTACATCATGCCCATGTCTTTTTTTTCATATTGTGGTACTATAGCATGTTGTTTTGATGCTTGCAATATGCCTAGTTGCTGTTTTGGACAGATTGTTGTTATGACTTGTTTAGAGTGTATGTGTTGCACCGTTGCTCCGTTTTGAGTGTGCTCTATATGAAACTTGCTTAGAATTGCATGTAGTTTCATATTATCATGTTGCGTCCTTGTTTTGAGGTGTTTGCTTGATGTTTGTATGCATTTTGCATCAATGCCATGTTTAACTTGATTTGCTCATATCTTCTAGGTTGTAGCTCCAAATTAAATGAACCATATATGTAACTTGACTATAATCGAGTGTAGATCATCTTTGTGCATCTTAAATTGCTGTTTAACAACTTGAACATAAGGTTTATTCAGATCTGGACCAATTTCGAAATTTGCATATGAGGACTTACCGGAATTGTTATATGTTGTTCCCGACCTCATTTTAACTTGCCTTGATGTGTTGCTCTTGTTTGCATAATCTCTTGCCATGAGTAGCTTCATGTAGTCTTGTCTTGCGTCATGTTTGTTTGTGCATCATGCCTTGTTCATGTGTGGTGTGTTTACTATGTTGTGTGCTTCTTCTTGATAGTTCCCATTTCGTTGCGACCGTGAGGATTCGTTCGTCTACGCTTGGTTCGTCTTCGTGGCTTCATCTTCTTCATGGACTCGTTCTTCTTCCTTGCGGCATTTCAGGAAAGATGACCGCTACCCTGGATCTCACTACTATCATTGCTATGCTAGTTGCTTCGTTCTATCGCAATGTTGCGCTACCTATCACCTGTTTATCAAGCCTCCCAAATTGCCATGAACCTCTACTCTTTGACACTATTCCTAGCAAACCATTGCTTGGCTATTACCACTTTGCTCAGCCCCTCTTATAGCATTGTTAGTTGCAGGTGAAGTTGAAGATTTCTTCATGGTGGACAGGATTTTGGTTGGGATATCACAATATCTCTTATATTATTAATGCATCTATATATTTGGTAAAGGGTGGAAGGCTCGGCCTTATGCCTGGTGTTTCGTTCCACTCTTGCCGCCCTAGTTTCCATCATACCGGTGTTATGTTCCCGGATTTTTCGTTCCTTACGCGGTTGGGTGATTTATGGGACCCCCTTGACAGTTCACTTTGAATAAAACTCCTCCAGCAAGGCCCAACATTGGTTTTACCATTTGCCTCACCACCACCTATATTTTCCCCTGGGAGTAATTAACCCAAGGGTCATCTTATTTTAGCCCCCCCCTCCCCCCGGGCCAATGCTTGTCTAAGTGTTGGTCCAAACTAGAGCACCGTGCGGGGCCATCCCTTGGCAACTTGGGTAACGTCATTTCCTGTACGCTTTGCTCATCCGGTGTGCCCTGAGAACGAGATATGTGCAGCTCCTATCACGATTTGTCGGCACAGCGGGCGGTCTTGCTGGTTTTATTTTACCATTGTCGAAATGTCTTGTAAACCAGGATTCCGAGTCTGATCGGGTCTTCCTGGGAGAAGGTATATCCTTCGTTGATCGCGAGAGCTTATCATGGGTTAAGTTGGGACACCCCTGCAGGGTATAATCTTTCGAAAGTCATGCCTGCGGTTATAGGCAGATGGGAATTTGTTAATGTCCGGTTGTAGATAACTTGACACCAGATCCGAATTAAAATGCATCAACCGCGTGTGTAGCCGTGATGGTCTCTTCTCGGCAGAGTCCGGGAAGTGAACACGGTTTCTGGGTTATGTTTGACGTAAGTAGGAGTTCAGGATCACTTCTTGATCATTGCTAGTTTCACGACCGTTCCGCTTGTTCTCTTCTCGCTCTTATTTGCGTATGTTAGCCACCATATATGCTTAGTTGTTGCTGCAACCTCACCACTTAACCCCTTCCTTTCCCATTAAGCTTTGATAGTCTTGATACCCATGGTAATGGGATTGCCGAGTCCTCGTGGCTCACAGATTACTACAACAATAGTTGCAGGTACAGGTTGTGCGATGATCATGACGCGAGAGCGATGCTTGCTTGCGTTGAGTTCTTCTTCTGCTTCTTCGATCAGGGGATAGGTTCCAGGTCGGCAGCCTGGGCTAGCAGGGTGGATGTCGTTTGAGTTTCTGTTTGTGTTTCGTCCGTAGTCGGATGACGCTCTAATGTATTGTGATGTTGTATTCGTGTGGCATTGTATGCCTCTTGTATGTATCCCCATCTATTATGTAATGTTGATGTCATGATATCCACCTTGCAAAAGTGTTTCAATATGCGGGTCTATCCTTAGTGGGACCTTCGAGTTCCTTTTGGATAGGGTCGCATATTGGGCGTAACACAAGCGCAGGCGCGAAGTACCGAGGCATCAGGCAAAGGTTTCCATATCGGTGCAACAAGACCAAGACCAGCAGGACGGCAGGACGGAGGTTATCGTAGAGCCCAAGACAACGTCACCACCAGTGCCTTTGATAGGCGAAGACCACCTTTAGTCAGGATAGCTTGTACTAGTTGTCCCCCTTCAAATTGGCCGTTGTTCGATCCCTTCCCGCTCAATATTTGGGAAGAGGACCAGGGCCTCTATAAATAGGACTAGCCACCACACTAGGGGGGACAGATCAATTCCTCCCCGAGAAAACCACCAAGCACAAGAGCACCTCTCCTCAGGAGGTTGTTCTTCCCTTGTACTGTTCATCATCAGCCCAAGAGGCAATCCACCACCACCACACAGGAGTAGGGTATTACACCACAATGGTGGCCCGAACCTGTATAAATCTTGTGTCTCTTGTGCTGTGAGTTCATCGACCTAGCTTAGAGATTGCGACGAGGCTGACAGCGAGTTTCAGTAGGGGGGAATCTTCATGCGCACCCCAGTGTTCGAACCTCAAGGGTTTTGCCGGAACCCTAAATCCGACAGATGGGTGCGGGAATGAGTAAAGGGGGGCCATGTGGGGCCCACAAGGTCAGGGGCGCGCCCTCCACCCTTGTGCCTAGCTGGTGAGGCCCCCTGGTGTGTTCTAAGTTCCACAAATTCTAAAATATTATACAAAAAATCATACTAAATTTTCAAGGCATTTGGAGAACTTTTATTTTCGAGACATTTTTTACTGCACGGATAAATCAGAAAATACTTTTTTTCTCTATTTCAACTAAATAACAGAAGGCAAAAACAGCTACAGGGATTTATGCTTTCTAAAGTCATCCATCTCATGCTCATCAAAAGGAATCCATTAACAAGGTTGATCAAGTCTTATTAACAAACCTCTTTCCAATAACATGAAACCAGAGAATTTTCGAATAACAGTAGGTTACCTCAACGGGGATTGTGACGCCCCCGATTCAATCGTACACTAATCATACGCGCAAATGTGTACGATCAAGATCAGGGACTCACGGGTAGATATCACAACACAACTCTAGACACAAATTAAAATAATACAAGCTTTATATTACAAGCCAGGGGCCTCGAGGGCTCGAATGCATAAGCTCGAAGACAAACGAGTCAGCAGAATCAACAATATCTGAGTACAGACATGAGTTAAAAAAGTTTGCCTTAAGAAGGCTAGCACAAAAGCAACAACGATCGAAAAGGCAAGGCCTCCCGCCTAGGAGCCTCCTAACTACTCCTGGTCATCGGCGGTCTTCACGTAGTAGTAGGCACCGACGGTGTCATCTGGCTCCTGGGCTCCGACATCTGGTTGTGTAACGCCTGGATAATTATGCTACAGTAATCCCATGTTAATGGTGCCATGTCATCACATTACTGTTGCTAATCCTCATTTGATCCATGTTACAATTCAAATTCAAAACAAAGTCTAAAGTCAAGATTTAAATTTTTGTCAAGCATGAAAACTAAAATATTCAAGTTGTTGCATTTAATCTTTGAATAATATTGGTGAGGAGCCAACTTTTTTATAAAATGGTTAACTGCTTGAAAAAAAGTTTCTTTATGAAAAAAATAAGGAAAAGTCAATACCAAAAAAAGGGGGGAAGCCCCCTGTCCCAGTGGAAGCCGACCAAGTGGGTGCGTGCTCCCGCCGGCCCCCGTTGCCGGCAACGACGAGTGAGGGGATAAGGGTGTCCCTCCGGCGCCTCGGTCCTCCCCCCTGCCCCACTCGCCCACTTGCCCCCCCCCCTCTCTCTCGCCCACGCGCTCGCTCCGCCCCTCCAATCCTCTAGATCCGCGGCCCGACCGCAGTCGCCGCCGCCCTCCATCGTTGACGCGGCCACCAGCGGCCCCGCGCCCACTGACCCTGTCGGAGAGCTCCACCAGGGTCGACGATGTCGACTGGTGGCCTCAATTGGAGCTGGGAGGCACCGCAACCGCCGTTCGTCCTCGTCCCCATCTCCGGCCACCGCGATGTTGCCGTTGCTCCACCAACACCTCTGCTGCTCCTAAGCCACCAAGGGTCTTTCTTGACCGCTCGGTGAGCTCCACTCGGTCCTCTCCCCTCTCCTTCCTCGCCTCACCGCGCCCCTAGCCGTAGCTACCATACTGGCCGTAGCGCGCCTCCGCCGCCGTACTCGTCACTGTATCCACACTCTCCGTCCAGCTCGAATGAGACATCGTGCTCAGCACGCTCCCAGCAGTCCAACGCCACCTTTCACGGTCCTTGCCGTGCCCCGCAGCGACGAGCACGAGCACGCCCGAAAGCAACTGCCGCCAAGCTCGATGTCGGCGACGCTTCCGGCCTCCCCGGCATAGTCTAGCAGCACACTCGACGCGGCTCCCTCCTAGATTTCGAACGCAAGTCGTGGCACGCGAAATGGTGAACCGTAGACGATTTCCGACCTCGTCGGCGTTCGGCCGCCGCGCACGAGCTCACCGGAGCCACTCTGGCAGCTCCGCTGAGCTGGCGCCGTGTGGGCCAGCCCCGGGCCACCACCTAGGACATTGCCCTATGGCCCCACGGGCCTGGTTGGCCTTGTTGACCAGTCAACGGCTGATTGGGCATCGCCCAGTCACTGCCAGTGGGTCCCCCGTGGGCCCTATTGACTAGTAAACTAGTCTGTTGACTGCTGATGCAGCAATGACGCCACGATGACGTCATATTTCCTTTTCTGTCGATTTAGATATCTAAAGTAATTCCAGAAAATGTTTAAAACTTTGAAAATTCATAGAAAATAAACCGTAACTCGGATGAAAATGTTTTCTATATGAAAGTTGCTCAGAATTTCGAGAAGAATCCAGATACATGGTCCGTTCGTCTGCCACACGTCCCTAGCATAGTGAACCTGCAAACTTTCCCCTCTGGTTCATCTGTTTGACAGACGTCCGGAACCGGGAAAACTTTCCCGGATGTTTCCCCCTTCGCCAGTAATGCCTAGCACTGCGTTAGAACACCTCTAGCCACGCTTATAATCATGTTGTGCATATGTTTGCGTGTATTTACTGTTTCTTCCCCCTCTTCTCTCCGGTAGACCCTGAGACTGCCGCTGATGCCGCTGTGATCAACTACGTCGACGACGACCCCTTCTTCTTGTCTGAGCAACCAGGCAAGCCCCCCCCCCCTTTGGTCATCCCGATATCGCCCATTCTATACTCTCATGCTTGCATTATATTTTGCTACTATTATTGATTGCTCCTATTCTGATGCATAGCCTGCTTTTGTACCTGATGTTGTACCTTACCTGCTTATCCTAAACTGCTTAGTATAGGTTGGATAGTGATCCATCAGTGACCTCCACCTTGTCCTTATTGCCCCTGCTTCATCATCGACGACTCGAGCTACATGATCGACAACCAGAGCCCGACACCGCACATCACATCACGCCCCTTTAGTTGTTCGACTCTGCAGAGCTACTATCGTGTGTCGAGGGTGATCCCTCATAATGCACTCCTGATGATAATTCTGTAGTGTAGCTATTTAGTCGTGGTCATCGCGGGTGATTTCCTCCTTCACCATTCCCGATACGGCTCTGTCGTGCAACCCCTCAAGTGTGAACCTCGAGGTGGTTCCTCTTACGTTCACCTTGATGATTACATCGAGTGGAATCCCCTGAGGGTGATTCCTTGGGTTTTCCCCTTGATATTTGGACACACGGTTACATTGACAATACTTGAGACCTTTGGGAAAGTCGGGCGGGCCCGGAGAGCACCCGCAAGATGGTTACGAGGCACGACCAGGAAGTCTAGCAGCCCTTGAGTGGGCTGGGCTTGCCCTTGCCTTATTTCCTCGAGACGGGGCGACGGGGTCACCTTATCATGAGTCTCTGCTCGTCTCCGCGAGCTAATAATACACTATGGTTTGGGTATTTGTTCTGAATTGGCCTTTGGCCTTTTCGCACCAACCACCACGCAAGAATAGTTATGGGCCTCGGCGTCGTGGTATCAGCCGAAGCTTTGTCAGACCTCCGGTTCAGCAATGCGGCCCGGTCGGATTGTGCTAGCCATCCGAGGCGGTGCTGGTATTCACCCTGCGCGCAACGATCCGGAGTGCAACGGGCGATGGGCCCAGACCCCGGAGTGCTTAGGATGTAGACCGGCGGGGACCTCTCCGCTGAGCCTAGGTCGGGCTGCGACGTGTTGATCTTCCGAGGGCGGGCATTGACCCTAGAAAGGTGTGTCCGGCCAGAGTGATCGAGCGTGCTGGGTAACGTGGTGCACCCCTGCAGGGAAGATCTTTATTCAAATACCGTGTCCAGGGTAATGGACGTTCAGACTTATATCTTGATCTAATAAAACTAGAAATGGATACTTAAGATATGTGGCTCCGGGATCGCTTTCTTGCAGGGAGTCGAGTAAGGATCTTTGGGCATTAATGTTACAACATGCTTGTTAAATATAAACTGCTATTCTTTACTCTTCTACATGCTGCAAGATGCTTGGAGCTGTGTGAAGATGCTAGTCTTCAATAGGCTAGACCTCCCCCCTCTATTCTGGCATTCTGCAGTTCAGTCCACAGATACAGCCCTTCCATTTGATACCAATGCATACTTAATGTAGATCTGATGCTTGCGAGTACTTTGGATGAGTACTCATAGTTGCTTTGCTACCCCTTTTCCCCCTTCCTTCTTCTTTCCGGTTGATGCAACCAGATGGTGGATCCTTGGAGCTAGATGCCACCGCCGACGGATACTACTACATGGAGGCCACCGAAGACCAGGAGTAGTTAGGAGGTCCCAGGCAGGAGGCCTTGCCTCTTCGATCATGTTGCTTTTGTGCTAGCCTTCTTAAGGCATCTTTGTTTAACTTATGTCTGTACTCAGATATTGTTACTTCCGCTGACTCTTGTGTATCGAGCTATGTATTCGAGCCCTCGAGGCCCCTGGCTTGTAATATAAAGCTTGTATTATTTTTTATTTTTGTCTAGAGTTGTGTTGTGATATCTTCTCGTGAGTCCCTGATCTTGATCGTACACATTTGCGTGTATGATTAGTGTATGATTGAATCGGGGGCGTCACAAGTTGGTATCAGAGCCGACTGCCTATAGGATCCCCCTTTCCAACTCCTTGGTCGAAGTTGAGTCTATTCTTTGAAAAACTATTTTACTAACATGGTTGTGCGGCTTACGGGTCCACGTCGCCATCGGGTGGTATTAGGATCTTCTACTCCTCGTCTATACTCTGGGACTCTGATCTCTCTTCTACTCGGGACAAATGATTTTGCTAACTCTATCCTAGGTTCTCGTGATCACATCCATCCGGAGATTTGTATTATGCCTTTCTTGAATTAGAAGCCAGGATCTGCTTCACATTGTTCACGGGCCGCAGGATCCTTTTATCGAGGGCACCCTGCATCGTCCCCTGCAGATTCCTCGCTCTAGTGGTTTTCTCCGACATTGATGTAGCCTTAGCTATGTCCCGTTGTTGTATCCTTCCATCGCGTGCCAGCGTGACGCCTAGTATGTCTAGGATGATTCTCTTGTCTGGACTCATACTAACGTGAAATGGCCCGTATATGTATATGTATGTCTTTAATGACTACTACTTTGTACATATTGCACCTTTGCTCATTGTTCAAGTTACATCATGAATGACTCTATACACCTACTCCAACATCTTGTTAAAACTGCTCCCTGATTTTTTTAGCAGGATGGCTGACTATCCTCCACCTCCACCTTATATTGCCGCAATGATGCAGCAGTTTGAGATGAATCGTCAGTTTATGACTAGGGTAATGGCCCAGTTTCCAAACCAGAATGTTCATCAACAACCTGCCCCAATAACACTGCCAGAATTTGTGCGCATCAACCCATCCATTTTCCACAACTCCACCAATCCTATGGATGCTGATGATTGGCTTAGTGACATCTTGTTTGAGATGGAGTCAGCTAATGTTGCACCTGCCAGTTACGTCACCTTTGCGACATTCCACTTGAAGGGTCTAGCTGCTCAATGGTGGGAAAGCCACAGGGGTATGCTGCCTGTAGAGACTGTAACAACTTGGCAGGAATTTCAGTTAGCTTTCCGTGCACGACACATTCCTCAAGGTCTGATGGACCAGAAGAAGAAGGTGTTCCGCAAACTCTCACAGGGCACAATGATTGTGGATGAATATCAGAGGAAATTCCTTGAATTATCTCGCTATTCTACGGATGACGTCTGCACTGACGCTCGCATGCAGGAAAAATTCTGTGAAGGACTGTGTCCCAATATAAAGCTTGCACTGGTTGCTCATGATTGCACGGACTTTGCGATGCTTGTCAGCCAAGCTTTCCGAACCAAAACTGGTCTAGGTTAGTACCAGGAGTCGCTCAAGCGTGCTCAAGATGTTGGCTCATCCTCGAGTTAGCCTGGTCAGAAACGTTGAGTCTGGATCCCACACAATGTTCAACATCCACCGGCTTCAACACCAAGGCCGTCTTATGTTGCACCTCGCCTGCCTCCGCCGCCGAGACAACTAACGATTCAGGCTGGACAGTCAGGGCACCTTACCCCCGATTATCAGCAGGGTCAGCCGCAGAATGCATCAAGTCCTCCTATTGTTTGTAAGAAAAGCAGCCGAAACCGTCATTCCAGAAGAGGTAGTGTCAGGACGCCTGGCATGAGTTGTGGTCAAGTCACCCATGTCAAGATTGAAGAAGCTCGGGAGTCCCCAAGGATCATGATGGGTACCCTCTACGTTAATTCAGTGCCAGCTTTTGTTCTCTTTGATTCAGGAGCATCACACGCTTTTGTGTCCCAACAATTTGCTAAGTTGCATGGGTTAGATATGGAAAATTTTCCCACTCCTTTAGCGATCCAATCTCCGGGATCCAAGTGGCAAACCACAATGTTATGCCCTCGCAACTAAATCGAGATTGGAGGTCTACATTTTCCGGCTTCTCTCATTGTACTCGGACCTTCCAACATAGACATAATTCTTGGTATGGAATGGTTGAGCGCCCGTAATGCTTTGATTGAATGTGCTACCAAGACAGTCCAGCTCACTCACCCTTCTGGCCAGACAGTCCAATACTCAGCCCGAGCAGCTCAGGATGCCAAGAATCAGATATATGTTCTGAATGCATTGAATGCTTCACCTCTTGAGGGAATAGAGAATATTCCAATTGTTCGTGATAAGATGTCTTTCCAAAAGAACTTCCAGGAATACCCCCTGCTAGAGCTGTCGAATTCGGCATAGACTTGAAACCGGGAACAACTCCTATTGCCAAGCGACCCTACAAGATGCCGCCGCATGAACTGCTTGAGCTCAACGAGGAAATCGACACTTCACTTCATCAGGGTTTTATCCGTTCAAGTTCCTCTGCTTGGGGAGCACCTTCTCTCTTTGTCAAGAAGAAGGATGGAACTAATCGTTTGGTCCAAGATTACTGACCTATCAACCAGGAAACAATTCAGAACAAGTATCCGCTTCCCAAAATCAATGATCTGTATGATCAGCTTGCTGGTTATTCAGTATTCTCAAAACTTTATTTGAGGTTGGGTTACCACCAGATTCGGGTTCGTGAAGAGGATATTCCCAACATCGCCTTCGTTACTCGCTATGGTTCATACGAGTACACCGTCATGTCCTTTGGTTTGACAAATGCTCCAGCTACATTTTCTCATCTGATGAACTACATATTCATGGAATACCTCGACAAGTTCGTCGTGGTTTATCTGGATGATATCCTTGTATATTCCAAGAATAAGTAAGAACATGCCGAACACCTTCGACTTGTTCTAGAAAAGCTTCAAGAACATCAACTATATGCTAAGTATTCCAAGTGTGAATTCTGGCTACCCAAAGTGACCTACCTTGGGCATGTCATCTCCAAGGATGGTATTGTCGTCAACCCAGAGCGAGTTCAGGCTATTCTCGATTGGACTCCTCTGAAGAATGTCAAACAAGTCAGAAGTTTTCTCGGACTCACCAGCTATTGTCGTCGATTTGTTGAGAACTTCTCCAAGATCACGAAGCCCCTGACTAGTCTGCTTCACAAAGGCGTCAAGTTCGATTGGGCAGAAAAGTGTCAGGAAAGTTTCCAAGCACTCAAAGACAAACTGACTTCTGCCCCAGTGCTTGCTCCTCCCGATACTAAGAAGGATTTCGTCATTTACTGCGACGCTTCACGACAAGGATTAGGCTGTGTCCTAATGCAAGAGCGCAGAGTGATTGCCTATGCCTCTCGTCAATTGCGCCCTCGCGAAGAGAACTACCCAGTTCATGATCTCGAGCTTGCTGCTGTCATACATGCACTGAAACAGTGGCGACATTACCTTCTTGGTAATCGTTGTGAGATCTTCACAGACCACCAAAGCCTGAAGTACCTGTTTACTCAGCCAGATTTGAACCTTCGTCAGCAGAGATGGATGGAGATTGTAGCAGACTTTGACATGGGCATTTCTTATACACCAGGCAAGGCTAATGTAATGGCTGATGCTTTGAGCCGCAAGTCATATTGCAACCATCTCAAGGTTCCAAAAGTTCAACCCTCGCTTGTTGAAGAATTCAGGAAGCTGAACCTCCATATTGTTCCTCCGGGTGCACTCGCTCCCCCTCCTCCAGGGTACCGCAAAGTGAACCTCCATGTTGTTTCCCAGGGTTCTCTCAATACCCTGGTTGCTAAACCAGATCTCGTGGATAGCATCAAGGAACTGCAGAATTATGACTCTCAAGTTGAGAAGATTAAGCGCTACCTCTCAGAAGGAAAGCCCTCATTCTTCACTGTTACTGATGATGGCCCTTTGTACTTCAAAGGCCGCCTAGTGGTGCCGTGTAAGGAGAAAAACCTAGATATGACTAAGGAAGTTATGGAAGAAGCTCATGACACTCTGTTGTCTATTCATCCCGGTAGTACCAAGATGTACCAAGACATTCGTCAGACATTCTGGTGGTCTAATATGAAGCAAGACATTGCTCGTTATGTTGCTGAATATGACGTTTGCCGTCGTATCAAAGCAGAACATCAAAGGCCTGCTAGAACTCTGCAACCTATCTCTATTCCAGAATGTAAATGGGACCATGTTGAAATGGACTTCGTCACTGGATTTCCCAAATCGCAGAAAGGTAATGATGCTATACTTGTCGTCATTGACCGGCTTTCCAATGTTGCACACTTTCTGGCCGTCAAAGAAACGATCACTGCTAGTCAGCTGGCAACCCTTTACATGTCCAGAATTGTTTCACTCCATGGTATTCCATTGGTTATCAGCTCAGATCGTGGCAGCTTATTCACATCAAGATTCTGGGCAAGTTTCCAAGAAGCTATGGGAACTCATCTGTCTTTCAGCACTGCTTTTCACCCTCAGTCTCAGGGACAAGTTCAACGCGTCAATCAAGTTCTCGAAGACATGCTTCGAGCTTGTGTCATTTCCTTCGGCAAGAAATGGGAGGAATCTCTCCCATATGCTGAGTTCTCTTTAGCTACCAAGCTAGTTTGAAGATGGCCCCCTTCGAAGTGTTATATGGACGAAAGTGCTGAACCCCTCTGAACTGGTCAGAAACTGGGGAACGTCCAGTCTTCGGTCCGAATATTATCCAACACGCTGAAGAACAAGTTCGTGTCATTCGCGAGAATCTCAAGACTGCTCAGTCACGTCAAAAGAGTAATTATGACTGTCATCATAAAGACATGGTCTATCAACCTGGTGAAAAGGCTTATCTTTGGGTCACACCAATGAAGGGTGCACACCTCTTTGGGATCAAGGGCAAGCTAGCTCCTCGCTATATTGGTCCATTCACTATTCTTGAAAGGCGTGGAAAAGTGGCATACCAGTTGGAGCTTCCGTAAAACCTTTCTTAGGTTCACGATGTGTTCCACGTGTCACAACTCCGCCGCTGCTTCAAGGACCCAATCCGAGTAGTGGATCATGAAGTGCTCGAGTTGCAACAGGACCTCTCCTATAAAGAGCATCCGGTCCGCATTCTCGACCAAGCTGAACGCCGCACACGTCAGAAGGCGATCAAGTTCCTCAAGGTCCAGTGGTCGCATCACTCTGAAGACGAAGACACTTGGGAACGCGAGGATCGTCTTCATGTAGAATACCCCACTTTGTTTCCTTCTACCTCCTAGATCTCGGGACGAGATTTCTTGTAGTGGGGGAGAATTGTAACGCCCGGATAATTATGCTACAGTAATCCCAAGTTAATAGTGCCATGTCATCACATTACTGTTGCTAATCCTCATTTGATCCATGTTACAATTCAAATTCAAAACAAAGTCTAAAGTCAAGATTTTACGCTTATCTTAAGCTCAAGATGCCCATTCCACACGGCATCATAATAGTTAATGGCAAAGCCGAACGCTCCCTCCGTACTGAAGAGCACACAACCGCCTTAGAAGTAGAAGCGCAGAGTGGCATTTTTCAGTCGAATCTTCATTCGACAGCCAGGTTCCTGGACACCGTCAATAGAGTCCGAACTACTTCGCGGCAGGATAGCCCAGCTCGTCAAGAGATCAATTAACCACTCTGGCGGTAGGCAGAGGCAAATCTAGGTTAGGCCCCATAATGCGACTTAACCGCTCCGTGGCACACAAACATTTTTTGCATTTTCTTTGCAGGTCCAGTTTTGTGTAGGCCATCACTAGCGACATGGCGACCAGACCCATGAGGGGACGAACATACCAAGGAGGGAAACAGCTCAAACGCGTAAGGGAATCCTTAGATATTCCCCTTGATGATCATCCGATTATTCCCCGGATCCGCACATAGCCCCCCTGGTCTCAGCAGGTTCCGAAGTCATATTTCTTTTTATCGCACTACTTGTACTCGTATGCCTCGACGTATTATTAAATTACAACATGCAGCTTTATATGAGGCTTACTTGTTGTTCTTTCTTATTGATATCTTTTGTCAAATGGCATCCGTACACTATGGTACGCCTTAATATGCCAAGGCCTCATTGTACCCATAATACGGCAATAAAGTCTGAATACCTTCACGGTCGTTCAGCACCCCGAACTTATAGCATTATATGCATCGGCTCCGAATCATGTCTTGGGTCAATAGTCGGGTTGCCCGGCTCCTGTGCTTGCTACCCTACGTTCCGCTATATCGACTAGGGTAGTAAAGGGAGAACTACTGCGATTGTGTCCCGGTTCTTCCGGATGAGCACCCCAGTAGAGAAAGCTGAAAACTGACTGTCATGATACGGTGAGAGCTGGTCAGCTGTTTGAGAGGTTACAAAATCTTTAAGGATTTCTTCTGCATTATGCGATAACTAATGCAGTGTGCGACGGATCGGCCTTTTCTTCCGATCAGGTGCTTATAGAGCCCCTAGTGTGGTCTTCCGAACACCAGGGGCTGCGCCTACCTTTCTTTTGTCAAACTCCTATGGCTAACTGAGGGTGATAAAGCCTTATAGTCCGATTGTCTGGTTCGTTGCGCTGAACACCTCCTTCAAGGACCCAAAACTGGGGTAAAGAGTGTTCAGGTTTATCCCGAACACCCCTGTACTTCCTACGTGGGGGCAGAAGCCGACGACTGGCCAACTCTCAGGATCAATATATAAAACAGCCGCACAGAGGGTAAAATTTTCAAATAACAGGCATTATATCATATAAATGACCTTGTTCAACACTACATAGGATAACATAAATGTATTCATGGGAATATAATATCCTTGGCACATTGCTCCGCTACAAGGGGGGGTCTTTTCAGGACATTGTCATAATATAACTCGGGCTTGCGGTGCTCCTTCCCCGCAGGCGGTCCTTCGGTCATCAGCTTTTCGGCATCCATCTTGGCCCAGTGCACTCTTGCACGGGCGAAGGCCATTCGCACACCTTCCATACAGACTGACCGCTTGATGACTTCAAGTTGAGGGCAGGCACTTACAAGACACTTCACGAGCCCGAAGTAGCTGCTGGGAATCGCCTCAGCGGGCCATAGCCGGATAATTAAATCCTTCATGGCTAGTTCGACCACCCTATGCAGCTCGATCAGCTGTTTTAGTTGCTCGGCAAGGGGCACAGGATGCTCTGGCGCCAGATATTGCGACCAGAAGAGCTTCTCCGTAGAGCTCCTTTCTTCAGCTCGGTAGAATTGTGCGGCATCAGATACACTGCATGGCAGTTCCGCAAACACCCCTGGAGAAATCCGAATTCGGATTAGTAACATGATTTTCTTCCTTTAAATATTTGCTTTACATAGAAAAAGCCTTACCCGCCGCGATCTTTCTGGCCTCCTAGATTTCCTGTAGGGGGCCTTGGGCTTCGCCCCAGGCATCGTGTGCGGCTTGACGAGCCTTGGTGAGTTCGGATTCTTTCCTGTTAAACTCTGCTCCAAGGTCTCGCATTTCTTCGCGGCCTCTTGGAGCTCTTGCTGAACTTCAATACCCCTGGCCTCGTGCTTTTCACGAAGGGCCTGCTCTGTGGCCGCCTTATTCTCGGCCTCAGCCATTGCTTTCTTAAGAGCCTCGACTTTGGCCATCGTTCCTATAACACATCATGAATTTTTTTCGTCATACTCAATTATTCATTCGTGCTGAATGCGAACAAGATTTTGGCATACCTTGGTTATCCTTCAACTGCTTCTTCACTTGGCCGAGTTCTTCTTTGGCCCGCTCCAGACTCGACTTCAGTCCGGAGACTTCCGTAGTATGAGAGGTGGCAGTCACTACAGACACCTGCTTAGAAAAAATAAAGGAGGGAGTGGTACCACAAGGTAAGTCTCCTGAGAACATATATTTGATCCTCTGTCCAGTTTTTTCTTTCGAACAGCGAACAGTGTATCAAGGGCTACTATCTATATTATGACACTCTCTGAAACCTCACAACATACCTTAAAGCCCGTTATAAGGCTGATGCAGGCTTCAGTCAGCCCGCTTTCGGCAGACTGAATCTTCTCAATCACCGCACCCATAAGGGCATGGTGTTCTTCAACGTTGGAGGCGCTCTTCAGCGCTGCTGATAAGGTATCCGGCACCTCTGGTTGGGAAGAGGTTGTCGGTGGAACAGGCGCACCCCCTTCTGTTGAGGGAGGTTGCCCCCTGAATCCGGAGCCATGTTGGTCTCCGGAACTGTGTTCGGCTAGGGGACGAATTCAAGATAGCCCCCGCCGTTGGTGTCCATGGGAGCCTTTTCCCCCGTGTGTCCGTCTGCAGAGGTTTGACCCTCTGGGGCCGCCTTGATGGTCTCCCCACCCCCTCCTCGGCCTGGGTACCTTTGGGACGATACCCCGATGTCATTCACATGTTTTGAGGAGGGGGCCGTCGGGGGTGTCCCGCTGTCCATAGCATCCGAACCCAGTGAATCCTCCGATGAGGATTGTTTGGCGCGGGACCTGGCCGGACTGCAAAAAAGGCACAAACCATACGCCAAGGTGGTACGTAGTACTATGAATTCCATTTTCGCTCCATACCAATCATTCTAAAAACTACTTACTACTTATAACGTGCCATTTAAAATCGGAACTCTTAACCCCACTAAAAAACGATATTTTAAACGTGCCTACTCGGTCTGTGGCAACTGGCGAGCCACCACGCTCCAAGTCGTTCACCTGTGGTCCCTACCATCAACTCCTACAAAGGTGCTCCACCACGTACCCGGTACCCACGAATGCAGCAATCATGCACCTAGGGTTTTAGGGTTTATTTGTTAACGTAGCCTTTACGTAACACCCATGTGTGCGAGACAGCGAGAGGCCGACTGCATGCGTGCGCCTCTTCTCTTCGTATATGTACTCCACCGTTTGTCTGGTGTCCAAAAAATTATAATAACTACTAGCAATGTGCCAATGCGTTGCCACACGATCAAAGTAGATTAATACATATTCACCGATTTGATAGAAAAAAGTCTAGTTTTGAAATACGCATATCACTAAATATATGTTATGTTTCACTCAAAATATATTTCTTTGGCGGTTTTGATGAGATAAGGGTGGCATGTTATTGGTTTCAAGATTCGAGAAGTGGTATATGTCTATTTCTACTCTTACTAGCAAGATGCCCGTGCGTTGCACGGAACATCAAAATCTCATGGGAGAAAAGGATGAACGAGGGAAGGCCTTATCTGCAAATGTGGTGAAGAGTGTGGGTAAATTTCCATATTTTCCTTCCTATCCGTCAGACATAAATTGGACGACCTACATTGCAGGATGGCAGGCCCACCATCATCACCAACTCTATTTTTTATCCCTAATCTTATAAAAAGCATTGTCAGTGATGATCGTGTGCCTGCCATCCTGCAATATAGGCCGTCCGATCAATATCTAACGGATAGGAAGGAAACTATGGCAATTTTGCAAAAAGATACCCACACCCCTCTCCACATTTGCAAATAAGGTCTTCCCTCGTTCATCCTTTTCCCCCACAAGATAAACTACTCATACAAATGCATCTTGATGTTCCGTGCAATGCATGGCATCTTTCTAGTTGTTGCAAAAAGCCCATGTGTGTGTGAGAGAGAGGGAGAGTGGAGGAGGACGGAGTGCATGTGTGACAAAGACACAAGTAGTGTGTGTGCGATAGGTATCAGCTTAAAATGAGGCGATAGTGTGTGTGTGCACGATCAAGAGGGCGTGTCTCAAGAAGAGAAGAAAAAGCTACATAGATACAAGGAGCGAGAGAGAGACATGTATGCGATGGTGGAAGCACGAGTGTGCGGGTGTATAAACCTTTCTAGAGGCTAGCTAGTCGATAAATGCTTGTGAGAGAAATACGAGTCGTGGTGCGAAAGCGAGAGTTTTGTGTGAGAGAGAGAGAGAGACGGTAGTCGGGAAGGGGGGTGGAAGCAGGAGTTGTGTGTGTGTGTCTGTGAGAGAGAGAGGAGACGGTAGTCGGGGATGTCTGATCGGTGTCAGTCTGGGATGGAGACGAAAAGGAGACTGCAACAAATGTTGTGTCTACTGGAGAGAGAGAGAGTAATTTTAGTGGTCTGAGTCATATGTAGAGACATATAGGGTGTGTGAGAGAATCCCATAGAGAGAAAGACAAAGTGAAAGACGAGTGGAGACTGTGTGTGTGGCGATGAAAAAGAAAGCTTAGGTTCCTAGTGATACCAGAGAACAGTAGAGACGTGAGAGATAATGAAAACCATGTAATGTATAATGATAGGGAGAGTGTGACACTTCTCAAGGGAGACGTCGAGAGACCATGTTTGCGAGGATAGGAGAAACATGAAGTGAGCGTGCGGGTGAGGTGGAGAAAAGAGAGTGATGACTACCTGAAGGAGCATGCATGCGAGAGAGATGGGCGTGAAAGGAGTGAACAAAAAAGGGATTCAAATATTTGAATTCGAGATGATGATACATGTAATCCATACTCGAACAAAAATTGATCTATCAAACATGCATACTCATATGAATTCACGCACATCTATGTTATTTAATATATAGACATTACTAATCCATACATTTTAGTAGAACATAATTTGGTTAAAATTTTTCGAATTCAACCTTAAGATTCCGAGATAGTTGTATTTGTAAATCATATTATACATATAAAGGAGCAGAATTCTTTGTTGTGCTTCCGAAAGTATATGTGTAAAAAAATGATGTATATAGAATGTAATTCCAATTGAAAATGGATCCCGCCCAAAAAAATAGTAGAATACAAACGGGATTTGAATTGAGTTGGCACGGTAAACGTGCACTGTGCAAAATTTGAACGAAGCGGGGAAAGTCACAGTAACCGCCCGAAACCAAAATCTGCGAGATGGAAATCACTACTGCCGATCCCTGCCGCGCAAAGCCTATCTGCTGGATTTCTATAGGTTTCGATATGGGTAGGTTTGTAATTTCACCCAAACGTGACGTAACCGCCTCTCACCCGGATTCATACACGGTGGGCGCCAAAACACAGTGTGCCCTCGGCCGAAATCGACTCCCTCCCCGATTCATATTCATACATGGTTGGTGCCAAAAACAAACTCTCGTAGGCATATATTCGGTGTATGCAAGATTACCGTCCTATCCCCAACCGACTAATGTTGTTGTGATGTAGTAGAAATTTGAAACGGGGGCTAAGTTTGTAAATTTCCTCGCATTTGAGACAAGCGCGCCCTGACTACATGGTTCTCCCTTCCTCTCTACCTCCCTTTTCCCCATTCGTATTCCGTGGGCGCCAAAACACCCTCTCCACCCCACCCTCCTCCGTCCGATGCCGTCCGCCACCCCATCCACCGCCGTCCTCCTCCCCCATGCTGGAGCTGATACCCCGACGCCGTCGTCCATTACAAGAGATCGACCTCTCTCATCCATGCCTTCGGACCGGGATCCTTGCATCCTGTCCTCTCGCTTCATCCCCGCCGTCTTCCACCTTGCCGGCGCCGCTCCTACGACCGTCTCGTCCACCGCGCCCCGCCGCCACCGTCTACCCTCCTAGATCTGCTTCCACGCCGCCAACAGCCATCGCTACCGCAGCACCGTCAAATTCTCACCAGATGCATACACGACACCGCACCAGAGGCGGTACTCTCTCGTATCTGCTCAACTTATTTATTGCAGCAAGAAAATAGATTGCCACTGCTTTACTGTGATTTCTTGTCTTGGTTGCGAAGTTGCCTTTGTCCGGTTTGCACCTTCAGATCCGCCATGGCATGCTCAACACTATACTCCCAATGCTTATGGTTTTCCCCTTTTATATTCCACACTAGTTAAATCACAGTAGACTAAATTTCCAAATTGGGTCAGTCAATTTTTCAGAGCTCACCGGAGTTCGCCGGTGCGATCCAAGGGGCTCAGGTGGTTGTGGGGCGTCGTCGAATGAAGAAAACTCGACGCGGGTGGGGGGTGGGGGTGGCGGAGGAACACAGGTGTTGGGGGCCGGTGGTCCGGCTGACGGCCTGTGCGGTGTTCTGTATGGGAGGAATCACAGACGAGGAAGAAGAAGGGTTAGGAGGCGTAGGATCTTCATCCAACCCCCTGAAATGGTCGAGAGATAGCTGGGAGTTGCATTCTTAATGCACTCTAGTTCATCATGTGTGGGCACTGCGCAACCAACATTTTATTATCCAAAATCTACTTGCTCTTCTTTACCATGTTCGATAGAGCCGTGACACAAAACGTAGGACCGACTCTAGCAGACTGTACCTATACTAAACTGGCCACACCACTAGCCCCACCACACAGGACCTGCACTCCAGCAAAAGGTATACCGATTTCATTTGCCATAGCACCAGCTGTACCACAGAAAAATCCCACTCCAGCAAAAAGTACAGCAAGTCCACCGGCCGAAGACCTATCCCAACTGCAGAGACGGCCAATTCCTGTAGATTGGAACCCCATTCCATTTATTCCCAGTTTAAAAGACAATGCTTTCAATGTTGTTAGGGACTACGTGCATATATTCCCATCATGGGAAGATTATTGTGAACACAAACACCATTTTCACATCTTCCTGTCCAACTTACGTATAAGTGCTATTATTCATGGTCATTATTTTCCTGTTTTCTACTGATTGAACACATCAATGATTTACATTACATTGTTGTAACTAGGCGAGGGTCAATCTGGATAGTCATGACGAGGAAAGCTTGCTTGTGCTTTTCAAGGAAGCATTGCAGCAGTATCGGTGTTACGTGAGGAAATCACACTTTGGTGGCAAATTTATAAAGGAATTTCTGGTGAAGTCTCCTATGCTAAATTTAGAAGACATTGAATGGAAAAACATTGTTATGCACTGGTCTCGTTCCCAGGATGAGGTACTGTCTATGAAATCACATGACAATTTGAACTTCTACTTTTCCACATGTGCCTTACGGATCTTGTTTGCAGGAAATCGGCTCGAAGAAGAATTCCGGTTTGAAAAGAACGACAGGATATCACAAATATGCTGCCCGCTGCTTTGCTCTTGTTAGTACCTGTTGTCCTGTATCACTGTACTTGCATACATACCTGGTTCATTATGTGACAGTAGTATGCATGATAGCTTTCTTATCAATTGTTCGCTCCAAATTCTTTAGTATCCAATGCCAATGTTTTTTTAGCTCTGCATTGTTCTTGTAAGTACATGCTGTCCTTTATTAGTGTACTTATAAGGACAGGTAGTTGTTCATGTACCATCACTCTGCAGCTTATTTTCCTTTGCCCTCCATTTTCTACACATCATATCTATATTTACTCTTACCATAAGGTTGGTACTGAAGAAGTTTAGCTGTGCATTGCTCTTGGCTGTACCTTTTGCCTGTATTGCTGCACTTACATTTATAGCTACTTGGTTATGTAGCATCACTCTTCATCTTATCTTAAATATTCTCCATTTTTTCGTATATTATCACATCTATATTTACTCTTAACAAAATGTAGAATAAAGGCAATGCTTA
>NC_041387.1:162226401-162345763 GCF_002162155.2 Triticum dicoccoides | reverse complement strand
TTCACCAATAATGTAAGTTTGTCCATCCCCAGCCTTCAAACTTTGTTGTATATATTTGGATAGGCATGACTGCAATAGCTGTTTATTTTTGGTGTTTGCATCAAATTGCATGTTTAAAGTTTATTATGTACTCCCTCCGTTCCAAAATAGATGACCCAATTTTGTACTGAAGTTAGTATAAAGTTGGGTCATCTATTTTAGAACGGAGGGAGTAGTTCATAAACAAAAGTTTGTCCTTTCTAGATTTAAGTTTTCAGTTGTACAACCAAGTTCCTTATTCATACCATGTAAATTAAAGTATACAGAGCAAGTGATCTTCTTTTGCACTGCATGTATCCTTCTGTTCTTCATCCGTAATCCAGTGGTGTGGTGAACCTATCCACTGCAGCACAATGTCAGATTCTGCAATGTCTTAACTATGAACAATGTCATATCATTCTACTACTCCCTCTGTCGGAAAATACTTGTCATTGAAATGGATGTATCTAGATGTATTTTAGTTCTAGACACATCCATTTTGATGACAAGTAATTCCGGACGGAGGGAGTATTATTTAAACCATCTCTTTATTTGCCAATCTGAAATGGGATAAATTGACATCACACTGATCTGTAATCCAGTGGTGTCGTGAAGCTGCCAACTCCTTCACAATGTCATTTCCTGCCATGTCTTGACCTGAACAATACCATATTGTGTTAATGAAATTTTAAACTGTGTCACTTTATTCATCAGTAAGAAATGTGATGAATTGTCAGCACTGATACTTTTATGTGCAAAACCTGTCATTTGTCTGCTTGTTTATCTTTCAGAGTGAGGATGATTTAAGTGTTGAACAAGCGCAGTCTCATCATCTTGCTCAGCTGCTTGCGCTGCAGCTCCCCAGCAGGGCTAATCTTTCTTGAACTCTATTGAAGTGCTGTCGGTTTTGTATATTATTTTGTCGGCGTGTTTATTTGCACTGGTGGCAATCTTTTATGCCCAGTGTATGTAATCTGCTGTCTGCTTGTGCTTTATTATCATAGTGGCGAACTTTGATGCCCAGTGGATGTAATATGCTGTAATTTCTTTATTGTATAGTCCAGGTTTTTTCTTATTCACGATGCTGCAGTTATTTTACTGTCTTCGCAGTAAACCGGCCAAACCGTAAAATTACGGTACGTAATTGGGCCGTCATGCAATCACGATGTAGGTTGGGCCTGAAACGTGTCGAACAGCTAACGGGCCGGCAGCAGCCCGAAATGAACCCCGGCCCATGATTGTGCGAATAAAATCACGGGCTTTTAACAGGCCAAAATTGTCTCGGTCCTTCTTTGGCCCAATCAGATATCACCTGCGAGCAGGCCGGATGCAAACTGGGCCGTAGTTAGGCCCAACTATATGACGGGCATTTAACAGGCCAAAATTAATATAGGGCCGAAATGTTAAACGGGTCCTTAAGAGGCCAAAACTAATGTCAGGCCGAATTACTAAGTGGGCCTCTAGCAAGTGGGCCCAAAAGCATAGTGTCCAGTTGACGGGGCGAATCTGATATGGGCCATAATTGAGCCCATAACCTCTTAAAGGGCCGTACCTAATCTGGGCCGTAATTTGGCCCAGAACGTGGTAGGCTTTTAACGGGCCGGATCTCATATGGGCCACTATTAGGCCCGGAACGTGGTGGGCCATTAATGGACCGGATCAAATATGGGCCGGCATTTGGCCCAAAACATGGCAGACAATTAATGGGCCGGCCTACTAGGGTCCTCAAATTCTTGTGGGCCTACAGCTGTGCCGGCCCATTAATGTCGGCAGAAATCTTGTGGGCCTTTAGCCGGGCCGGCCCATTATGATCCGCAAGAATCTTGTGGGCCTTTACCTGGGCCGGCCCATTATGGCAAACAAAAATCTTGTGGGCCTTTACCTAGGCCGGCCCATTATGGACCGTGAAATCTTGTGGGCCGTTAGCTGGGCCAGCCCATTATGGCCCGCAAAATCTCGTGGGCCTTTAGCTGGGCCGGCCCATTATGGTCCGCAAAATCTTGTGGGCCTTTAGTTGGGCCGGCCCATTTAAACTTGATGGGCCGGTCCACGTGTCAACATATCATCGGCGCGTCTCGCCCATTGGATGAGTGACACCTGTGCCAGCGCGGACCTGACACGTGTCTCCTCCAGCCAATCATGATTTTACACGTGAAAAATCCCCATTGGTCGGGGCTGTTAATGGGTTATCGGATCCAAAACCCGACCCGATAGCTTAACGGCGTTCCGTTACGGTGGATGCCACATGTCGGTCACCTTTGACGAAAGCACTTCTGTGACGCGCGATTTATCATCATGGAAGTGGACACTTCCGTGATGATAATTTTGGTAATGTCATGGAACACTTCTACGACAGCACTGGTATAACTATCTGGATTCTGTCATAAATTTGTCATGGATGTACATGCATGACAAAAAACGCGACCTATTGTGACAAACACGTATCATCACGGAAGTGTATTTCTTTTGTAGTGTAATATGATTTGAACCGTGTCTCTATTTTGATTTGGCAAGACAATGCAGTGACCATAGGACATAGATATATGTTTGTTTGATGCTTTTATTATGTACTACTTGGCAATAGAAGACTTGGTAGTTTAGTCCAGCTTATAATGAACTGGTTCACCAAAATGAGTTTCATATACTAGTACATGCTAAACCTGTTATGTGTCTTCTTGTTTCTTCTTTTAGAATGCTGAAAGAATATTGGGGAAGAGGGCCTTATTAAGCAATGGTAAAGGAAGTACTACAGATAATGTTCAGGATAGTGAGACATCCTTGTTGGTCTCCAACAAGGCTGATAAAACAGCGAAGGAAAACTGTCTTGAAAACAGTGAGACAACCCCAAAGTAATGTCTTGATTTAGTGTTCGAGTTACTGGCCACTACTGTTGGCACATGCTATTCAAACTCACTGTCTGAATCAGTTTGGTTTCTTGAGTCTCAACTATAAGCTGAAAGACACCAATTACTTGTGCTGCAACAAGAAGTCAAAGGACTACAGAAGTCCCTGGATCATTGAGATGCATATTTTCTGGTGTAATAGCAAGCGTTGGAGGATTTTAGCACCAAACAGGACAAAGCTAATAAGCTTGCTAAGCTTATTGCCAGCATGGTGGATACCCAGGATAATGTTTCTTCACCTCTTCTGAAGTTGTTTCAGTTATGGACTTGTTTTGCTGCCACGTTTATTTGCACTGGTGGCCAATTCAGACGGCCAGTGTATCTAATATGCTGCTTTGTTCCCTATATTTACACTGGTGGCGAACTTTGATGCCCAGTGGATGTAATATGTGTAATAGCCGCAATAGCCTAGCGTTAGTTGCTTGCTTATTTATTTCCTTATTGTCTTGTTTAGTTGTTTGCTTGTAGTCACTGCAGTTTTTTTCCCCGTTTTTCTAGTGGCCACAATAACCTATTTTTATAACTATGCCACAATAACCATGGCAACACACAGACTATTGTAACCATGGTCCTGCTACCTGCTGTTGTGACTAGGGCCCTCCTACGGACCATACGATCCATGGGCCTTCTACGAGCCATAGGATCCGCGGGCCGTAGGATCCATGGGCCTCCTATGGGCCGTAGGATCCATGGGCCTTCTACATGCCGTCTAATCTATGGGCCTTCTACTGGCCTTATAATCGTTTCGCCAAACATGGGCCGTACTATTCGTGGACCAATAATGGTCCGCAAAATGGGCAATAAACAGGCTAGAGTAGAAATCGTCTGTTTTATGGATCGGCCATAATGGGCCTGTCAGAGTAATGGGCCACGGGTAGGCTAACCCAAGCCCCAGAGCCTTTCAAAACATCGGGGCCGACTGCGCCCCTCAAGACCCCACAATGAAGAGCCGCCTCCTGGGAGGCGGCGGCGACTGTCCCTCACAGCCGAGTCCCAGAGACGGCTTCGGGACAAGCCGACTCTTGGTTGGCGACTTCAAGATAAGACGACTATGGGAGTCGGCCCGCGACTCCAACCCTCTCCTGCCTTCGCCACGATGGCGGGGCGGGGGACGGTCATTGCGTGGCCGTCTCTACCCGCATACGAGGGGCTGGCATGGCTACAATGCGCCGTATCACTGGAGATCTCCATCGCGGCGCGGCACTGTTGCCATGCCGGCCCTGACCTCAGCCTTAGTGGGCGGCGCACTGGGCCCACGACGCCTGCCTGTACGGCCCGAAGACGGCGGGACCGCCTGTCAGCGGGTGAACAGAAGACGGCAAGAGCGCCTCGAAGACGGCCCCGTGGGAGTCGCCCCCCTGGAGTCGGCCGGCCCCTCCCACGGGCCCCGCACGCCATTAATCAGACAAGACAGGGAATGGCGACAATGATCGCCGCCAGACGGCGGTACTGTTGCCATGACCCTGTGACCAAGCCAGCGTCATCAGAAGCACTGCTACAGTACCAGGCCTGTCTGTGGGGCCCGCCAGTCGGCGGGCCCTGGAAGTCGGCGGGGAAGACGGCGGCCTGAGAGACAGACGGCTGGGACCCGCGCCCAGCCGGAGTACCATTGTATCCCTTGGAGGGCAGGCCTATATAAGCCCCCCGGGGCACCCATGCAACGGGGATAGCCTCTTTAGCATTTAGACCGATCACATATGAAGGAGAGAGCTAGCCTTGCCCTCTCCTACCTCCAAAAACAGCTCTAGGAGCAGCCTTGTATTCACTTTTCCATAGTGACCATGCGGAGACCCCGCAGAGTAGCAGTAGAGGTGTTATCTCCTCGGAGAGCCCTGAAGCTGGGTAAGATCCGCCGGTGTGCATGTCTTCGCCTCATCCCGCTTCCGGGCACCGGCAACGTTCTACTCGCTCCCACCATGATAAGCCATCCATTGGCATATGTCGTACCCAACCCCCGACAGGGCCGTTATAGGCCGCATTTGATGACGCTATGAAAACAGCCCAATGGGTTAACGGGCCACAAACAGTCCGACTGTAACCACAGGTTAAATTTTGCCCACAAGTGGAACATGCCATTAATGCACCGTAAGTAACTGAATTCTGGAAATGAGCCCACGAATAAATGGGTCCTTAGAAGGCCAAAAGTTAACACGGGCTGGAAACAGCCGACGTAATAATGGGTTGTTAATGGGTATAAAGCGATACACTGTTTGTTATGGGCCAGTTTCATCTCGGGCCTTTAATGGGCCCAGAGTAACAAAGGGCCTCCTATCGGCCGAAAGACGTCATGGGCCGTACATGGTCCGGAAGTTACAACAGGATGGGATCATATTGGATGGCCTAGATGACGCCACTGGGCCAAATTGGGGTAGGCCATAACGGGCCATGAGTTAGCGGGCTATAAATGGGCTATATGCGAACATGCCATTAACAGGCTTTCCCTGGGCCGGCCCGCTACCTTTTTACCAAGTCAAATGGGTCGGCCTTTTCACTAGAATGGGCCTCTATTGGGTCGTGCCATGTGTCGACGTATCATAGGCGCCTTCGGTACAATGAGTGGATGACATCTGTCCCAACGGTGAGCCGACACGTGGTTCCTCTGGGCACTGAGAATTTTACATGTGGATAATCCCCATTGGTCCGGGTTGTTAACGGGTTATCGGATCCAAACCGGAACCCGATAGCTTACCGGCGACCCGTTACTGTGGATGCCACAAGTCGGTTACCCTTGACGAAAGCAATTCCATGGCGCGTGATTTATCGTCATGGAAGTGGACACTTCCATGATGATAATTTTGGTAATGTCAAGGAACACTTCTATGACAGCACAGGTATGACTATCTTGATTCTATCATAAAATCTTCATGGATGTACATGCATGACAGAATGTGACCTACTGTGACAAACATGTATCATCACATAAGTGTATTTTTTTGTAGTGCGTTCTAAGTAAATTTGCATGTGTCACCTCTAAATATTCAAATGAACATATGTTTTTTATGCCTGGACCGCTCATGGAGCGACAGGGGATGGTTAGTATCTTCCATGCTAAGCGGGTCATTCTCATGATGACTGCCTATTCACTCGTCCTTGCATGAGTGGGGCCGGTAATAGGGATGCCCAGTCCCATAATGAGAATTGCAAATCATTAAACAAAACTCCCCCGGGACTGTTGTTGGTATGGAAGGCACGCGTGGACATCAAGCCATGGCTTGTGTTTGCTGGTGGAGGGGGAGTAAACTTTAGTTCTATCGCTTGGGAACCGCCGCTAATGTGTTTAGCATGGAAGATGTTGAAAACTCTTGGTCGTAACGTTGATAGGAAGGGTATGCCTCCCAAAATTTTATTTATCTCTGATTGAGACTTTGATCTCTGCCACCTCTACAAATCACTGCTTCCCTCTGCAAAGGGTACCTATTTACTTTTATGTTATTTCACTTTTATTGATTGAGTCATCACCTTCTCAAACAAGCACCAGTCCTGAGAGCACTATTGTCATCCTCATGCATTATGTATTGTTAATGTTGAATGCATCATGACTGGATCTCTTCTACCATGGATTACAATTTTTAGTCGCTACTTGAACTTTGGGGGTGCTCTGCATTTATGTTTTGTGGTCTCAAAAAGCGCCAACGATATACCATTATTGTCATATATAATGATTTTTTTGACAAAGTGTTGGCATTTGAAATATTTTATTATTGCTTGCTAGTTGATTTTGCCGTTTATATGAGTGAATATAATTTCTACGAGTTATTGTTAGCATGGTTAGTTATGATCTTTTCTGAAAACCTGGGTGCTATTTAAGCATATATATATGGATACAAGAACAAAAGAGTTTGTAAAAGTTTTTCTTATCACTTACAGATTTTCAACTGAATTGCTTGAGGACAAGCAATGGGTTAAGCTTGGGGGAGTTGATATGTCTGCATTGTATCTTCTTCTCCTAACGCTCTACATCTTGTTTTGGACTCTAATTTGCATGATATGAATGAAACTAACCCAGACAGACGCTGTTTTTAGCAGAACTACCACGGTGTTCTTTTTGGGTAGAAATAGAAGTTCTCGGATTTGGACAAAACTTTTTGGATAATTATTTTGGAATAAATAAAAAATAATGGAACCAAGACCCACCGGAGAGGGGGGGGCCAGTTGCAAACTAGGCACCAGGGCTCGCCACCCCCCTCTAGCGCGCCCTGGTGGGTAGTGGGGCCCACGAGGCTCCGCTGACCCTAATTACCGCTGACCCTAATTACAACTCTATAAAATCCTATTTTTGCAGAAAAATTAGGAGAGGAAGTTTCATCGTGTTTTACGATACGGAGCTACCGCCATCTCCTATTCTTCATCGGGAGGCCAGGTCTGAAGTCCGTTTAGGGCTCTGGAGAGGGGGATCTTTTGTCTTCATCATCACTAACCAACCTCCATCACCATTTTCATGATGCTCACCGTCGGAAGTGAGTATTTTCTTCATAGGCTTGCTGGATGGTGATGGGTTGGATGTGATTCATCATGTAATTGAGTTAGTTTTGTTAGGTCTTGATCCCTAGTATCCACTATGTTCTGAGATTGATGTTGCTATGACTTTGTTATGCTTAATGTTTGTCACTAGGGCCCGAGTGCCATGATTTCAGATCTGAACCATTTATGTTTTCACCATTATATCTATGTTCGTGATCCGATCTTGCATGTTATGTGCACCTATTACGTGTTATGATCCGTAAACCCCAACGTGAAAATAATTGGGATACTTTCCGATGATGACCATAGTTTGAGGGGTTCATGTATTCACTATGTGTTAATGCTTTGTTCCGGTTCTCTATTAAAAGGAGGCCTTAATATCCCTTAGTTTCCTTATGGACCCCGCTACCACAGGAGGGTAGGACAAAACATGTCATGCAAGTTCTTTTCCATAAGCACTTATGACTATTTACGGAATACATGCCTCCATTATATTTATGAACTGCAGCTAGTTCTGTGTAGCCCTAGATTATGGCTTATATATGATGATTATTATCCAACATTATGACCGATCAAATGCCTATGAGATTTTCACATATTGATCTTTGCTAAGTTACTATTGCTATTTCCATTATTACTCTCGCTACAAACTACTTCCACTACTATTACTCTTACCGTTACTATTGCTATCACTATAAAACTATCATATTACCGTGCTACTGAACACTTTGCTGCAGATATTTAATCTCCAGGTGTGGTTGAATTGAAAACTCAACTGCTAATACTTACAGATATTCTTTGGCAACCCTTGTGTCGAATCTATAAATTTGGGTTGAATACTCTACCCTCGAAAATTGTCGTGATCCCCTACACTTGTGGGTTATCATGCACCTGGAAATATGGACCAAGTAGCACAATCAATGTGAGTGTGGTGATTCAAAAACCAAAAGACTTAGAATGAAACTATTGACCATTCACTTCAAAGCAATAGGGTTGCTATAAGTTTTGAATTCACGCATCATATTTCAATTGTAGGTATTTCGGTTAGAAACAACACGGGGACCAAGAAATGAACGGAGATGGCAAAAAGTATTACTATATCCAGAATTCTTAAGCTGTGGAGAAATTCTCACAACATTCTTGATATAGGGTAATACTCCAAGGTAGAACATAAAATAATCTAGATAGAAAGGAAATCAAGATACCACAGAAAACATGAACAAGTTTGTGCTGGGGGGAAGGCAAGAATGTTGTCGATGATAACAAAAATCATCGAGGGGAAAGGATGGTATTTCTCACCATGAATTTGATTGATATACTGGAAGATCTCAGAATGTTGATGATGATCACGACAGTTTTGTCGAGAGATTTCATGAAGATGTAATCAATTGGCGATGACATCAAGTCAAAGGAATGATGAAGCGAAAGGTTATTGGAACCACGGGTACAACACAAACTAGAAATCAAGCTTGTTGTTCAAGGAGAAATGATATGACGAGGAATGTCGATGTAAGCTTAGCTCATCGTCAAAAATTGTGCTCCAGGAAGGCAGGTAGCAAAGTTAAAATTTAGCACAATAAAGATATAGTCGATCAGGCTAGGAATGAATTGAAGGATTATTAAACTCGTAATGAAAATTAATTAGCTTATTGAATCAAAGTGCGGCATCGATTCACTATCGGTGTTCTTGAGTGACTAATAACTCAAAACCCGGAGGAAATCTGAAATCATTGAGAAGCAATACTAGATGAAGACTCATACGAAGTAACACAGTTCTTTGATATTCTCGACATACCGGAGGGTAATACTCAAAGGAAGATCAAAATAGAGGTTGTGGAGATGTATTGATCTACAGAAGACAAGTGCTTTAACTTGTCTAAGAAATGGAATCGAGGAGAAAATATGGTCGGAACCACGATTGCAAAGGAACAATTCACAGATACCAGATGATAATATATCAAGGAAATATTAATTATTATACGAACCTTCCATGATAAGATCTACATCGTGTCCATGGGCATGAACACAAAGTTCTAGGTCGACTCCCACTTCTTCAATGCATGATCCTTTCATTTACTTCTCGCTTCGGAAGAAGTTGTAGTGCTGAAATTTTATTTGGCAAAACACTAGAAGAGTAAGACTCATGAAAACTCTTGGGTTCACACGGATTAGGGGAGGCATAGGTTCAACCCATAGGGCAACTTAGGAACATATACCAAAAACTTCAAGAGTAAAAACTTAAGCTCGGAAGTGGAGCATGGTTGACAAAAACAGGGGATACAACTTACCAAAGGCATTATCTATCAGGGGAAGAACTCACAAGGATTATAAATAAGCAGAACTGTTGGATAATAGTCCATCAGAGGATCTAGCAGACCACAAAGGATCTGATGTGAGTATCGATGTTCGACCAGAAGAAGAAATAATGTAAAGGCATCGGATTATAGAAATATCTGGATAATTTTGAAGCTTAGATACAAAGAAATTATGATTTCCAAATCGGGGGATCAAAAGTAGAAGCTTTGATCAAAAGATAAGTAAGTAGAATAGACATTGATCGCAAATCACTCAAGGTTTGACTTGCCAAGAACCAGCTCATGTCTGGAGCGATGTCTGAGCTAAAAGGATGAATTCTAGTTTTGACTGATGATCGCGACCATTCACAAACATATCAAATCAAAGGCTCAAAATGACGATGACAAAGGATACTAATGAATATTGCTAGACATATGGAACGCAACCATAAGGCATGCAGACAAGTCTTTCCAGTGTAATAGTTGGTAGAGGATTACCGGAAGATCGCATAGTATTTTGATGTATCTTGTGAATCATATGAACAAATAGCAATGAACAATTCCTCGATAAGTGTGAAGAATTATTCATAGGGGTATTCATGCGGAAACGAGCCTCAAGGTAGTACGTAGAAAGGATTCTTGGGACAACGGAGAGTATTTTGGGGCATCTTGTAATAACAAGAGAAACTGGCGATGAATGTATGAATGGTAAGTATAGGTCGTTATCCATAGGAATTTATCAATGGTAGGGAATTGCAACGGCGGTGGGCACAAGGGTCTCGGGAAAACATCGAAGAGTATCTTCAGAATCTTCTAGAGAATCAAGCCATCATATGTAATGAGGGGCTTTCTGGGAGGAAGTAGTTACGAGAACCTAGAGTCAAAGTTAGCAAAATCATTTAACCCGAATAGAAGTGAGATCGACAAGGAATAAAAGATCATAATACCACCCATTTGTGGTGTGGGCCCATAAGCCACACAACAATGTTAGTAAAAGTTTTCAAATACTAGGCTCAACTTCGGCCAAGGAGTTGGAAAGGGGGTTCCTACATGCAGTTGGCTCTGATACCAACTTGTGGCGCCCACGATTCAATCATACACTAATCATGCATGCAAATGTGTACGATCAAGATCAGGGACTCACGGGAAGATATCACAACACAACTCCATACACAAATAACATAATACAAGCTTTATATTACAAGCCAGGGGCCTCGAGGGCTCGAATACACAAGAGTCAGCGGAAGCAACAATATCTAAGTACAAACATAAGTTAAACAAGTTTGCCTTAATAAGTCTAGCACAAAAGCAATGATAATCGAAACGAAAGGCCTCCTTCATGGGTGCCTCCTACCTACTCCTGGTCGTTAACGGTCTCCACGTAGTAGTAGACTCCGTCACGGGTAGTAGTAATTGTCTCCGACTAGCATCTGGCTCCTGGGATCCATCATCTCATCGCAGCAGTCGGGTATGGGAAAAAGAGGTAGCAAAGCAACCATGAGTACTCATCCAAAGTACTCGCACGACTTACATCAGATCTAAACTAAATATGCCTCAGTATTAAAGGAATGGGGTGTATCTTTGGACTGAACTATAGAAATGCCAAAAGAGGAGGGAAAGCCTGGATTATCAAACACTAGCATATTCAAGCATCTTGCAACATTCAGAAGAGTACATAATAGCATTTTATAAGTAGCAAGCATGTTGTAGCATTACGCCCAGAGATCCTTTCTCGACTCCCTGCGAGAAAGCAATCTTGGAGCCATCATATTCATTTCACATCTCAATATCCAGTTCTCGTTGTATAGATCGGGATACAACTCCAAGTTGTCATGTTACCGTGGACACAACAATTCGAATAGATAAACTTCCCTACAGGGGTGCACCACATTAATCAACACGCTCGATCACTCTGGCCGGACACACTTTCCTGGGTCATGCCCGGCCTCGGAATATCAACACGTCGTAGCCCAACCTAGGCTCAACGCAGAGGCCAGCACACCGGTCTACATCCTAAGTGCGCGGGGGTCTTGGGCCCATTGCCTGTTGCACTCCTACATGTTGCGAGGGAGACTGAGATAAGTCTTGGAAACCTCCTTTACAAGGCAGGTTCTTACGTGGACCACCCGAGCGCGTGCCGCTCAGTCGCTGACGTCAGGAAAGCTTCGGTTGATACATATGACACCGAGTGCCCATATATGTTCCCGCGTGGTGGTTAGTGCATATAGGCTAGTTGCCAACACAGATCAAATACCCAAATCCATTAGTGTCTTGGGAGCGTGCGGTAACGAGCAGAGACTCACGGTCATGTGACCCCGTCGCCCCGTCTCGTCAACTTACGGCAAGGGCCCGGAAAGCTCGGTCGTGCCATGTAGAGATCTCGCAGGTACCCCACAGGTTAACACGACTACACATCAACTCACGGGTACCCCTTAGGGCCGACCCGACTTCAACATGGTTCTATGGTAAAGTCAAAATAACCATGTGTCCAAAACAGCAAGGGGAAACCCAAGGAATCACCCTTGATGGATTCCCACTCCATGTAACCATCAAGGTGGACTTGGAGGAATCACCCGCGATGGTCCACACTTGAGGGGTTGCACGATAGAGTCGTTATAGGGAGTGGTGAAGGAGGAATCACCCTCGAAGACCACGACCGATTAGCTACACTATAGAGTTAACATTAGAAGTGCTATACGAGGTATAACCTCAGCACTCAATAGTAGCTCTGCAGAATCATACAACTAAGGGGGTGTGACGTGATGTGTCGGGATCTGGACGTCGATCACGTTGATCGAGTCACCTAGTAATCTAGCGGGGGCAATAGGAACAAGAAGGGGGTTACTAATGGATCACTAACCAATCTATACTAAGTAGTTTAGGTAAGCATGTAAGGTACGAAAAGAAGGTTACAAAAGCAGGCTATGCATCAGAATAGGAGGAATCATTTCCAGTAGAAAAATCTAATGCAATCATGAGAGAATATAATGGGCGATATCGGAATTATCAAGGAGGGTTTGCTTGCCTGGAAGCTCTGCTGAAAACGAAGAAGGGTCGTCGGTGATGTAGTCGATCACCGTGGCATCGGCAGCAGTCACAGGGTCTATCGGAGGAGAAAGAGGAGGGAGAAACAAATAAATAATAGGCAAACAAAAGAACTAAAATCCTGACACGGCAATACGCGGTGCTAGGGTTGACCTAACGCAATGCTACACGTTGCAGATGGAGAGGGAAAACATCCGGAGGGGTTTTCCCGGCGCTTGGCATTTTCTAGACAGGTGAAAGAGAGGGGATAGTTCCATGTTCAGCATGTCAGGGGCATTTGACAGATGAACGGATTGCACATTCAGATTCATTGGATTTTTCTGACCAACTTTCATATATAAATTATTTTCATCTGACTTAAAAATTATTTTTTATTAATTTTCAAAGTTTTAAACATTTTCTGGAATTATTATTATTTAAAATAATTTGAAAATAGAATTGTGGCGTCAGCATGAGGTTAGCAGTCAACCCAGCTGACTGAGGTCAAACCTGACAGCTGGGTCCCACATGTCATACACAGTGGGCTAAACAGAGGGTTAAATTCAACTAATTTGGTTAATTAGAGGTGGGCCCATAGATTAGTTTAAAATTAAACTATTTTAGTTAAACACGGGGGGGGGGGCACATGTCGGGAACTGGGGTTGCTCAGTCAGCACCGTTGACTGGTCAAACTAGTCAGCGGGGCCACTGGGGGCCACCAATCAGTGTCTATGGGGGTGGCCCTAGCGGTGCCGCGTCAGCAGGGCACTAGAGAGGGGCTCCAGCCATTTTCGTTGCAGAGTGCCCCAGACCTCGCCGGAAAATGGCCACGGGCCACCATTTGGCATGGGGACGGCCGCGTTTAAACGAGCGGATGAGGCCGCATCCAGTCGTGGCGGTCTCGGAGGGAGGGGTGGCTGGAGCTGAGTGCCACGACGACGACGGGTAGTAGCGCTTTCAGGTGCTCCACGGGGACGGCTATATGGGGCTCTAGCGACTCATCTATCCTCCTAGGCGGCATCTAGGGAGCGAGAGAAGCACAAGGCAGCACTTGTTCGAGCGAGGGAAGCACGGGAGCATGATGCTCGCCGGCCATGGCGGTGGCCCGTGCTCGATTTCGTGGGGGAGCTTGGTAGGGAGGGGATCGTCATCGAAGAGAGAGGGGAGAGAAATAAGAGCTCACCGAGCGTCTGTAGTTGTGCTTGCACGGGCTCAGGGGGCTCGAGGTCGCCGGATTTTGAGTCAGCGACCGACGGGGCAGAGGAGGAAGGAAGGCTTGGGGCGGCGTCGCGGGGGCACTCGGGTCCTCATGGCTCGGTGTAGAGGAAGAAGAAGATGCGACGGGGCTCTTGGGCAACCTGGCAGTGCTCGGGGTGGTCGGTGGCCGCGGCAACAGCAACGGCAGCGAGCGGACGAGCTCGGGGAAGGGAGAGATCAAGAGAGAGGGAGAAGAGGAACGATCGGGCGAGGGGGGAACTGGGGGGTGGCGTCTAGGGTTAGGGTTGGTTGGGGGCGGCCTTATCCTCCTCCTCGTCGGTGAGGTGGTGCGGCGGGGCACGTTCAGCCATGCGCCCGGTCGGCTGTACAGGAGAGGGAGGCGACCGGTGAGGGGCAGTGGGCTGGATGGGCCGGCTCGGGTGGCTAGGCCCAGGGGGCAGGGGTGCTCTTCCTCTTTTATTTTTCCCTTTTCTGTTGTTTTCTATTTTTCCTTCTATTTATTTTCTGTTTCCTAATTTCCTTTATTTGTTTTAGCTTTAGAAAATCTAAACTTAGCAACTATATTAGCACCAATAATTAGGCTAATGCCACATTTAGGTTGAGGTTTAAATAAAATAGCTTAGTATTTTTACAAATTAAAAAGCATTTAATTTATTGCTTTGGACACTATTTTAATTACTTTAGGGTATCTAAACACACTGTAAAAAGCTGGTTCCACCACCAAAATTAGTTATGGAATATTTTCCACATTATGAACATTTTAGATCTCATGTTTGAGAATTTTGAATTTCACTTAGTATTTGCATTTGAATTTGACTGGTGTTTGAATCAAGGTGAGGTTTAGCAACATTAAATGGGATGCCATGGCACCATTAGCATGGAATTACTGTAGCTTAATTATCGGGGTGTTACAATCACGTTCCTTTTCTAGAGCATCCAAGGAATCTTGCTGAGCTTGCTCATTATCTGCTTCAACATAGGCTGCAACTATGGAGGAATCATGACGAATATCGCTGGGTAACACAGCTTATGTGCCATAGACCATGAAAGGCGTGTATCATGTTGATCTGTTGGGGGTAGTTTGTATACTCCAAAGGACGGAGGGGAGCTCCTCGACACAACAACCCAGAGTACGCTCAAGAGGAACCATGAGCCTTGGCTTGATACCTCATAAAATCTCCTGGTTAGCGTGCTCTGCTTGCCCATTGGACTGAGGATGAGCTATTGATGCTACATCAACCCGGATATGCTCTCGTTGACAAAATTGCTTCATAGCTCCCTTGGACAAGTTAGTTCCATTATCAGTGATGATGTTGTGTCGATAACCAAAGTGAAAGACCAACTTTTTCAGGAACTAGACTGTTCTGGTTGCATCACAATTGCTTATTGGCTCTGCTTCAACCCAATTGGTAAATTTATCAACAACAACCAAAAGGTGGGTCTTCTTGTCCTTGGATCGTTTGAACGGGTCAACCATATCAAGCCCCCAGATAGCGAATGGGTCAAATAAGCTAAGTAAGGAGTCGTCCAATCTGGTATAGCACAGAGAGCAGCCACCAACTGTGCCTCCAGGTCAGGTATATCAAGATCTTCCTCTGGCAGCAGTTTGACAGAAGGATTGTGGAGAACATCAAGGAAAACGTTAGGAGGGACCAGCTTACGCTGAGAGCCAAGTCATGACAATGCATCAGCCGCCTTGTTGATCCACTGATCAATGTGATCAACCTGATAACCTTTAAAATGTCCTGCGATATTAGTCACTACTTGTCAATAAGCCGCCATGAGGGGGTCCTTGGAATCCCACTTGCGAGAAACTTGTTGAGAAACCAGATCAGAGTCGCCAAGGCACCTGACCGGGCTAAGATTCATCTCTTTGACAATATGGAGACCGTGAAGGAGGGCCTCATATTCAGTTGCATTATTAGTAAACATAACAAAACTTGTCACCTTGAGGGGAAGATAAGATGACTCCAGCCCTCGAGCCCTCCTATTGCCTGGAACCATCAAAATGAATTGTCCAATACGTTTTGTCTGGCTTCTCCTTGGGAACTTGAAGTTCAGTCTAATCATTGATGAAATCCACCAATGCTTGAGACTTGATAGCTGTCCAGGGCACATATTTCAGATGATGCGACCCAAGCTCAATTGCCAACTTAGCCACCCGAGATGTGGCTTCCCTATTCTGGATGATATCTCCCAAAGGGGCGGATCTTACCATAGTGATGGGGTGTTCTTGGAAATAATGTTTCAACTTGCGACTAGCCATGAAGACACCAAACACCAGTTTTTGTCAATGTGGATACCTCTGCTTGGATTTTGTTAAAACCTCACTGATGTAATAGACTGGCCTCTGAACTGGATATTCCTTGTCAGCCTCCTTGCACTCCATGACAACTGCAACACTAACCACTTTATTATTAGCAGCAATGTACAAGAGCATAGGCTCTTTGTCAATAGGAGCGGCCAGGATGGGCGGCTCACCCAACTATTTCTTGAGGGCTTCAAAAGTTTTATTCGCAGCGTCGCTCCAGACGAAGTGATCAGTCTTTATCAGCATCTGATATAAAGGAATTGCCTTCTCATAGAGGCGGCTTATGAATTGGCTCAAAGCGGCAATGCGACCCGTTATACGCTGGACATCACTGATGGGCTTAGCAAGGGAGGTCACCGCCTTGATTTTCTCCGGATTAGCTTCAATTCCTCGCTTAGACACCAGAAAACCTAGCAATTTGCCTGCAGGAACGCCAAAAACACACTTGGTCGGGTTAAGCATCATCTTATAAACCCGAATTCCTTCTTTTGAGACTTGGCCACAATATCATCAACATAAGCATGAACATCGCGCCTGATCTGATTGTGAAAATAATTCTGTACGCAGCGCTGATAAGTAGCTCCCGCGCTTTTAAGCCCAAAAGGCATAGAGACATAGCAGAAGGCCCCAAAGGGTGTGATGAAAGCCGTCTTTTCCTGATCCTCGGCATCCATCTTTATCTGATTATAGCCGGAGTAAGAATCCAGGAAACATGAACTCTCACACCTAGCTGTGGAATTGATGATATGATCAATGTAGGAAGAGCAAATTGATCCTTTGGGAAAGCCTTGTTAAGGTCTGTGTAATCAACACAGATTCGCCAAGTTCCGTTTTTCTTCAGCACAAGCACTGGATTTGCCAACCACGCTGGGTGAAAAACTTCCACGATGAACCCCACAGCTAGGAGCCAGGCCACTTCTTCCCCAATAGCCTTGCATCTCTCCTCATTAAAACAATAGAGGTATTGTCGGAATGGTTTCATCTTTGGATCAACATTGAGGTGGTGTTCAACGAATTCTCTTGGTACACCTGGCATGTCAGAAGGTTTCCATGCGAAGATGTCCCAATTCTCACGGGTGAGCCACTTTTCTATTTGGGATCCATGCCAGTCCCAATAGTAAACTTTTGGGATGAGTCGCCAGGGGTGAAGTCAACTTCTTTCGTGTCCTCGGACAATTTAAACTTGAGCAGGGGATCAGACTTTGTGATCGGTTTATTCAGGGGGGTCCTGTCAACCAGATCAACATTGGATGTATAAAACTTCAACTCCTCTGTTGTGCAGGCTAATTCAGCATAAGCTGCGTCCCATTCTTCACACTCACGACAATTTTTTTCTCACCATCGACCATGATAGTGCCCTTCGGTCCAGGCATTTTGAGTTTGAGATACACGTAGCAGGGCCGGGCCATGAAACCAACATAAGTCGGCTTCCCAAATAGAGCATGATATGGGCTTCTGATCTTGACCACATCAAGCGTCAAAAACTCTTTTATGTAATTATACTCATTACCAGACGCAACTTCTAGTTTAATCCGCCCTATGGGATAGTGATACGTCCATTTTGCATCATGTTTTCCTACTGTAATTTATGTTGTTTTATTGTATAATAATGCTTTTTGGAGTAATTCTAATGCCTTTTCTCTTATAATATGCAAGGTATGCACCAAGGGGGAGAATTCTGGCAGCTGGAAATATGGACATGAAGAAGCTACGCCAAGCTATCTATTCTGCACAACTCCAAATGAGCTGAAACTTCCCGATGATTTTTTATGGAATATTTAAGAATTATTGGAGCAAATAAGTACCAAGGGGGCCACCAGGTGGGCAAAACCCACCTGGGCGTGCGAGGAGGCCCAAGCGCGGCTTGGTGGGTGCTGCCCTCCTCGGTCCACCTTCGATGCCCATCTTCTAGTATATAAGTCATTTTGACCTAGAAAAAATAATGAGAGGACTTTTGGGAGGAAGTGCCGCCGCCTCGGGGCGGAACTTGGCAGGGGCACTTTTGCCCTCCGGCGAAGCGATTCCGCCGGGGGAACTTCCCTCCCGGAGGGGGAAATCATCGTCATCATCATCGCCAACAACTCTCCCATCTTGGGGATGGCTATGTTCATCAACATCTTCAGCAACACCAACTCCTCTCAAACCCTAGTTCATCTCTTGTGTTCAATCTTTGTACCAAAACAATAGATTGGTGCTTGTGGGTGACTAGTAGTTTTGATTACATCTTGTAGTTGATTACTATATGATTTATTTGGTGGATGATTATATGTTCATATCCATTATGCTATTTAATACCCCTCTGATCTTGAGCATGATTATCACTTGTGAGTAGTTACTTTCATTCTTGAGGTCATGGGAGAAATCATGTTGCCAGTAATCATGTGAACTTGATAAGTGTTCGATATTTTGATGATATGTATGTTGTCATTCTCTTAGTGGTGTCATGTGAACATCGACTACATGACACTTCACCATATTTGGGCCTAAGGGAATGCACTGTTGAGTAGTTATTAGATGGTGGGTTGCGTGAGTGACACAAGCTTAAACCCCAGTTTATGTGCTATTCCATAAGGGACCGATTGGATCGAAAACTTTAATGCTATGGTTAGAATTTATTCTTAATACTTTTGTCATAGTTGCGGATGCGCGAGAGGGTTAATCGTAAGTAGGAGGTTTGTTCAGGTAAGAACAGAACCTAAGCGCCAGTCCACCCACATATCAAATTATCAAAATATCGAACATGAATTAAGCCAACATGATGAAAGTGACTAGATGACATTCCCATGTACCCTCAAGAACGCTTTGCTTATTATAAGAGAACGCTTTGCTTATTATAAGAGACCATTTTGGCCTATCCTTTGCCTCAAAAGGATTGGGCTACCTTGCTGCACTTTTGTTACTTCTATCGTTACTTGCTCGTTACAAATTATCTTGCTAGCAAACTACTCCGCTACTTACAATTTCAATACTTGCAGACATTACCTTGCTGAAAACCACTTGTCATTTCCTTCTGCTCCTCGTTGGGTTCAACACTCTTACTTATCTAAAAGGCTATAATTAACCCCATATACTTGTGGGTCATCAAGGCTATTTTCTGGCGCCGTTGCCGAGGAGTGAAGCGCTCTTGGTAAGTGGAAATTGGTAAGGAAACATTATTACTACATGCTGAAATTTATTTTCACTTGCTACTATGGAAAACAATCCTTTGAGGGGTTTGTTTGGGGTATCTTCACCTCGATCGGAACCAAAATTAGTTTCCCCTCAACCTACTGCACCTACTGAAAATATTGAATATGAAATTTCTTCGGGTATGTTAGAACAACTGCTAGCTAATCCTTATGCAGGAGATGGAACCGAACAACCTGATATGCACTTGATATATGTGGATGGAATTTGTGGATTGTTTAAGCTTGCAGGTTTACGCGGAGATGAAGCTAAGAAGAAGTTTTTCCCTTTATCTTTGAAGGGAAAAGCATTGACATGGTATAGGCTATGCGATGATACTGGATCTTGGAACTGGAATCGTTTGAAATTGGAATTTCATCAAAAAATATATCCTATGCATCTAGTTCATCGTGATCGGAATTATATATATAATTTTTGGCCTCGTGAAGGAGAAAGTATCGCTCTAGCTTGGGGGATGCTTAAGTCAATGTTATATTCATGCCCCAATCATGATCTCTCGAGAGAAATTATTATTCAGAATTTTTATGCTCGACTTTCTCGTAATGATCAATCCATGATCGATACTTCTTGTACTGGTTCTTTTTTGAAGAAGACTATTGGATTCCGGTGGGTTCTTTTAGAAAGAATTAAACACAACTCTGAAGATTGGGAACTCGAGAAGGTAAAGAGTCAGGTATTGAACCTAAGTTTGATTGTGTTAAATCTTTTATGAACACCGATGCTTTTCAAAAGTTTACCACTAAATATGGACTTGACTCTGAGATAGTAGCTTGCTTTTGTGAATCTTTTTCTGCACATGTTGATCTCCCCAAGGAGAAATGGTTTAAATATCACCCACCAATTAAAGAAGAAGTTAAAGAACCGGTAAAAGCTAAAGAAGAAACTATCATTTACAATGTTGATCCAGTTGTTCCCACTGCTTATATTGAAAAAAACACATTTTCCTATTTGGATGACGGAACATCATAAAGCTTCAACTGTTGTTAACAAAAGTTATATTAGAACACCCAAACCATCTGAACAAACCAGAGTTGAACCTAGTGTTGCTATTGTTAAAGATCTCTTAGTTGATAATATTGATGGACATGTTATTTACTTCTGTGATGAAGCTTCTAGAATTGCCAAACCTGAAGGAAAAGATAAACATAGACCAGTTGTTGGCATGCCTGTTGTCTCAATTAAGATAGGAGATCATTGTTATCATGGGTTATGTGATCCAGGTGTTAGTCTGAGTGCTATTCCTTTCTCCTTATATCAAGAAATTAAAGATGAAATAGCACCTGCAGAAATAGAAGGCATAGATGTCACTATTAAACTTGCTAATAGAGATACTATATCACCAATTGGGATTCTTAGAGATGTTGAAGTCTTGTGTGAGAAAATAAAATACCCTACTGATTTTCTTGTTCTTAGCTCCCCACAAGATGATTTTTCCCCCATTATTTTTGGTAGACCTTTCTTGAACACCGTCAATGCCAAAATAGGTTGTGAGAAACAAACTGTCGGTGTTAGCTTTGGTGATGACTCTCATGAATTTAATTTTTCCAAGTTTAGTAGACAACCTCATAAGAAAGATTTGCCTAGTAAGGATGAAATTATTGGTCTTGCTTCTATTGTTGTACCTCCGACTGGTCCTTTGGAACAATATTTGCTAGACCACGAAAATGATTTGCATATGCGTAAAAGAAATGAAGTAGATAGAATCTTTTTCGAACAACAACCTCTGCTTAAACACAATTTGCCTATTGAAACTCTAGAGGTCCTCATCCACCTAAAGGTGATCCTGTATTTGAATTAAAACAATTGCCAGACACTTTGAAATATGCTTATCTTGATGAGAAAAAGATATATCCTATTATTATTAGTGCTAACCTTTCAGAACATGAAGAAGAAAGACTATTGAAAGTTCTAAGGAAGCACAGGGCTGCTATTGGATATACTCTTGATGATCTTAAGGGCATTAGTCCCACTCTATGTCAGCACAAGATTAATATGGAACCTGATGCTAAACCCGTTGTTGATCACCAACGTCGGTTAAATCCGAAGATGAAAGAAGGGGTAAGAACGGAAATATTGAAACTTCTGGAAGCAAGTATAATCTATCTTGTAGCTGATAGTAGATGGGTAAGTCATGTTCATTGTGTCCCTAAGAAGGGAGGTATTACTGTTGTTCCTAATGATAAGAATGAGCTTATTCCACAAAGAATTGTGACAGGCTATATGGTGGTAATTAATTATAGAAAATTAAACAAAGCAACTAAATTGATCATTACCCTCTGCCTTTTATTGATCAAATGTTAGAAAGATTATCTAAGCACACACATTTTTTCTTCCTTGATAGATATTCTCATTTTTCACAAATACATGTTTTACAACCTGATCAAGAAAATACCACTTTTACTTGTCCTTTAGGAACTTTTGCTTATAGACGTATGCCTTTCGGTCTATGTAATGCACCCGCTACCTTTCAAAGATGTATGACCGCTATATTCTCTGATTTTTGTGAAAAGATTGTTGAGGTTTTCATGGATGAATTTTCTGTTTATGGGAAGTCTTTTAATGATGGTTTAAGCAATCTTCATCCAGTTTTGCAGAGATGTGAACAAACAAATCTTGTCTTGAATTGGGAGAAGTGCCACTTCATGGTTAACGAAGGTATTGTTTTGGGCCATAAAATGTCTGAAAAAGGCATTGAGGTGGAGAAAACCAAGGTTGATGCAATTGAGAAAATGCCATGTCCTAAAGATATCAAAGGTATTCATAGTTTCTTTGGTCATGTTGGTTTCTATAGGAGGTTTATCAAAGACTTTTCTAAAATTTCTAGGCCTCTTACAAATCTTTTGCAAAAGGATACTCCCTTTGTGTTTGATGATGATTGTATGGAAGCCTTTGAAACAATAAATAAAGCCTTAATTACTGCACCTCTTGTTCAACCACCTGATTGGAACTTGCCTTTTGAGATTATGTGTGATGGTAGTGACTATGCTGCTGGTGCTGTTCTAGGACAAAGAATTGATAAAAAACTGAATGTTATTCATTATGCTAGTGAAACTCTAGATAGTGCTCAACGAAATTATGCTACTACTGAAAAGGAATTCTTAGCAGTGGTGTTTGCTTGTGATAAACTCAGATCTTACATATTGATCCTAAAGTAATTGTTCACACCGATCATGCTGCTATAAACCTTATGGAAAAGAAAGATGCTAAACCTAGACTCATTAGGTGGGTTGTTCTGTTACAAGAATTTGATTTGCATATCACTGATAGGAAAGGAGCAGAGAACCCCGTAGCTGATAACTTGTCTAGGCTTGAAAATATTCTTGATGACCCACAACCTATTAATGATAGCTTTCCTAATGAACAACTAGTTGCAAAAAATGTTTCTAATAGTACACCTTGGTATGCTGACTATGCTAATTACATTGTTTCTAAATACATATCACCTAGCTTCACATACCAACAAAAGAAAAAATTCTTCTATGATTTAAGACATTACTTTTGGGACGACCAACATCTTTATAAAGAAGGAGTAGATGGTATTATTAGATATTGTGTACCTGAGCATGAACAGGAACAAATCCTACGGAAATGTCACTCTGAAGCTTATGGAGGACATCACGCGGGAGACAGAACCGCTCATAAGGTATTGCAATCTGGTTTTTATTGGCCTACTCTCTTCAAAGATGCCCGTAAGTTTGTCTCGTCTTGTGATGAATGCCAAAGAATAGGTAATATCGGTAAGCGTCAAGAAATGCCTATGAATTATTCACTTGCAGTTGAACCATTTGATTTTTCGGGATTTGATTTCATGGGACCTTCTCTTTCCTCTAATGGGTATACACATATTTTGGTTGTTGTTGATTATGTTACTAAGTGGGTAGAAGCTATTCCAACCAGTATTGCTGATCACAACACCTCTATTAAAATGCTTAAGGAAGTTATTTTCCTAAGGTTTGGAGTCCCTAGATATTTAATGATTGATGGTGGTTCACACTTTATTCATGGTGCTTTCCGTAAAATGCTTGCTAAGTATGATGTTCACCATAGAATTGCATCACCTTATCACCCTCGGTCTAGTGGTCAAGTTGAACTTAGTAATAGAGAAATAAAACTAATCTTACAAAAGACTGTTAATAGGTCAAGAAAGAATTGGTATAAGAAATTAGATGATTCACTTTGGGCTTATAGAACAACGTATAAAAATCCTATGGGTATGTCTCCATATAAAATGGTTGATGGAAAAGCTTGTCATTTGCCTCTTCAGTTAGAACACAAAGCATTTTGGGCAATTAAATAACTCAATTATGACTTCAAACTTGATGGTGAAAAGAGGTTATTTGATATTAGCTCATTAGATGAATGGAGAACCCAGTCTTATGAAAATGCAAAGTTATTCAAAGAAAGAGTTAAAAGATGGCACGACAAAAGAATCCAAAAGCGTGAGTTCAAAGTTGGAGAATATGTTCTTTTGTACAACTCTTGTTTCAGATTCTTTGCAGGAAAATTCCACTCCAAATGGGAAGGACCCCATGTCATCAAGGAGGTCTATCGATCTGGAGCTATCAAAATAAATAATGTCGATGGCACTAACCCGAAGGTTGTCAATGGGCAACGAATAAAACACTATATCTCAGCTACGCCCATTAATGTTGAAAGCAATATTATCCAAACTTTGACACCGGAAGAATACATAAAGGAAACCTTCCGGAACACTCCAGAATCATGAAAAAAGGGAGGTATGTGATACAGTAAGTAAGCGGACTCCAAAAAATCCGCGAAAATATTTTTTGTCAGTTTTGGAATATTTAGAAAATTAGGAAAATAAAAAACTTTCAGGAAAGTGACCCTGGTGGGCACGATACACCAGGGCGCACCAGGCATGCCTGGCAGGCCCAGATGGATTGTGCCCACCTCGGGTACTTTCCGGACTCCGTTTTTCTTCCATTCTTCATGTTCCCCAAGATAAAAAATTCTATATATACCTCACGAACCTGTTAACCTCTGTATCATGGAGAAATCTCTTGCTTTCTTTTCTTGCTGTTTTCTGTCAGATCCAATCCATCATGGCCGCTTCAAGCTCCTCCAAGGACAAGTTCTTCGACAACATCATCAACCCATATCTGCGGGAGGTGATGCAGCACCCTCAAGCTATCCAGATACGCGATGGGGTGCTACACATCTGCGATGTGCAAGGGCCAAGGGGACTGGATCAGCGGAGGCCGGGCATGAAGCTATGGAGCAGGACATCTTCAAGTGCAAGGGGATGGTGGAACGTGGACTCAATGCCAATCACCTCATGATCGCGGACTATACACATGATATCAAGGTGGATGGAAAGTCCATAAAGGACATCATCTTCTCCCTAAATGAGCAAATCAACTTCCTCCATAGCACGATGCACGACCTTCAAAGCCAACTCTTTGAATATGAGGCAAGGTTTAAAGGTATGAGTTTGGCTGCCAGTTGCAAGATCCAGGAGACTCACTCCTTCTCTTATGGTTGTGACCCTCTGTCGTGGAACCCTGAGGACAAGAAACCTTCCACTTCATCAACACCACCTCCTTCTTCATCACCAAAAGAAAACTGAGTATTGGGTATGTGCACTCCCCTTAGCTTTCGCCAAGCTAGGGGAGGTGCCCCGGTATCGTATCATCCCCACTATCTTTTGCCTTTACTTTCTTAGTTCGATCCATGCTTATCTTTTACTATTAGATGAGTACAAGTTTAGTTCGATCCTTTCTTTTTATGAGTTTGCTTAGTGATCAATCTTTGTAATCGTGTGCGGGGTATATAATAAAGTTTAGTTTGAGTTTTGCCTTCTTTACTTTCTAGTTGCAATAAAAAGAAAGGAAATAAAAGAAAAAGATTATATGCTAATCTTATGGTAAGTGATGACATTACGTAAGGAAGTATAAGTAGAAAATTTTATTGTAGATTGACAAACATAGTATTGGTCAATGATGCAACTCATGAAAGAATTAATAAGGGAAGAGAAGATTCACATATAAATATACTATCATGGAAATCTTTTATGATTGTGAGCACCCATCAAAATATTATATGCCAAAATTGTTGACGTTGGACAAGGAAGACAACTTAATGATTTATGTTTGTTCATATTCACACAGAAGTTATATTGTCATAGATCCTTCAACATGTGGTGCTTGCCCCTATCTTTGCTAGCCAAAAACTCCGCACTAAGTAGAGATACTACTTGTGCATCCAAAACCCTTAAACCCTATCTTGTTTGAGAGTCCACCATACCTACCTATGGATTGAGTAAGATCCTTCAAGTAAGTTGTCATTGGTGCAAAAAGGGCAATAAAAAATTGCTTCTAAATGTGTGAGATCATTTAGTGTAAGGGAAAATTGAGTGTTGTATGAACTTGTGATGGTGAAGAATAAAAGCGACAGACTGCATAATAAAGGTTGCCATCCCAAGGGGCAATATAACGTTACGTTCTCTTGCACTAAGGGGTTGAGCATACAAACAGAAAACGCATGGCAACCTCTGCTTCCCTCTACGAAGGGCCTATCTTTTACTTTCATGTATTTACTTTCATGAAAGAGTCAAAGTTTTTCTCTGTATTCCTTTTATTTTTCTCCTTTTGCAAGCACCATGTGGTGAGGAAATATCTAGGCACATATATCCAGTTGAATATGGGTAGCATGAGTTATTATTGTTGACATCACCCTTGAGGTGAATGCGTTGGGAGGCGAAACTATAAGCCCCTATCTTTTTATGTGTCCGGTTGAAATGTTTTGCTCATGTGTACGTGGTGAGTGTTAGCAATTATAGAAGACTAAATAATGGTTGAGTATGTGGACTTGCCTAAAGGCTTCGATACATGACCCTTCCTGAAAAGATGATGAATTGTAGTTGCAAAGTTGAATGAGAACATAGTTTGTTGCTTTCCAATAGAGTTTATGCTTTATACTTCGATGTTGTGATGAATTGTCACTTGTTCATGAGAAGTCTATGATAAGAGTTCTATGATAAAAGTTCTATGATAAAAGTTATATGATAAAAGTTTAATGTTAAAGTTTTTTGCTGTTATAATAAGTCACATGATGCTGCTATGTCCGTATTTTTGTTTTTATCGACACCTCTCTCTCTCTCTCTCTGAGCATGTGGACATGTTTTTTGATTTTGGTTTTCGCTTGAGGACAAGCGAAGTCTAAGCTTGGGGGAGTTGATACGTCCATTTTGCATCATGTTTTCCTACTTTTATTTATGTTGTTTTATTGTATAATAATGCTTTTTGGAGTAATTCTAATGCCTTTTATCTCATAATATGCAAGGTATGCACCAAGGGGGAGAATTCTGGCAGCTGGAAATCTGGACCTGAAAAAGCTACGTCAAGTTACCTATTATGCACAACTCCAAATGGGCTGAAACTTCCCGAGGATTTTTTATGAAATATTTAAGAATTATTGGAGCAAATAAGTACCAGAGGGGGGCACCAGGTGGGCACAACCCACCTTGGCGCGCCCTGGTGGGTGCTGCCCTCCTCTGCCCACCTCCGGTGCCCATCTTCTGGTATATAAGTCATTTTGACCTAGAAAAAATAAGGAGAGGACTTTCGGGACGAAGCGCCGTCACCTCGAGGCGGAACTTGGGCAGGAGCACTTTTGCCCTCCGATGGAGCGATTTCACTGGGGGAACTTCCCTCCCGAAGGGGGAAATTATCGTCATCATCATCACCAACAACTCTCCCATCTTGGGGAGCTATCTTCATCAACATCTTCAACAGCACCAACTCCTCTCAAACCCTATTTCATCTCTTGTGTTCAATCTTTGTACCAAAACTATAGATTTGTGCTTGTGGGTGACTAGTAATGTTGATTACAACTTGTAGTTGATTAATATATGGTTTATTCGGTGGAAGATTATATGTTTAGATCCATTATGCTATTTAATACCCCTCTAATCTTGAGCATGATTATCATTTGTGAGTAGTTACTTTCGTTCTTGAGGTCACGGGAGAAATCATGTTGCAAGTAATCATTTGAAACTGATATGTGTTTGATATTTTGATGATATGTATGCTGTCATTCTCTTAGTTGTGTCATGCGAACGTCGACTACATGACACTTCACCATATTTGGGCCTAAGGGAATGCATTGTGGAGTAGTTATTAGATGGTGGGTTGCGAGAGTGACAGAAGCGTAAACCCCAATTTATGCGCTATTCCGTAAGGGACCGATTGGATCCAAAAGTTTAATGCTATGTTTAGAATTTATGCTTAATACTTTTCTCGTAGTTGCGGATGCTTGCAAGAGGGTTAATCATAAGTAGGAGGTTCTTTCAAGTAAGTACAACACCTAAGCACCGGTCCACCCACATATCAAATTATCAAAGTATCGAACAGGAATTAAGCCAACATGATGAAAGTGACTAGATGAAATTCCCGTGTACCCTCAAGAACTCTTTGCTTATCATAAGAGACTATTTTGGCCTATCCTTTGCCTCAAAAGGATTGGCTACCTTGCTGCACTTTTGTTACTACTATCGTTACTTGCTCGTTACAAATTATCTTGCTATCAAACTACTCCGCTACTTACAATTTCAGCACGTGCGAATATTACCTTGCTGAAAACCACTTGTCATTTCCTTCTGCTCCTCGTTGGGTTCGACACTCTTACTTATTGAAAAGGCTACAATTGACCCCATATACTTGTGGGTCATCAGATAGGCAGACTTTCCAGGAACGATCCTGTGAAAAAGCGGTTGAGGATGGCAGGAGTTGTTTTTCTTACAAATTCATGCGCTTGAAATAAACATAGTACAAGATGTTGATACTGCTTCCTCCATCCATTAGCACCTTGGTAAGCTTATAGCCCTCAACCTGAGGTGCCACCACCAAGGCCAAACAACCTGAATTCTCGACCCGGGGGGGGGGGGGATGATCTGCCCTCCTCCAAGTGGATGGTTGTTCTAACCAATTCAAATATTCAGGAACGGCCGATTCAACCAGGTTAACAACACGCTTCTGGAATTTGCTATCCCGCTTGCAGGTGCTAGTCGTAAAGACTTGATACTGCCCACTATTTAACTGCTTAGGATTACTCTAAAAACCTGACTGGTTGCCCTACTACTGAGTACCTTGCCCAGAATGTTGATTTCCACCTCCATGATTGCCAGGCCCCTGATACCTAGATCCAGAGCTGCCAGGACCATGGAAACCATCAGATGAGCCAGCTCCAGGAAAACCGGATCCTAAGTCGCCGGCCCCAAGTTGCCCTGGGTTTCCGCCGCCGCCACCTTAGTGATTCTGGTAAGCTTGATTATGACATTGCTGCATAATATAACAACTTTCAAAAGAATGGTTCACTGGCTTATCCTGAGTACTTTGCTTGGGAGACAGACCTTTGAGGGCTTCCTCAAAATTGCGAGCATTATTTGCATTGAATGGCCTCCCGGAATTATTCTGTCTCTAGCCCTAGAATCCAGTATTGGTGTTGGAATCAAAGTCTAAGCCACCCTCCAAGGTTTTGCATTTGTCGCCATTGCCCTGATTGCCATGGTTGCTGTTGTACCCAGAGCTGTTCTGCTGTTGTCCCTTGCCACCATCGTTGTTCTTGCCTTTGCCAGCCTTTTCAACCACCGACGTGGGATCCTTTGTGGTATCCAACTTGGCGTATCTAGTAAGGACATCCATGAGACCTCCCATGTCCTGAACTGTCCGCTTGAGGCGCCCAAGCTTCTGAACCAAAGGATCAAAATGGCAGTTTTTCTCCAAAATTAAGATGTCCTAGGCAGTCGATATGCTGTTAGAAGAGTGGATGATGTGCGCGACCTGGTGAGACCAATGATGAGCCGATTCTCCCTCGCGCTGGACACAATGTTTATGTGTTCCTTGGAAGTGTTTGATGAAACGTTCCCTCAACTCTGACCAAGTGTTGATGGAATTAAGGGGGAAGTTCTTCAGCCAAGTACAAGTTGGCCCCTCCAACATCATGGTTAAATACTTAGCACAAACCACGTCACTGACATCCAGCGTGTCCATGGCGATTCGTAACTCTCAATCCAAGCCGCCAACTCGAGGTCAGCTATGTAATTGGAGACCTTACGAGGGCCTTTGAAATCCTTAGGCATGCGCTCATTCCGCAGAGCTGGCACCAGGCACGGAATCCCAATGGTTATGGTACTCGACCCTACCCCCTACAAAACCAAAGGAGTTGAAGTGGGTGATGGTTGAGCCGTCGTGTTGGTTGCTTATGCTTCCTGCCATGCGCGGGCTTTGTCGATGATCTCCTGAGCATCTAGGGCTCCAAGCCGAGGCAGGTCGCACAACTACTCACGTCTTCATTGGGCGCTGCTAGAGATTGTCGGCGACTCAGCTTGGTGACTTCTATTGTGGCTTGGGTGCAGAGTGGACTGGAGTCGATGCCGGTTGTATGAATAATTTTCTTGCTAGGCAACCGTAGTCTGCAACATCTCGAAGGCATTTAGGGCCTCGATCTCAATCGGGGTATTACCTTTGATCAGAAGTGCGGCGAGGTTGGTAGCTACTGCCAGCAGGTTATTAACTGGATTAGAAAAATGACACGCCGGTGTCACAAAATGGTCTGGGGTCGTTAGGATCGGCGGTGGGCACTGGGCCAGCTCGAGTTGGCGATGTTGAGCCAGCTGACGAGGCTGAGCCAGGGGTGGCCGCCCATCTCCATCTAGGGGTACAACCCGGTTTGGCTAGGGCTCTCCTGGAGCTCCTGGGATGCTTGTCCCATCCCCCAATGCTGGTGTGTTAAAAAGATGCATAGGCTCATAATCAGGGGGCGGGCGGCTCTCGTGCCTCCTCCTGTGAACCACATCTAAAGCGTTTTGTCATAGACCCAGGCGCCAAGTCTCTATTCTAACACCCCCAGCTTCATTATGAATCCAGACCCGTAGCTGCAACATGCGGGCGTTCTGGGCGTTGATATCCTCCTGAGCCTTAGCCATCTGCTCACGAATTTTAGTTATGTCCACATTGCACTCGTCCTGGTTCTCTGCTGTTACGGGTAACTCTAGGAGCATTGTCAATGAGGTGAGTAGCTCTGAAAGGGCTTGAGCTGGCGGCTTGATCGGGCCAGATGTGCTTGGATCTGTAGCTGAAGCATCGGCTCCCCCTATGGCACCTGCTGCAGTAGAGTCAAGGGCCAGCAAAGTGCCTTCCATGTAGATGGTGGTACAACGGGGAGGCTCGCGATCGACCGGTGCCGGCTCGTGTTCAGATTAGCCCCCAAGTCTGTTGTCATACAGTGGGAGGATCCACTCAGTGTCCCCGACCAATGACTCGCTGTTGGAGTAGAAAAGGGTGTCCCCACCAAACGCGGAGTTATCCGCGAGATCAACCCCCTGGGTGAAGCCAATGAAGACATGGTTTCGGCCGGCTTGAGCCTGGACGGGTTGCATGTGCTGAACCGGTTCGATGATGTCGGTGCAGATGTCCGGCCCGGGTTCTGATTCACCGATCTTGCTGATGAAGAAATTGATCTTGCCGAAGGGGACTCGGTACCCGTACTTGATTGACTCGGCCTCAGGGCCCCAGCCTGAATCGTCGATGTAGAGCTTGTCGCAACAACTCTTGGTCATGCGGCCGATCGCATATCCCTCGTTCCCTGGGAGAGCTCCCTCCAAGAACCCAACTGTTGTGGTTTTGTCACGACAGATGTCCTCATGAAAGTAATTAGTCGTGGAGCCATCGCCGCAAGGTAGTAGCTTGAACGGGGTTGATTGGAATCGAGAGACAAGCATTTACCTAGGTTCGGCCCCTCTCGATGGAGGTAATAGCCTACTTCTTGCTTGATTTGATTATTGCGTGAGATCTCGATTACAAGGGTGCAATTTGGCTATCCTAGTACTCGAGAGCTTGTAACTTCGTCCTTCTACCTCAGGGGATCCCCTTTATATACAAGTCGAGGCCCTGGACTTACAGCAGAGTCCGGGTCGTAATACGAACTGTGCCCTAATCTGTTTCCTACTTATCTTACCTCCCAAGGAAAGGGACTTTCCTTCTTCTTGTCATGAGCCGGCATCTTAGGCCATTAGCCAGCCTGCTTGACGACTCGTCTTCTGAGGCTCCAAACTCTTTGTCATCGTGGCCTGCTTGACTGACGCCATATTTTGAGTCACCACTGTATAACCCGGCCCTGAATGGGCGGGTCATACCATGGAGTTATATCACCAACATTTAGCATTATTTAGCATTTATATTTTATAAGCCATGATTATTTGTTGGTTTGCCTGAGTATTAATGTCTTTATGTCAATCTGTAGACTATTGCTTTGAACCATTCGGATCTAATATTCATACCATAAAAGAAAGATTACATGATGAACATGTTAGGTAGCATTCCACATCAAAAAAATCTATTTTTATCATTTACCTACTTGAGGACGAGCTGGAATTAAGCTTAGGGAAGCTTGATACGTCTCCAACATATCTATAATTTTTGATTATTCCATGCTATTATAGTATCAATCTCGCATGTATGCAATTATATATCAATTTTTGGGACAAACGTATCAACCTAGTTCCCAGTGCCAGTTGTTTTTTGCTTGTTTTTGGCTTTACAGAAAATCAATATAAAATAGAGTCCAAACGGGCAAAAAACTTTGGATTGATTTTTTCTGGACCAGAAGGGAACCTAGAAAATTCGGGAGAAGACCTGAAGGGCCATGAGGGAGCGACAAGCTCGGGAGGTGCTCCCAGGGGGGTAGGCGTGCCCCGAGACTTGTGGGCCCCTCATGGCACCTCTTGACATAATTCCACTTCTATAAATTCCCAAATATTCCGAATACACCAGAGAGCCATCCAAAAATACATTTTCCGCTCCGCAAGTTTCTGTTCTTCCGCGATCCCATCTGGAGGCCTTTTCCGGTACTCTACCGGAGTGGGAATCGATCACCGGAGGGATTCTACATCAACCTTGATGCCCGTTCAATGATGTGTGAGTAGCTTACCACACGCCTACAGGTCACAGCTAGTAGCTAGATGGCTTGTTCTCTCTCTTTGATCTTCAATATAATGTTCTCCTCGATGTTCTTGGAGATCTATTCGACGTAATCTTCTTTTGCAGTGTGTTTGTTGTGATCCGATGAATTGTCGGTTTATGATCAGATTATTCATGAATATTAGTTGACCCTTCTCTGAATTCTTTTATGCATGATTGTTATAGCTTTGTATTTCTCTTTGATATATCTTTTTGGTTTGGCCAACTAGATTGATTTATCTTGCAACGGGAGAGGTGCTTTATAATGGGTTCAATCTTGCGGTGATCTCTATCCTAGTGATAGAAGGGGACAAGACACGTATTTGTATTGTTGCCATTAAGGGGAAAATGATGGAGTTTATTCATATTGACTGGATTTACTTTCTCTACATCAGGTCATCTTGCTTAAGGCGTTACTCTGTTTCTTATGAACTTAATACTCTCGATGCATGCTGGATAGCGGTCGATGGGTGGAGTAATAGTAGTAGATGCAGGTAGGAGTCGGTATTCTTGTCTCGGACATGATGCCTATATACATGATCATTGCCTTGAATATCGTCATAACTATGCACTTTTCTATCAATGGCCCAACAATAATTTTTTTACCCACTGTATGATTTTTCTTTGAGAGAAGTCTCTTGTGAAAACTATGGCCCCCCGAGTGTACTTTTACCATATATTGAATCCAAAAATACCTCGTTGCAATTTATTTATCGTTCTTTTATTTTGTGTTTTATTTATCTATCTATCACTATCAGGTTTGATCCTTGCAAATAACCGCCAAGGGGATTGACAACCCCCTTAATCGCATTGGGTGCAAGTATTTGCTCTTTTGTGTGTAGGTGCTATTAACGAGGTTTCATGCGGTTCTCCTACTAGATTGATAACCTTGGTTCTGAACTGAGGGAAATAGTTATCTCTATTGTACTATGATACGTCTCCAATGTATCTATAATTTTTTATTGTTCCATGCTATAATATTGTCTGTTTTGGATGTTTTATATGCATTAATATGATATTTTATATCATTTTTGGGACTAACTTATTAACCTAGAGCCCAGTGCCAGTTTCTATTTTTTCCTTGTTTTTGACTTTTACAAAAAAGGAATATCAAACGGAGTCCAAACGGAATAAAACTTTAAGGTGGTTTTTCTTGGACCAGAAGAAACCCACAAGACTTGGAGAAGAGACCAGAAGACCCACGAGGAGGCCACAAGCCGAAGGGGCACGCCCCGAGAGGGGCACGCCCATAGGGCTTGTGGGCCCCTATGGGACCTCCTAACCCTAATCTAAGCACTATAAATCCTCAAATATCCCCCTATGTAATGGGTTATGTTTTCTCACATCTCAGTTAAAGTATATTGTCATGGATCATTCAAACATGTTGAGCTTGCCTTTCCCGCTCATGCTAGCCAAAATTTTCTTGCACCAAATAGAGATACTACTTGTGCTTCCAAATATCCTTAAACCCAGTTTTGCCATGAGAGTCTACCATACCTACTTATGGATTGAGTAAGATCCTTCAAGTAAGTTGTCATGTTGCAAGCAATAAAAAGTTGCTCTCTAAATATGTATGACTTATTAGTGCAGAGAAAATAAGCTTTATACGATCATGTGATATGGAAGTAATAAAAGCGGCGGACTGCATAATAAAGGTTCATATCACAAGTGGCAATATAAAGTGACGTTCTTTTGCATTAAGATTTTGTGCATCCAACCCTAAAAGCACATGACAACCTCTGCTTCCCTCTGCGAAGGGCCTATCTTTTACTTTATGTATTTTACTTTATGCAAGAGTCAAGGTGATCTTCAAGTTTCCCTTTTTCATTTTATCCTTTGGCAAGCACCTCGTGTTGGAAAGATCCTGATATATATATCCAATTGGATGTAAGTTAGCATGAACTATTATTGTTGACATCACCCAAAGGTGAATACGTTGGGAGGCGAAATTATAAGCCCCTATCTTTCTCAGTGTCCGATTAAAACTTCATAACCATAAGTATTGCGTGAGTGTTAGCAATTGTAGAATACTATATGATAGTTGAGTATGTGGACTTGCTGAAAAGCTCTATTCTTGACTCTTTCCAATATTATGATAAATTGCAATTGCTTCAATGACTGGGATTATAGTTTGTTAGTTCTCAATGAAGTTTATGATCCATACATGACATTGTGAATAGATTGTTACTTGAGCATAAGAAATCATATGACAAAAATCTATATATGTTGTTGTTATAAGAATAATCATGATGCCCTCATGTCCATATTTCATTTTTATCGACACCTCTATCTCTAAACATGTGGACATATTTCTCGATATCGGCTTCCGCTTGAGGACAAGCGAGGTCTAAGCTTGGGGGAGTTGATACGTCTGTCGGTGTCAAAACCGACGGATCTCGGGTAGGGGGTACCGATCTGTGCGTCTAAGGCTAATGGTAACAGGAGGCAAGGGATACGATGTTTTACCCAGGTCCGGGCCCTCTCGATGGAGGTAAAACCCTACTTCCTACTTGATTGATCTTGATGATATGAGTATTACAAGAGTTGATCTACCACGAGATCGTAGAGGCTAAACCCTAGAGGCTAGCCTATGATGATTATGATTGTTCCTCTATGGACTAAACCCTCCGGTTTATATAGACACTAGAGGGGGCTGGGGTTTACACAGAATCGGTTACAAAGAGGGAGATCTAATATCCGGATTGCCAAGCTTGTCTTCCACATAAAGGAGAGTCCCATCCGGACACAGGACGAAGTCTTGAGTCTTGTATCTTCACGGTCCACCAGTCCGGCCAAAGTATATAGTCCAGCTGTCCGGATACCCCCTAATCCAGGACTCCCTTAGTAGCCCTTGAACCAGGCTTCAATGATGATGAGTCCGATGTGTAGATTGTCTTCGGCATTGTAAGGCGGGTTCCATCTCCGAATACTCCAAAGCAGATTTAGGGATTGCATCCGGCTTCTGCGAGATAACTTCCGCACACCATCGTAGAGGGCATAACACTTCACAAATCTGATCTGTTGATAATTTTTCTTATGGGGTGCCCTTACGCCATGGCCTGGCTCAATACGAACCGGTTTTCTCGGCCTGCCTCGACACATGTTGCGAAGTTGTTTTATTGGCACGCCTTGCCAAAACAGAGATCGTGTTCCCCTTATTGCGGGACCCTCCATCAATACGAGCGCCTGCAGCCCCACGATGCCTGTTGGTATGACTCCGTGTTTTTAGGAAAGTCCCAAGCGGTTACGCTGAGGACGCTTGATATTCACCCCCTTTATAGAGGGGTCAAGGCCTATCCCTCGTTTCTACCACGCCTGCGCCTTTCCGCATCTGGAGTCCCAACACTCGAAGCCTAAGCTTAAGCACTTTGGACCTTCAATCATGTCCAGATCCAACCTTCAAGGCCGGTGGATGGCCTCCTCTGTCACAGAGGAGGACATCGCGAAGCTTAGGGAGGTCAGATACCTGACCGCTGACATCAAGCACAGGCTTCCTGCTCCATGGCAGGTTGTCCCTACTCCCAAGCCCAACGAAAGCGTCATATTCGTTTCTCACTTCCTTTGTGGCTTAGGCTTCACCCTTGATCCCTTTGTGAGAGGGCTCATGTTCTATTACGGACTAGATTTCCATGATCTAGCTCCGGACGCCATCCTGCACTTCTCGTCATTCATCGTTGTGTGCGAAGCCTTCCTCCACATCACCCTGCACTTCGGCTTATGGCTCAAGACCTTCAATGTGAAGCCGAAGATGATTGAGGGGCGACACGCGGAGTGCGGAGGTGCTGTAATAAGCAGGAACGCTGACGCCCGTGGCTAGAGGGCTTCTTCTCGGAGGTGTCCGATCAATGGCAGCGAAGGTGGTTTTACGTCATGGCTCCCAGAGGCACAAAGTGGGTGGCTCCCCCAACTTCCGTTCGGCCCCCCGCCTCAACTGGTGTCATGGGCCAATATAGGACTGGATTGGGGGCTGCTAATGATGTACCAACATTGTAGTGCCGCATCCAGGAGCTTCTTGAGAGGGACATTAGCCTTGTTAGCGTAATTCAGGCAATGCTAGTCCGATGGATGTTGTCGTGCAAACGCCAGCCTCTCCGAATGTGGGAGTTCAATCCAGAAGGTCCGCGGACTATTCTGCACTTCTTCAGCATGACGCTCGAAGGGATGTGTAAGTTATTCTTCAGAGCACAAGTAAAGTGTCCGGACACCATCGAGGATGCGGTCCTGAGCTGCAACCGCCCAGATACCTGAGTAAGTAACCCAGAAACCGAACACTTCGTTTATATTTATCATAAAGTTATTCTGAAAACCATCCGCGGCCAGGAATGGCTCAGTAAGGCGGAGAGAATCAGGTGTCCGGTGCCACTTCCCGAAGGCTCGCCTAGTCCTGCCATAGCCAAGATGCTTAATCGTGTGCTAAGTCGAGTGCACTCGGGGAAAGACGAAGGGAAGAACAGAGAAGCAGAACTTCACACATTGCAGATCCAAACCGGGGAAATTACTACCTCCATGAAGGAGGATAGTCGGGGAGGGGAATCTAGGGCCTCCTCCCCCCGCGAGAAGAAGAGGGCCGCCTCCGAAGACTTGGAGATGGAGGTGCCCAGACAAGGGAAGAAAACTTCACCAGGGGGCCCTGCCCTGAAGGGTACCCTCACCGCGCCATGCACGCAAACGGGCCAGCCCTCAGCCGAGCTGTAAGTTAATCGTAATTGCAAAGCTACTGCTCCCTCCTCCAAGAATAATACCCAGGATCCATCCTTTGTAGTCCGGCTAGCAGCTCTTCTCGGCAGAGTTCGTCTTTGGGGGATCTCCTTCCGGAGATGATGGAGAGTGAAACCCCACCAGCCTCTCTGCCTCATGGGGCGGGCGACCCCGAGGTGTCGTCACGGAGTAGTCCAGATTTGCCGAGGCCAGAAGCTAGTACTTCGGACGCCCTGAACCTGGAGCGTTCGGCTCCCACGGGGGGCGATAAGAAGGGTCCGGCACAGTTCGACGTCTGGCCGGACACGCTAATGGTCCTTCTGGAGCAGGCTGCTCTCTCGGAGGATCACCATTCATTAATGAGCACAGTGCTTGAGAAGATTTCATCCGCCACAAGCGGATTGAATGAAGCTTTTACTAGCCCGCTCAAAGCCTTTGATGTATGTAATGAAATACCTAATTTTTTGCTGTGGTGCACGCACTAGGTGTGCTCCGTATAGATAGTAGCCCGTGAGTCTCTGGTTGCCATCCCTAGGCGGCAAATGGAGGATCACATTGTTAAGTAATGACCACACTGAATTCATGCGCAGGTGGCTAATGGTCCGGCGGCTGACCGGACCGTTGAGGTCGCCGAACTGAGGCAACAGATTGATGTTGTAGATGCCGACATCATGCTTGTGAACGAGCGGCTTAATGAGTCACGGAGTATGTGCTCTATTTTTCTTGTTTTGTAGGAAATATTAAGAGGAGCATAATGTTAATATGATATGCTTCGACTGCAGGCGGAGCTGCTGCCGTGGAGGCCCTGAGGGCGGAGCTTGCCCTAGCCAAGGAACAAGCCCAAGCTAGCAATGCGGCTGCCCTAAAGCCGGCCAAAGAGTTGAGAGCCGAACAGGCTGCTCATCGCAGAAGTGAAGATAAAATAGCCGAGATGGCTGTGGAGCTGAAAAACGCCGCCAATCGGTATGAGCTCCCTGAAAAGGAGAATCAGGCTAATTTGGCTGACCTGAAGAAGGCCCTTGATGCGGCCAAGGAGACACGTTCCGAAATTAGGGATGCGTGGGAGGAGCTTCGACAGGCCGGAGAAATCGCGGCTGGAAACCCCTATTTGTTGCGGATGAAGTTCTTAGATCCAAAGTACGCTCCTCTAGATCGACGCTGGAGCCCTGCAGACGTGTATGCGGATCTGGCAAAGAGTACGCCTAATGCGGCCAAGTTTTTCGAGGATCAAAAAGATAATGAAGTGGAAAAGTTCTTCTGGTCGCAATTCAGTGCTCCAACGCGCCCGTTGCCATTGAGTGAGAGGATGGCTGTTGTGGCTGAGCTCCATAGGTTATCCGGTCTTGCAATAAGGTCTGTAATAGACCAGCTATGGCCGAAGGGGCCGAAACCGGACAGTTATTTTGGTTTGGTGCAACAATTCCTTGGTGCCGTATCACCAATTGATGCCATGAAAAGGTCGGTGTGCATAGAGGGTGCACGGATGGCTCTTGCCCATGTTAAAGCATATTGGACAGATATGGAGGCCACCATCATTGCGACCCAGAATCCAGCGGGAAGCCAGGATCCAGCCGAGCACTGCTTGGAGCAGGTAATAGAAGGTGCTCGTTTAATAGAGGCTCAGTGCTCGAAGAATCTCATGTTCGAGTGACAAATCGTTTCATTGTAAAAACAATTTTATTTTAATTATGGAGGCTATGTTTATACTTTTCGCCCGAAAGTGTTATTGTGCCTCCTGTGCGGCCATTTAATGTATGTATGTAGTCTGAAAGTTAGCAGTCGTTAGCTTCAGCCCCCATGCATACAATGCGGGGGTGTTCGCAAGAATATGCGTAGTCACACTTGATCCAACGTCTTGGTCCATTACGGAGGTGATCACACGTCGAACTAGGCAACTGGACTATATTGTAACACCCACGATGCGGCTTTATCTCCCACGTGTCGAAGCACGACTTAGAGGCATAACCACATTGTGGTTTTGTTGCAAGAAGGGTCATCTTCACACAATCCCATGTAATGAACAAGAATGGGATTAAGAGTTGGCTTACAATCGCCACTTCACACAAATACTTAAATAAATCATACAACATTCAGAGTACACACATAGTCCGACTACGGACGAAGCCAAAGGAAAAGAAGATAACCCAACTGCTAGATCCCCGATCGTCCCAACTGGGCTCCACTACTGATCAACATGAAGCGATACATAGCAACGACCAAGGTCTTCGTTGAGCTCCCATCTGAGCTCGGTTGCATCACCTGCACTGGTATCATCAGCACCTGCAACTGTTGTGATAGTATCTGGTGAGTCACGAGGACTCAGCAATCTCAAAACCCGTGAGATCAAGACTATTTAAGCTTATGGGTAGGAAGTGGTAATGAGGTGGAGTTGCAGCAAGCACTAAGCAAATATGGTGGCTAACATACGCAAATAAGAGCGAGAAGAGAGCAAACGGAACGGTCGTGAAGCTAGCAATGATCAAGAAGTGATCCTGAACTCCTACTTACGTCAAACATAACCCAAAACCATGTTCACTTCCCGAGCTCCGCCGAGAAGAGACCATCACGGCTACACACACGGTTGATGCGTTTTAAATCGAATCTGGTGTCAAGGTATCTACAACCGGACATTAACAAATTCCCATCTGCCTCATAACCGCGGGCACGGCTTTCGAAAGTTTATATACCCTGCAGGGGTGTCCCAACTTAGCCCATCACAAGCTCTCACGGTCAACGAAGGATATTCCTTCTCCCAGGAAGACCCGATCAGACTCGGAATCCCGGTTTACAAGACATTTCGACAATGGTAAAACAAGACCAGCAAGACCACCCACTGTGCCGACAAATCCCGATAGGAGCTGCACATATCTCGTTCTCAGGGCACACCGGACAAGCTAAGCGTACAGGTACCGACGTAATCCAAGTTGCCAAGGAATGGTCCCGCACGGTGCTCTAGTTTGGACCAACACTCGGAGGAGCACTGGCCCGGGGGGGGGTAAAATAAAGATGACCCTTGAGTCTGCAGAACCCAAGGGAAAAAGGCTTAGGTGGCAAATGGTAAAACCAATGTTGGGCCTTGCTGGAGGAGTTTTATTCAAAGTGAACTATCAAGGGGGTCCCATAAATCACCCAACGCGTAAGGAAAGCAAAATCCGGGAACATAACAGCAGTATGACGGAAACTAGGGCGGCAACAGTGGAACAAAACACCAGGCAAAAGGCCGAGTCTTCCACCCTTTACCAAATATATAGATGCATTAATTAAATAAGAGATATTGTGATATCCCAACATAATCCTATCCTTCATGGAGCAATCTTCAACTTCACCTACAACTAGCAATGCTATAAGAGGGGCTGAGCAAAGCGGTAACATAGCCAAGCAATGGTTTGCTAGGAAGGACGAAAAGGTTAGAGGCTGACATGGCAATATGGGAGGCATGTTAAACAAGTGATAGGTAGCACAACGTAGTGATAGAACGGAGCAACTAGCCAGCAAAGATAGAAGTGATATCAAGGGTAATGGTCATCTTGCCTAAAATCTTGGAAGGAAGAAGAACGAGTCCATGAAGAAGACAAACAGACATAGTCGAACGAATCCTCACAACTCCGGAATGAAACCGAAGCTAACGAGAGAAGCAAACTGGAAAGAAGCAAACAACAAGGTAAACACACAAGCATAAACATGGCATGATGCACAAACAAGTATGATTCATGTCCGGTTTAATGAGGCATGGCATGGCAAAGTGCAACAAACAATACTACAAATTAAGTGGAGCTCAATATGCAACGAGTTGCATATTGACGGAACACCACATCAATTATTTAGTTCTCTCTTGTTTAAGTTACCAAACAATATTAAATGTTGTTAAGCATGGCAAGAGGTGAAGCATAAATAAACTAACTATTTAGGCAAGTTTAAGTGAGACCGGAAACAACAAACAACAATTCCGGAAAATCCCCCATATGTCAATTAGCAATATAATGCAAACACAATTTTTACCATTTAAATGTTGTTAACATGATGCGGATGACATATGCAAGTTATATGCAATTTTTATGAAAACGTTGACATGAGCATGTTATGAAGCATTTGTCACCATGGCGGAAGGAAAAAGGTGCCACGGCGGTGAAACGGAAATGGTGCCACGGCAACATTCCGGTCCCGGTAACTCATGGAGGTACCGGTGCAAAAGGAAGTGTGACGTGAGCGAGTCATGCAACATGGTGGGGTGATCCCGGATTCCGGTTTCCCACGGGACGGCGGCATGGAAAACGAGGAACGTGCACGAAACAAATGGGCACGGTGCAAACACGAGCATCTCATACAACACACATTCATACACGGGCGGTCGTCTCGTCGTTATACCTTTGAAGCGTGCGTTTTGGGGGCGGATCGAGTTCAAAGCGGTGTAGAGGAAGTAGTTGTTCACGGGCCGTAGTGGAGGTAGTCGTTTTCGCGATGGTAGTGGAAGTAGACGTTCACGGGTCGTCGTGGGAAGTAGTCGTACACGGCGTCGGTAGAGGTACTCGCGATCTTGGCGACGGTAGTTGTACACGTTTTTCGTAGATGTCCGGGGTCGTCGGTAGAGGTATACACGTTGTCGGGGTACTTGTCGGTCCGGTCTTGGTGTAGATGTACATGGCAAACATAGTGGTACTTTGCGCCGGTCGTCCTGGAACTTTTAATAAATCCATGGAGGCAGTCTTGGCGTTCCAGGTCTTGAAGTGTAGTCGAACTTGGCGTCAACAAGGCAATGGAGGTAAATGGCGCAGGGCGTGCACAGGAGCCCAGGGTCACCGCGGCCAAATAGAGGGCCTTGGCGGACTTCGATAAGGCAGCAGCAGGGTTTGAAGGTGGAGCTCAAGAGAAAACCCACAACAGCAAAGACAGCAGGAGGCCTTGTCATGACAGCGAGCGGCGACCTTGGTGGAGCGATGTGGTGCAGGCAAAGAGGCGAACAAGGTGTTGCGTGGTGATGGCCTCGGGAGGGCCATGGCGCGGTGCGGGCAGGAGGAGATGGTGAAACAGAGGCCATGGTCGGTCACCGATGCAAAGGGGGCAACGGGCAGCGGAACTTGGGGCGCCAGCAGCGGCGAACTTGGCGAAGGAGGCGGCAAGGGGCGTGGTCGCGGGGCTCGCGACGGAGGGCGGAGGAGCTTGGCAGCGATGGCGAGGAGGTTGCTGCGGAGGTTGGCGTCCATGGCAACAAGGAAAGCGAGCAGTTCCAAGCGGAGCTTGGCGAGGTGCAGGCGAGGACGAGGCCGCAGGCAGCGGCGAAAGGGCGCGATGACGATGGGGTCTCGGCGACTGCGGCAAGGGAATAAGGCACTAGGGATCGGGCACTGGCTGGTCATCGACGAGGGCGACGGGGAGGTCCTGGTGGCGCGGCACCAACGGCGGTGAGGAGGTGGTCGGGCGTTGGGGTCTCAGGGTGGAGGAGGCGAAGGGATCGGGCGTGGGGGAGATGGGGATCGAGGAAAGGGGGAGGGGATCGAGCGTTGCGGCGCTAGAGGGAGGACGAGGGAGAGATGGAGACCGATGGGAGTGAGGAGGAGGTCGGGCTAGGGTTTAGGAGGGGCGGCTGGGCCTTAGAGGCCGGCCCGGGTAGGGAAGGAAGTGGCGAGAGGTCTGGCTCAAGGCCTGGCTGGGCTCTCTTCTCCCTCTCTCTTATTTTCCCAAAACAGAAAAGAATAGGAAGAAGGAAAAGAGAGAAAGGAAAAAAGGTTAGAGAAGGGACTTTGGCATGCGGATAATTTTCCCGAGCTCACAAAAATGAGCTTGAACCAGGAAAAATAGAAGTGGGTATCACCAAAAGTTTAAATTCAAACTCATTTGATTTAAATTCAAATGATTTGAATAGGAAGTGAGGTTTGGGAAGGTCCAAAAATGTTCGGATTTTTGGTGGAGCTCCGGAATATGATAAAAGAATACATGGCAAGGTTGGAGACCAAACTTGAAGCAGAAAAGGAACGAAATTATTTTGCAAGTGTGTTTATGGGTGATTCCGAATTAGTGGAATATTTAATATAGCTCCCTAATAATATTGAGAGGCTTTAATATGTTATAAAGAGAAATCACAAGTGAATTCCCTCAATTTAAATGGATCGAAAAATCCATACGATTTATTTAGAAGAGTTATAAAAATTAATGATATGATGGCATGATGAAACGATGCAATGCAAGAGATGACATGATGCAATGCAACAAGCAAATAAAACACACGGCGAAACTCGGAATAGCTAGAAGTCTTCTGGAGCGTCAGTCTCGGGGTGTTACAACACTCCACCACTACAAGAGGATCTCGTCCTGAGATCTAGGATGGCACCGGAGAGAAACGGAAGAGGAAGAGAAGAGGTAAAAGTAAGTTGCTTCTTTGACGAACAAGTGAAACCACGAACCTTGAGAGGTTGAAAAGTTGAAAGAAAGAACACAACGGAGTTGAACACAATTGAGAGCACTGCGGTAGAAAATAGAAACAAGGAACACTATTTGAACCTTGGAGGTTTCAAAGCTATGAATGACGAATATAATGGACAAGAAGGAATTGGAACCACTCTAGTTAAAACAAGATGAGAGAGGAAGAATTCGGGCAGCACGCCGGTTGAACATGGAAGGAATATAACATGAACTTGAGAATATGGGATGATACTTGATGAAATCAACAACACACTGCCTCCGGAACTATTGAAAGAATGGCACAATGGGTAAGAAAGATTTCAGACAGCACTAAGGTTGAAAAGAGAGGCAAAACTTGATAAGATGAAAAAGAACTTGAAGAGATGACACAACACTCCGGTTAAATGGATAAGCACGAAAAGGACACGCTCCTCAATACGAGAACATGAGTGAAGAGAGCAACATCACAATGCCTCCGGAAGAAATGAAAAAATGGAATGGAATGAACGGAGGAAAACTTGATCTTGAAAGAGCACGCTAACGGGAATTGCTAGAACGGAGTTGTTGGATTATTAACAACGAAAGGATAAGCTTGTTGAGGGCTTACGGAAAACATCTCAAAATTATGAGGTGACAACCGGCCACTAACGGAAACAATTGCTTGCTTGAGATCAACGAAGATATGAAAACTGTTTTTGCCGAGAGGATAGGAGAAAACATGGATCATTGATAAGCACCACAATAGCAACATTCCTTAGGGAAGGCTTTAGGTGAAATATGACACAAGATAACTCCATGAAGAGATTAATGGATTTAAAATACCTCATTCTTGACAACAATATGAATCATGAAACATGAATGAAAATTGTCAAGAATGATATAACACCACCTCAAAAGATAAGGTAGAAAGAATTGCACTTTGGAATGCAAGATGAAGAATGCTTGAACTCCTCAAAAGAAAACATGTGTTGAGCACCATGTTTATCTTAGAGTATAGCTTGGCGGATCTTAACTTTGAGAGAAATCTTGACGAACAATTGAAGAATGAAAAGATTCCTTGACAAACCACCATGTAGAGCCTCCATGAAGAACTCTGGTAATAAAAGGATGATAGAAAGAAAGAGAAGTTGAAAACACAAGGTGAATCCTTGCAATGATTTAGATGGAGCTTCGCGACGAGATGATGCCGAAAACTTGGAACTCCAGAAAAGAAAAGATGAAGCAACTCAAACCGAGAATGTGATATGATGAACAACTCTGGAAAGAAGAAATTAATCACTTGGATGAAACAATAAAAAGAATTATGTTATGCGTATCCTTCACCAATTTAAATTGATGACAAGCAACGGATTTGGCATACTACTTATTCTCGTAGAAAGGATTAAGAGAGATATAGCGTAAACTTGAGAAGGTATAGATAGAATCACCGGCGGAATTTGGAAACAACGAATATTTGATATGATAATGAAGGAAGTGAAATCCTGAACGAACCACCGTAAGAATTGAAAATGAAAGTAGCGAAGGCACAATTCACCGAGAAGAATTGGAAAAGGAATGAAGATACTTGAGGGGATTTAGATACATGAGAACGAAGAGATCATGAACTGATTAGAGGATATTTGAACGATGCACCGGTAAGATTTGGAGAACAAGAGTTGAAGGTTGAGAATGAGTAATATTCAGAAATGATTATCAAGAAAGGAAGCAACTCCTGAAATGCGTCGGATGGTTGAAAAGAATTCTCACAATCAAAAAAAATTATGAGAGGATGGTAAAAAGCTAGAACCATGAATCTTGAAGAGAATGGAGCAAGATTTAAGAAACATCCTTCTTCAGTCTTCAAATGTTGAGAATGAAGATGAGAACCACCATGAATTGTTGAGACACTTCGGAACAAAGAAGAATAGAAATGATGAACCAACGATGAAAATATTTTGAAATCGATCTTGGAGAAAGAATATGACTGATGACAATTCATTCTTATGTCAAACTTTGAAAGAATTTGAGAATAACTTCGTCAAGAATTAGAAGAGTCAGGTAAGATCCTGGAAAAAGACCTGTGGGTTAGGGCCCACTCAAAAGAAAACACCATTGAATGATTGATTGAAAGGGGGGATTGCGCCGGTTGAATTACATGGCTTGAATGACATAATAATCTCCAAATAGCTTGAACTGATTGAGAATGGAAACACGAATCTTCCGAGATATCTTGAGCACTCCGAATAAGAATAGAGAGAGGTGAACAATTACGAGGTGCACCGGTATGAGAAAACATTTGAAACGAGGAAAGGATATGATCGACAAAGCTCGAATTGAATCCACTAGAGAAGAAAAGAGAACGAAGAATGATAAACTTGTAGCTCGTGAGCATCTTCACAAGGGATCACCGGATCAGAACATTGATTGAAAAGGGTGAAGTGACTTCACATGAATAAATGGATACTTGATTAAAATATATGAGTCCTTGAAGAAAAGGGTGGGAGGGCGGGAAAACAAAGACAACTTGGGACGGATGAAACAAACACCGGTGAGAAAACATAGAATTGATCTTGCGGATGTTGAAAATGATCGGATCCACTTGAAGAGAAGCACGCCGGTTGGAAAAGAATTAACATGACAACCTTAATGATCAAGAAGGATTAGCACTCCCATAGAAACATGACAACACCATTTGGGGAAGGTATGGATCAACACTTGACATCGAAGCAACTCGAATACCACATATAACACAAAACAAAGGATTTGGCTTGCAGAATAAGCCGGAACAAACATATGATAGAGATTTCGTCCGAAGTTTTCGTGGTGGGGCCCACACGGGCTCGAGCGTACAACACCATCATGTACAAGGCAGTGCACATGACATACGAAGCGTCCCCGAACCAGCATAGCCAAGGGTTCTTTAAGACACAATGAGACCACTGTAAAAACGACCGTGGAAAGGCGGACCACTAGACGTCAAACCCCAATCTCATATCATACATCTGTCAGAAAGATATTCTAGGAGCTACTTGAATTCCCACCTATAAAACTCCCGAAACTTTCTGGTTATGCAATCTGGTGTTGGGGATACAGGGAAGCAATATATATCTCACCCAAAACTAACAATCCCTACATCCAAGCTATATCCATCCGTCAACACATAACCAAGAAACCTTGGGAAATCGTGTACCTCAACCTTCGAAAAGCATCCGTTATACGATCTATGGCAATACTCCCAAACTCCCACCCCAGTACTGGGTGGCGTCGAGGTTATCTCACCAACAACTCCATAAAAGAGATTTTCGATGTCGACAAAACTCAGGTATTCCAGAACTGCATCGATAAAATTGTGACGACAACACCTCAGAGCTCAACTCCCCGGGTCAATGCCACATAATAGACAGGAGGCACCAAGAACAATGTTCTTGTCACAAAACCATCGGAACGATTCCAAGATACCCGTGTGATCCTAAAAAAATTAGTGAAATTTGAGGAGAGGAAAGTCAAAACATCTACGTGAGGAGACCTCACCAGAGCGACGAAGGGACTGAGGAGTAAAAAGAATCCTACTCTCTGATATATATAATCCTAAGACTCAAACCATTTTTTTTCTAGACTCAACAACGCCAGCAAACAATCAAGCAGGGGGCTCCTAAGTCGGGGATGGCTCTGATTACCAACTTGTAACACCCACGATGCGGCTATATCTCCCACGTGTCGAAGCACGACTTAGAGGCATAACCACATTGAGGTTTTGTCGCAAGAAGGGTCATCTTCACACAATCCCATGTAATGAACAAGAATGGGATTAAGAGTTGGCTTACAATTGCCACTTCACACAAATACTTAAATAAATCATACAACATTCAGAGTACACACATAGTCCGACTACGGACGAAGCCAAAAGAAAAGAAGATAACCCAACTGCTAGATCCCCGATCGTCCCAACTGGGCTCCACTACTGATCAACATGAAGCGATACATAGCAACGACCAAGGTCTTCGTTGAGCTCCCATCTGAGCTCGGTTGCATCACCTGCACTGGTATCATCGGCACCTGCAACTGTTGTGATAGTATCTGGTGAGTCACGAGGACTCAGCAATCTCAAAACCCGTGAGATCAAGACTATTTAAGCTTATGGGTAGGAAGTGGTAATGAGGTGGAGTTGCAGCAAGCACTAAGCAAATATGGTGGCTAACATACGCAAATAAGAGCGAGAAGAGAGCAAACGGAACGGTCGTGAAGCTAGCAATGATCAAGAAGTGATCCTGAACTCCTACTTACGTCAAACATAACCCAAAACCGTGTTCACTTCCCGAACTCCGCCGAGAAGAGACCATCACGGCTACACACACGGTTGATGCGTTTTAAATCGAATCTGGTGTCAAGTTATCTACAACCAGACATTAACAAATTCCCATCTGCCTCATAACCGCGGGCACGGCTTTCGAAAGTTTATATACCCTGCAGGGGTGTCCCAACTTAGCCCATCACAAGCTCTCACGGTCAACGAAGGATATTCCTTCTCCCAGGAAGACCCGATCAGACTCGGAATCCCGGTTTACAAGACATTTCAACAATGGTAAAACAAGACCAGCAAGACCACCCGCTGTGCAGACAAATCCCGATAGGCTGCACATATCTCGTTCTCAGGGCACACCGGATAAGCTGAGTGTACAGGTACCAACGTAATCCAAGTTGCCAAGGAATGGTCCCGCACGGTGCTCTAGTTTGGACCAACACTCGGAGGAGCACTGGCCCGGGGGGGTAAAATAAAGATGACCCTTGAGTCTGCAGAACCCAAGGGAAAAAGGCTTAGGTGGCAAATGGTAAAACCAATGTTGGGCCTTGCTGGAGGAGTTTTATTCAAAGCGAACTGTCAAGGGGGTCCCATAAATCACCCAACCGCATAAGGAACGCAAAATCCGGGAACATAACACCGGTATGACGGAAACTAGGGCGGCAAGAGTGGAACAAAACACCAGGCAAAAGGCCGAGTCTTCCACAGTTTACCAAATATATAGATGCATTAATTAAATAAGAGATATTGTGATATCCCAACATAATCCTGTCCCTCATGGAGCAATCTTCAACTTCACCTGCAACTAGCAACGCTATAAGAGAGGCTGAGCAAAGCGGTAACATAGCCAAGCAACGGTTTGCTAGGAAGGATGAAAAGGTTAGAGGCTGACATGGCAATATGGGAGGCATGGTAAACAAGTGATAGGTACTGCAACGTAGCGATAGAACGGAGCAACTAGCAAGCAAAGATAGAAGTGATGTCAAGGGTAATGGTCATCTTGCCTGAAATCCTGGAAGGAAGAAGAACGAGTCCATGAAGAAGAAAAACAGACATAGACGAACGAATCCTCACAACTCCGGAACGAAACCGAAGCTAACGAGAGAAGCAAACCGGAAAGAAGCAAACAACAAGGTAAACACACAAGCATAAACATGGCATGATGCACAAACAAGTATGATGCATGTCTAGTTTAATGAGGCATGGCATGGCAAAGTGAAACAAACAATACTACAAATTAAGTGGAGCTCAATATGCAACGAGTTGCATATTGATGGAACACCACAACAATTATTTAGTTCTCTCTTGTTTAAGTTACCAAACAATATTAAATGTTGTTAAGCATGGCAAGAGGTGAAGCATAAATAAACTAACTATTTAGGCAAGTTTAAGTGAGACCGAAAACAACAAACAACAATTCCGGAAAATCCCCCATATGTCAATTAGCAATATAATGCAAACACAATTTTTACCATTTAAATGTTGTTAACATGATGCGGATGACATATGCAAGTTATATGCAATTTTTATGAAAACATTGACATGAGCATGTTATGAAGCATTTGTCACCATGGCGGAAGGAAAAAGGTGCCACGGCGGTGAAACGGAAATGGTGCCACGGCAACATTCCGGTCCCGGTAACTCATGGAGGTACCGGTGCAAAAGGAAGTGTGACGTGAGCGAGTCATGCAAGATGGTGGGGTGATCCCGGATTCCGGGTTCCCACGGGACGGCGGCATGGCAAACGAGGAACATGCACGAAACAAACAGGCACGGTGCAAACACGAGCATCTCATACTACACACATTCATACACGGGCTGTCGTCTCGTCGTTATACCTTTGAAGCGTGCATTTCAAGGCGGATCGAGTTCAAAGCGGTGTAGAGGAAGTAGTTGTTCACGGGCCGTAGTGGAGGTAGTCGTTCTCGCGACGGTAGTGGAAGTAGACGTTCACGGGTCGTCGTGGGAAGTAGTCGTACACGGCGTCAGTAGAGGTACTCGCGATCTTGGCGACGGTAGTTGTACACATTTTTCGTAGATGTCTGGGGTCGTCGGTAGAGGTACACACGTTGTCGGGGTACTTGTCGGTCCGGTCTTGGTGTAGATGTACATGGCAAACGTAGTGGTAATTTGGGGCCGGTCGTCCTGGAACTTTTAATAAATCCACGGAGGCAGTCTTGGCGTTCCGGGTCTTGTAGTGTAGTCGAACTTGGCGTCAACAAGGCAATGGAGGTAAATGGCGCAGGGCGTGCACAGGAGCCCAGGGTCACCGGGGCCAAACAGAGGGCCTTGGCGGACTTTGATAAGGCAGCAGCAGGGTTTGAAGGTGGAGCTCAAGAGAAAACCCACAACAGCAAAGACAGCAGGAGGCCTTGTCATGAAAGTGAGCGGCGACCTTGGTGGAGCGATGTGGTGCAGGCAAAGAGGCCAACAAGCTGTTGCGTGGTGATGGCCTCGGGAGGGCCATGGCGCGGTGCGGGCAGGAGGAGATGGTGAAACAGAGGCCATGGTCGGTCACCGATGCAAAGGGGGCAACGGGCAGTGGAACTTGGGGCGCCAGCAGCGGCGAACTTGGTGAAGGAGGCGGCAAGGGGCGTGGTCGCGGCGCTCGCGACGGAGGGCGGAGGAGCTTGGCAGCGATGGCGAGGAGGTTGCTGCGGAGGCTGGCGTCCATGGCAACAGGGAAAGCGAGCAGCTCCAAGCGGAGCTTGGCGAGGTGCAGGCAAGGACGAGGCCGCAGGCAGCGGCGGAAGGGCGCGACGACGATGGGTTCTCGGCGGCTGCGGCAAGGGAAGAAGGCACTGGGGATCAGGCACTGGTTGGTCGTCGACGAGGGCGACGGGAGGTCCTGGTGGCGCGGCACCAAGGGCGGTGAGGAGGTGGTCGGGCGTGGGGGTCTCAGGGTGGAGGAGGCGAAGGGATCGGGCGTGGGGGAGATGGGGATCGAGGAAAGGGAGAGGGGATCGAGCGTTTCAGCGCTAGAGGGAGGACGAGGGAGAGATGGAGACCGATGGGAGTGAGGAGGAGGTCGGGCTAGGGTTTAGGAGGGGCGGCTGGGCCTTAGAGGCCGGCCCGGGTAGGGAAGGAAGTGGCCAGAGGCCTGGCTCGAGGCCTGGCTGGGCTCTCTTCTCCCTCTCTCTTATTTTCCCAAAACAGAAAAGAATAGGAAGAAGGAAAAGAGAGAAAGGAAAAAAGGTTAGAGAAGGGACTTTGGCATGCGGATAATTTTCCCGAGCTCACAAAAATGAGCTTGAACCAGGAAAAATAGAAGTGGGTATGACCGAAAGTTTAAATTCAAACTCATTTGATTTAAATTCAAATGATTTGAATAGGAAGTGAGGTTTGGGAAGGTCCAAAAATGTTTGGATTTTTGGTGGAGCTCCGGAATATGATGAAAGAATACATGGCAAGGTTGGAGACCAAACTTGAAGCAGAAAAGGAACGAAATTATTTTGCAAGTGTGTTTATGGGTGATTCCGAATTAGTGGAATATTTAATATAGCTCCCTAATAATATTGAGAGGCTTTAATATGTTATAAAGAGAAATCACAAGTGAACTCCCTCGATTTAAATGGATCGAAAAATCCATACGATTTATTTAGAAGAGTTATAAAAATTAATGATATGATGGCATGATGAAACGATGCAATGCAAGAGATGACATGATGCAATGCAACAAGCAAATAAAACACACGGCAAAACTCGGAATAGCTGGAAGTCTTCTGGAGCGTCGGTCTCAGGGCGTTACATATATAGCTTTAACAACTTTCACTTAGCCATAGGAGTTTGACGGTGGGGCTACTATGTATCCCCTGGTACCTTTGCGTGCATCCGAATACGGGCGCGTGTGTACATGACCGGGAAACGGTCCTTCGTTAATGCAGAGGAATCCTAAAGATTCCGATGAGTCATCGAGTGGTTGACCAGTCTCTCGCTATATCATGACAGTGAGTTTTCGGCCTTCTCTACTGAGGTGCTCATCCGGAATAACCAGGGCACAATCGCAGTAGTTCTCCTTTGGCTGCCTTAGCCGATAAGAACGGAACGTAAGGCGGCAAACCCAGGAGCCGGGCAAACCCAACATTTGACCAAAGACATGATTCGGAGCTGATGTATATAAGGCCAAACTTGCGACACCAAACACTCCTGAGGGTATTCGGACTTTATAACATATACTAGGCTGAGTAACGCCCCTTATTATGGACCCTGTATTTTCAGGTACGTGCATTAGTCTGTCGTGGCGAAATGCCAATAACGGCAGTATCCCCTGTGGGTGTAGTACCCATAGGATGTGTAAGCAACAAGACACAATAAAGAAGGTTTACAGAGGGGCTTAATGTAAAGAGAAACCTTTGAGCTGGGCCCTGCTGCACGTCTTCGCCTTTTTCTCTGTTGTGCCATGTCCTGGGGGGGTATCGCACGAATGGTGTCTGTAAAAAGGAAAACTCATGTAGAAGAGTATGACGTAAGCGTGCGAAGAGTTGGCTATTATCAATGGATAGTAGAAGTGTTAGACATTGGCCTGTTAATACGGTCAAGCCAAAAAGGTGGGCTTTATTGAATATCTGTAGCCCCTGGTGTCCTCTATGGGATTACATGTATAGCTCCCAGCTCAAGTTTATCTGGGCCGCCGGACTCGTCTAACCGTGTCCGTGGTCTTAACGAGCGATCATGTGTTCCGATATTAGAGGCCTCTCAGTGTCCGGCTGCTAGAGTCGTCGCATACTCTTCCGCGCGTAAGGAGCGCTCTATATATCTGTTAACAGTGATGGTGCCACGTGGACCGGGCATCTTGTGTTTAAAGTAGGCATAGTGCGGTACTGCGTTGAAGCGGGCAAAGGCCTTTCTCCCGAGCAGTGCATGATAACCACTTTGGAGGGGAGCGATGATGAAGAGTAGTTCTTCGCATATGAAGTTGTCTGGGGAACCGAAAGTCACCTCTAGTACGAGGGAGCCCCTGCAGTGGGCTTTAACGCCTGGTATCACCCCTTCAAAGGTGGTGCTACTTTGGATGAGTCTGGATGGGTCTATCCCCATCCTGCGGACAGTGTCCTGGTATATTAGATTGAGTCTAATGTTGCCGTCCATGAGGACGCGAGTGAGATGGTATCCATCTATTATTGGGTCGAGCACCAAGGCAGCTGATCCTCCGTGCCGCATACTAGTCGGGTAGTCCCTGCGATTCAAGGTGATCGGGCAGGCCGCCCAGTGGTTAAGTTTTGGGGCGACGGGCTCTATAGCGTATGCATCTCTGAGCGCGCGTTTGCTGTTTACTGTTTTTACCTCTGGTGGGAATTTTTTCTGTCCCCCAGTGTTCGGCTGGCGAGGCTCATCCTCGTCTTCACTTGGTGTTTCCCTGCCCTTGTGTTCGGCGTTTAACTTGCCGGCCTGCTTAAAGACCCAGCATTCTCTGTGAGTGTGGTTCGCAGGTTTTTCGGGGGTGCCATGAATTTGGCACAGTCTGTCCAGGACTTTGTTCAGGCCGGACGGTCCCTGTTTGCTGCATTTAAATGGCTTCTTTTGTTGACTGGGTCGAGAACCCCTGAATCTGGCGTTGACCGTTGTGTTGTCCGGACTTTCTTCCTTGTTTTGACGTTTGTTTTTATTGCGTTGTGGCTTCCCGTTGCCGTCCCTGATTTCGGATGTGCCTGGGTCGCTGGTGCCTCTACGGGCCAACCAGCTGTCTTCACCCGCGCAAAAGCGGGTCATAAGGCTTGTTAAGGCTGCCATTCTCCTTGGCTTTTCTTGGCCGAGGTGTCTGGCAAGCCACTCATCCCGGATACTGTGCTCGAAGGCCGCTAGGGCTTCGGCATCCAGACAATCGACGATTTGATTCTTCTTAGTGAGGAATCTGTTCCAAAGCTTGCGGGCGGACTCTCCGGGCTGTTGAATTATGTGACTTAAATTGTCAGCATCCCGAGGTCGGACATAGGTCCCTTGAAAATTGGCCCTGAAAGCATCCTCGATTTCCTCCCAACTTCCGATTGATTTTTCAGGAAGGCTTTTCAACCAGTGCCGAGCTGGTCCCTTCAACTTGAGGGGAAGGTATTTGATGGCGTGGAGGTCGTCCCCATGAGCCATGTGGATATACAGGATAAAATCCTCAATCCAGACCTCGGGGTCTATCGTTTCGTCATATGCCTCTATGTTCACGGGTTTAAAACCCTATGGAAATTCGTGGTCCAATACCTCTTCGGTGAAGCACAGAGGGTGAGTGGCCCCTCTGTATCTGGACGTGTTGTGGAATGCTGTCGGCTGATGTTGCGTCCGGTGCTGATTCCGAACTGGTACTCGATTAGTCTGATCGTTTTGGTGGTCGTAATCCTGTACCGGAGCGTGTCCTCTAGATCCATAGATGGACCTGGTCGCGCCGGCCTTTTTATCCAGGAGCTCACGTAAATCGTGTGCAGCGTCTGTAGCTGCTCTATTGCTGTCATGAATTGGCTGGTCCGGCCTACTGGCCGTATTGTTCTTCAGCAGAATAGCCTCGTCGTCGAATTCCGGCAGTAGCATGCACTTTGGGTAGCTCTTTGTGTGACGATTGTCACCGTGTTTTTCTTCAGTGTCTAGCACTTTATTCCATCTGCGGTTGAGCATTTCCTGCACAGCCTTGAGCCTTTGCTTCTGCTTCTTTAAACTTCTTGCAGCGGCCATAAGCCTTCTATGGAGGTTATCTCGTTCCAAACGTTTTTCCGGGATGATGAATGCATCATCGTCCAGACTGTGCTCCTCTCCCGGGGCGGGTTGATGAATTCGTCCCTCGGGATCGCTATGATTGGGCGTCTCCTCCGAGCTGTGTTTGGTGTGACCTGGCTCATCCTGCTCCATCGCTGGGTCCATATGGTCATCGTTGCCTTTGGAGTTGACTGGGGTGTCGATCTTTCTAGCGTTGTTATCGCTGTTTTTACTGTGGCTGGACTTAGAGCGGCATCTGCGCCGTCGTTTTGGCTTTTGTCCAGGGGTTTCATCCTGAGTATTGTCCGACAGCAGGTCTAAGCCGTGCTCATCGTGACTGTTCGGCCCTCCTGGCGTAGCCCCGAATGCGTTGAAGATCAAGTCTCCATGGATATTGGCTGTGTAGTTCAAGTTTCCGCACCAGACCTGATGGCCAGGGGTGTAGCTGTCGATCTGCTCCAGATGGCCAAGCGAATTGGCCCGCAGTGCGAAGCCGCCGAACACGAAGATTTGTCCGGGGAGAAAAGTCTCACCCTGGGCCGCGTTGTTGTTGATGATTGAAGGAGCCATCGAGCCTTGCAGCAACGACACAGAGCAACTCTCAGTGAAAGCACCAATGTCGGTGTCAAAACCAGCGGATCTCGGGTAGGGGGTCCCGATCTATGCGTCTAAGGCTAATGGTAACAGGAGGCAAGGGACACGATGTTTTACCCAGGTTTGGGCCCTCTCGATGGAGGTAAAACCCTACTTCCTGCTTGATTGATCTTGATGATATGAGTATTACAAGAGTTGATCTACCACGAGATCGTAGAGGCTAAACCCTAGAAGCTAGCCTATGATGATTATGATTGTTCCTCTAAGGACTAAACCCTCCGGTTTATATAGACATCGGAGGGGGCTAGGGTTTACACAGAGTCGGTTACAAATATGGAGATCTAATATCCGGATCACCAAGCTTGTCTTCCACGCAAAGGAGAGTCCCATCCGGACACGGGACGAAGTCTTGACTCTTGTATCTTCACGGTCCAATAGTTCGGCCAAAAAGTATATAGTCCGGCTGTCCGGATACCCCCTAATCCAGGACTCCCTCAACGTCCATTTTGCATCATGCTTTTATATCGATATTTATTGCATTTATGGGCTGTTATTACACGTTATGTCACAATACTTATGGCTATTCTCTCTTATTTTACAAGGTTTATCATGAAGAAGGAGAATCCCAGCAACTAGGATTCTGGCTGGAAAAGGAGCAAATATTGGAAACCTATTCTGCATAGCTCCAAAAGTCCTGAAACTCCACAAAAGTCATTTTTGGAATTAATAAGAATTATTGAGCAAAGAAAGTACCAGAGGCGGCCCACACCCTGGCCATGAGGGTGGGTGGCGCGCCCACCCCTACTAGGCACGCCCCCTGTCTCATGGGCCCCCTGGTGGCCCTCCAGTGCCCATCTTCTGCTATATGAAGGCTTTTACCCTGGAAAAAATCATAAGCAAGCTTACGGGACGAAACTCCGCCGCCACGAGGCGGAACCTTGGCAGAACCAATCTAGGGCTCCGGCGGAGCTATTCTGTCGGGGAAACTTCCCTTCGGGAGGGGGAAATCATCACCATCGTCATCACCAATGATCCCCTCATTGGGAGCGGGTCAATCTCCATCAACATCTTCACCAGCACCATCTCCTCTCAAAACCCTAGTTCATCTCTTGTATCCAATCTTGTATCAAAACCACAAATTGGTACCTGTGGGTTGCTAGTAGTGTTGATTACTCCTTGTAGTTGATGCTAATTGGTTTACTTGGTGGAAGATCATATGTTCAGATCCTTAATGCATATTAATACTCCTCTGATCATGAACATGAATATGCTTTGTGATTAGTTATGTTTGTTCCTGAGGACATGGGTGAAGTCTTGCTATTAGTAGTCATGTGAATTTGGTATTTGTTCGATATTTTAATGAGATGTATGTTGTCTCTCCTCTAGTGGTGTTATGTGAATGTCGACTACATGACACTTCACAATTATTTGGGCCTAGAGGAAGGCATTGGGAAGTAATAAGTAGATGATGGGTTGCTAGAGTGACCGAAGCTTAAACCCTAGTTTATGTGTTGCTTCGTAAGTGGCTGATTTGGATCCACTAGTTTCATGCTATGGTTAGGTTTACCTTAATACTTCTTTTGTAGTTGCGGATGCTTGCAGTAGGGGTTAATCATAAGTGGGATGCTTGTCCAAGAAAGGGCAGTACCCAAGCACCGGTCCACCCACATATCAAATTATCAAAGTAACGAACGTGAATCATATGAGCGTGATGAAACTAGCTTGACAATAATTCCCATGTGTCCTCGGGGGCGCTTTTCTCATTATAGGAAATTGTCCAGGCTTGTCCTTTGCTACAAAAAGGATTGGGACACCTTTCTGCACCTATTTACTTTCATTTCTTGTTACCCGTTACAAATTATCTTATCATAAAACTATCTGTTACCTACAATTTCAGTGCTTGCAGAGAATACCTTACTGAAAACCGCTTGTCATTTCCTTCTGCTCCTCGTTGGGTTCGACACTCTTACTTATCGAAAGGACTACGATAGATCCCCTATACTTGTGGGTCATTAGCGTCGCCCCAGTGAAGGAGTGTGAGCCCAAGCTACCTAACGCTACCCCCTCTTCGCCCACAGGACCAAGAAGAGAGCCAACACCGCCGCCATAGTGCTCGCCGGAGAGTCAACCATGCAACCCACAATTCGGGGCCGCCACCCCGGCATCCATGTCCTGAGTCACCATCATCCGTCGACCTCACAATGCGCAACCACGGTTGGTGGAACGAGAGGTGTCTCCTTCCACTCCTAGCTCAGCATCAGCCACCCGACCTTGGTGAGCGCCCCCACAATAGGGGGCATCCAAGCCTGCGCCCCCGGAAATCTCCATCAACTGTGGGAACATGGCCTAGTAGTTGTCGATGGCCACCGTCGAGCAAGACCGGGCATGGTCCACAACCAGACCAAGTCAACCTCGTACGCTGCCACATCCATGGCTAGTGTCGTTGACCCGTCCGCAACAAAGCAGCAACATGGGCGCCTACTCGAATTGACGCCACAATGGAGCAACAAGAAGGAGAGCACTTCGTCCCGTGTCCGGGTGGGACTCTCCTTTGCGTGGAAGGCCAGCTTGGCAATTCGGATATGTAGATCTCCTTCTTTGTAACCGGCTCTGTGTAACCCTAGCCCCCTCCGGTGTCTATATAAACCAGAGGGTTTAGTCCGTAGGACAACAACATTCATAATCATAGGCTAGCTTCTAGGGTTTAGCCTCTACGATCTCGTGGTAGATCAACTCTTGTAATACTGATATCATCAAGATCAATCAAGCAGGAAGTAGGGTATTACCTCCATCGAGAGGGCCCGAACCTGGGTAAACATTGTGTCCCCCGCCTCCTGTTACCATTAGCCTTAGACGCACAGTTCGGGACCCCCTACCCGAGATCCGCCGGTTTTGACACCGAGATTGGTGCTTTCATTGAGAGTTCCACTGTGCCGTCACTATAAGGCTTGATGGCTCCTTCAATCATCCACAATGATGCGATCTAGGGTGAGCTTTTCCTCCCCGGACAGATCTTCGTATCGGCGGCTTCGCACTGCGGGCCAACTCGCTTGCCATCTGAAGCAGATCGATAGCTACGCCCATGGCCATCAGGTCAGGGTTGGAAGCCTGAACTACACCGCCTACATCCGCGGAGATTTGATCTTTGACGGATTCGAGCCCATGACAGGTGCGCCGAACAGGCACAACGAGCATGACTTAGATCTGCCATCGGACGGTGTTCGGGGGATCACACCTGCGGCTGCCCCGGCCCTTAATCCGGAGCTGATCGTGCCATCCGAGGATGGGTGGATGGACCCCTCCACGGAGGCCCCACACTCAGCAGCGATAGAGTCGAGTATAGACTTCGCCTCCAATGAGGCCTGTGTCATCGGACCCTTGGACTCGTCTCCGGCCATAGGCTCCGAACCGCGTGCATCCGTGCCTATCGAATCTGACTGGGCACCGATCATGGAGTTTCCCTCTGCAGATATCTTTCAGTACTCGCCCTTGGGCGATGTGCTAAATTCATTGAAGTCTCTCTCCCTATCAGGAGACCCTCGGCCGAACTATGTCTGGCTTGAGTGGGAAGCGGACGACGAAGAAATTCGTTCCCCACCCACCACCCACTTAATAGCCACTGTCGCTGACTTAACCGACATGCTTGATTTCGACTCCGAAGACATCGACGGTCTGGGCGATGCTGGAGAGGACAGGAACCACCGCCCATAGGGCGCTGGATAGCCACCTCATCATATGATATATACATGGTGGACACACCAAAATTAAACAACGGCGAGGAACGGAAGGATGCAACAGAGGATAATCCTCTCGAGAAGCAACCAAAGCACCGACGACAGTGCCGCTCCAAATCCCGCCACAGTAAAAACGGCGATAACAGCGCAAGAAGGAATAATACCCTGGTCGACTCCAAAGGAAACGACGACCCCATGGACCCAGCGATGGAGCAGGATGAGCCAGGGGACGGCGAACATAGTCCGGGGCCGCTGTCTGATCATAGCGACGGCAGAGATAAAATTCACAAACCTGTCTCTGGAGAGGAGAACAGTCCGGGCGACGATGCACTCATCATCCCGGAAAGGCACTTGGAACAAAAGAACCTCCATAGAAGGCTTATCGCCACCGCGAGGAGCTTGAAGAAGCAGAAGCAAAGTCTTAAGGCCGCGTAGGATACGCACAACCGCAGATGGAACAAAGTGCTCAATACTGAAGAAAAATACGATGGCGATCGCCGCACAAAGAGCTACCCTAAGCGCAAGCTGCTGCCCGAATTCGACGACGAGGCTATAGAGCCCATTCAGCCGAACAATAAAACGGCCGATCAGCCGGACCGACCACCCCGTGGCTGCGACAGGGCGGCTAATGACACCGCACATAAGTCAGTGCACGATTTACGTGAGCACCTGGACAAAAAAGCTGGTATGGCCAGGTCCATATATGGACCTGAGAAGCGTGCTCCGGCGCAGGATCATGGCCACCAAAACGACTATACTGATCGAATAACAGCTCGGAATCAAAACCGAACACTACAACCGTCGGAAGCATGCCATGACACATCCAAATACAGGGGTGCCGCACACCCCCTGTGCTTCACCGATGATGTGCTGGATCATGAATTCCCAGAGGGATTTAAATCCGTGAATATAGAGGCATACGACGGAACGATAGACCCTCGGGTCTGGATTGAGGACTTTATCCTTCACATCCACTTGGCTCGCGGAGATGATCTCCACGCCGTCAAATACCTGCCCCTCAAGTTAAAAGGACCAACTCGGCACTGGTTGAAAAGCCTCCCCAAAAACTCAATCGAAAGTTGGGAGGAACTTGAGGACGCTTTCAGGGCTAATTTTCAAGGGACCTATGTCCAACCTCCAGATGCAGACGATCTAAGTCACATAATCCAACAACCCGGAGAGTCAGCCCGTAAGCTTTGGAACAGATTTCTCACCAAGAAGAATCCAATCGTCGACTGCCCAGATGTCGAAGCCTTAGCGGCTTTCAAGCACAGTGTCTGGGACGAATGGCTTGCCAAACACCTCGACCAGGAAAAACCAAGGACAATGGCGGCCCTAACAAGCCTTATGACCCGCTTCTGCGCGGGCGAGGACAACTTGTTGGCCCGTAGCAGCACCAGCGACCCAGGCACATCCGAAATCAGGGACGACAATGGGAAGCCGCGACGCAATAAAAACAAACATCGAAACAATGAAGACAGCCCAGCCAACAGGACGGTCAATGCCGGATTCAGGGGCTCTCGGCCCGGTCAATGGAAAAAACCATTTAAAGGCAGCAGAGATGGACCGTCCAGCCTAAACAAGATTCTAGACAGATTATGTCAGATTCATGGCACCCCCGAAAAACCTGCAAATCACAGCAACAGAGAATGCTGGCTCTTCAAGCAGGCTGGCAAACTAAACACCGAACACAAGGGGAGGGAGACGCCAAGTGAAGACAAGGATGAGCCTCGCCAGCCGAACACTGGGGGATAGAAAAAAATTCCACCTAAGGTCAAAACAGTGAACATGATTTACGCAACTCACATACCAAAGAGGAGGCGCAAACACGCACTCCGAGATGTATACGTTGTAGAGCCCGTTGCCCCAAGTTTAACCCTTGGTTGGCCTGCCCGATCACTTTTGATCGCAGGGATCGTCCAACTAGTATCTGGCATAGAGGATTGGCTGCCTTGGTGCTCGACCCAATAATTAACGGATACCATCTTACCCGAGTCCTTATCGATGGCGGAAGTAGTCTTAATCTGATATATCAGGACATTGTCCACAAGATGGGGATAGACCCGTCAAGAATCAGCCAAAGCAGTACGACCTTTAAAGGAGTAATACCAGGCGTAGAGGCCCGCTGTACGGGCTCTCTAACATTAGAGGTTGTATTCAGTTCTCTCGACAACTTCCGAAGCGAAGAATTAATCTTCGACATCGCTCCATTCTGAAGAGGCTATCATGCACTACTCGGAAGAATGGCCTTCGCTCGTTCCAATGCGGTACCGCATTTTGCTTATCTTAAACTTAAGATGCCCGGTCAACATGGCGTCATCACAGTTGGCGGAAATATACAGAGCATTCCCTACATGCGGAAGAATATGTGGCGGCTCTAGCAGCCAAATCACTGAACGGCCTCCCCAATCCGAACAAATGATCGGTCGTAAAGACCATGGACACAGCTAGACGTGTCCGGTGCACCACTAGTTGTAGCAGCCCAGATGAACCTGAGCTTGGTCCATCGATATGCCCCCAAACGTGGTGCTAGGGGTTGCCCGCATGTAAAAGGGTCCATAGTTCGGCTCGACCCTACTAATATGCAATAGATTGAATTCTCATGGTTCATTAAGAATAACCAACTTTTCGCACGAAGTCTTTCACCTGGGTTTTTCTTTTTTTACATATGATCATCGTGCTACACCCTTCCAGGATATGGCACAACAGAGACAAAGGCGCAGACGTGCAGTAGGGCCCCACTCAAAGGTTTCTTTTTAGATTAAGACCCTGTGTAAACCTTTTTTAATGTCTCTTGTTGCTTCATACCCTCCGGGCACTTAACACAACCGAGAGGGATACTGGCGTTATTGGCATTTCGTCACGCCAGATTAATGCATGTGCGTGGAAATTCAGGGCTGACTATCGAGGGTGTTACTCGGTCCAGTATATGTTGTAAAGTATGAATACCTTAGGGAGTGTTCGGCGTCGCGAGTTTGGCCTTACATGCATCAGCTCCGAATCATGTCATTGGTCAATAGTTGGGTTTGCCTGGCTCCCGTGCTTTGCTACCTTATGTTCCGCTCTATCGGATAAGGTGGCACCGGGAGAACTACTGTGATTGTGCCCTGGTTCATCTGGATGAGCACCTCAGTAGAGAAAGCCGAAAACTGACTGTCATGATAAAGCGCGAGATAGGTCAACCACTCGATGACTCAGCGGAATCTTCGCGATTCCTCCGCATTAACGAAGGACCAGTTTCCCAGTCATGTACGTATGCGCACGTATTCGGATGAACGCAGAAGTACCAGGGGCTATATAGTAGCCCCACTGTCAAACTCCTATGGCTAAGTGAAAGTGTTAGAGCTATATTGTCCGATTGCCTTGTTTGTCGCGCTATCACCTCTGTAATGGACCAAGACATTGGATCAAGTGTGATTACGCGCTTTACCGAACACCCCCGCATTACATGCGTGGGGGCTGAAGCCGACGACTGCAAACTTTCAGGTTATATACATACATACATAAATGGCCACACAAGAGGCACTATAATACTTTCGGGAAAAAGTAGAAACACAACCTTTATAATCAAAATAGCATTGTTTTTACAATCAAGATACATGTCACTTGAACATGGTACTCTTCGAGCACTGAGCCTCTATTAAACGGGCGCCTTCTAGGACTTCTTCAAAATAGTGCTTGGGCGAGTCCTAGCCTCCGGCCGGACCCCTGGTTGCAATAGCGGTGGCCTCCATTCCTGCCCAGTAAGTCTTAACACGGGCAAGAGCCATCCGCACACCCTCTATGCACGCCGACCTCTTTACAGCGTCGATATGCAGCACAACACGAATAAATCGTTGCACTAAACCAAAATAACTATCCGGACTTGGTTCCTTCGTCCAAAGATGATCCACGACAGACCTCATGGCAAGCCCGGACAACCTATGGAGCTCGGCCCACTCGGCCATTTGTTCATTTAACAGCAGCGGACGCTTTGGAGCACTGAACTACGACAAGAACAACATTTCCACCTCATGATCTTTCTGATCCTAGAAATACTCAGTCGCATCAGCAGCACTCTTTGCTAAGTCTAAGTACGCGTCTGCAGAACTCCATAATTGATCAAGAGGGGCATAATTCGGATCACTGAACTTCATCCGCAATAAAAAGGGCCTCCCAGCCGTGATATCTCCAGCTTGACGAAGCTCCTCCCGCGCAGCTCTAATTTCAGAGCGCGTTTCCTTGGCTGCTTCCAAAGCCTTCTTCAAGTCAGCCGCTTTTGCTTGGCTTTCCCTTTCGAGGAGCTCATAGCGGCTGGCGGCATTTTGCAGCTCAAGAGCCATGCTGGCTATTTTACCTTCGCTCTGGCGATGAGCAGCCTATTCAAATTTTAACTCTTCGGCCGCCTTTAGGGCGGCCGCATCGCTTCTCCTGGCTTGTTCCTTGGCTCGGGCAAGCTCTTCCCGAAGGGTCTCCACGGCGACGGCTCCATCCGCAGTCAAAGCATATTATAGGTACTAGCATCATGCTCCTCTTAATATTTGCTGACCACCCGAATATACATACCTTGTGCCTCATCAAGCCGCTTGTTCACAAGCGTGATGTCCGCATCCGCCACGTCAAGCTGCCGCCTTAGTTCGGCAAAATCAGCAGTCCGGTCAGCCGCCGGACCCTCAGCCGCCTACACATGAAAGCAGAGCTGTCATTACCTGAGACTATGATCCTCTGCTTGCCGCCTCTGGACGGCAACCAGAGTCTCAGGGGCTACTATCTATTCAGACCACACCTAGCGTGTGCGGTACAGTCAACAATATATATATTACCGTACCTCAAAACCTCTTAGTAGGCTCGTAAAAGCTTCACTCAACCCGCTTTTGGCGGATGAGATCCTCTCAACCACCATACCCATTAAGGTAAGATGTGCCTCTGAGATAGCCTCTTGCTCCAAAATATTCATCAATGTGTTCAGTTGTACACCGGATAGTCCCGGACTTTTTCTTTTGGTCTCCTCAGGAGCCAAGGACCCCGGACTTCCGGCGGGCAAAGAATTACCTGCTGGCCTTTGCAGATCAGGAGAAATCCTCCACGACGACACCTCAGGGTTGTCCATCTCACGAGGCGGGGAAGCAGGGGGAGGCGTTTCGCTCTCCATCATCTCTGGAAGAAGATCCCCCGAAGACGAACTTTGTTGAGAAGGACTATGAGCAGGACTGCAAAACATATGTCTCGGTTGTTATTCTCAGTGAAAAAGCAAGATATATTTATCAAAGTGCCTTTGTTCACTTACGGCTCGGCTGATGGCTGGACCCCTTGCGGGCACTGTGCGGCAAGAACGCCCTTCGGGACAGGGCCCCCTGGCAAAGGTTTCTTCCCTCGTTTGGAAACCTCCGTTTCCAAATCTTCCGGGGAGCCCCTTTTCTTCCCATGGGGGGAGGGGATTTTAGATTCACCTCCCCGATATCCCTCCTTCGCGGAGGCATTAATTCCCCCGGTTTGGATGTGTAACGTATGAAGCCCGCTTTCGGCTTCGCTATTCCTCCCCTCATCTTCTCCTGATGGCAATTTATAGCGTGCGCGAGCCAGCATCCTAGTTAGTACAGGATCCGGCGAGCCTTCGGGAAGAGGGGCCGAACACCTTATCCTCTCCACCTTCCTTATCCAGTCCTGGCTGAGGGTAGTTTTCAGAATAATGTTGTGACAAATATAAAGACAGCATGTGCGGTCGCGGAGTTACTTACTTGGGTATCTGGATGGTTGCTGTTGAGACCCGCATCCTCGGTGGTGTCCGGACACTTAATTCGTGATCCGAAGAATAAACGATACATCCCTTCGAGCGTCACGCCGAAGAAGTGTTGAATAGTTTGCGGTCCTTTCGGGTTGAACTCCCACATATGGAGAGATCGACGTTGGCATGGCAGGACCCGACGAACTAGCATTACCTGAATTACTTTGACGAGACTGACATCCCTCTTGAGGAGGTCTTGGATGCGGATCTGCAATGTCAACACGTCATTCACTGGCCCCCAGTCTAGCCCTTTGTTGACCCATGATGCTAGTTGGGGCGGAGGGCCCGGGCGGAAGGCTGGGGCGGCCGCCCGCTTTGTACCTCGGGGTGCTGTGATGTAGAACCACTCATGTTGCCATAAGTCGGACACCTCCAGGAAGGAGCCCTTTGGCCATAGGGCATCGGCACCTTTGCTTACTATAGCACCTCCGCACTCCGCGTGTCTCCCGTCGATCATCTTAGGCTTCGCATTATAGGCCTTGAGCCATAAGCTGAAGTGTGGGGTAATGCAGAGGAAGGCCTCACACACGACGATAAATGACGAGATGTGAAGGATAGAATCTGGAGCTAGATCATGGAAATCTAGCCCGTAATAGAACATGAGCCCTCTTACGAAGGGATCAAGACTAAAGCCTAGACTTCGGAGGAAGTGGGAAACAAATACAATGCGCTCGTTGGGTTTGGGAGTGGGGATAACCTGCCCTTGAGTAGGTAGCCTGTGGGGGATTTCGGCGGTCAGATACCTAGCCTCCCTAAGCTTCTTAATGTCCTCCTCTATGACGGAGGAGGCCATCCACCGGCCTTGAAGGTTGGATCCGGACATGGTTGAAGGTCCGAAGCGCTTAGCCTGAACCTTGGGTGTTGGAACTCGAGGTAGGAGAAGGGAAGGATCGAGCGTGGAAAGAAAAGGACAGGTCTTGGCCCCTTTATAAAGAGGGTGAATATCAAGCGTCCTCCGCGTGGCCGTTTGGAACTTACCTAAAATCGAGGAGTCATACTAACAAGCATGGTTGGGTTACCCACACCTGTATTGATGAGAATCACGTGATAAGGGAAACATGATCTCTGCTTTGACAAGATGTGCCAATAAAACTGCCTCGCAATATGCGCAGTAGCAGGTTGGCAAAAACGGTTTGTATAATGACCAGGCCGCGGCATGATGTCACGCTACGAGAAATTGTCAGCAGATTAGATTTGTGGGATATTGTGCTCTCTAGGGTGGTATGCGGAATTTTTTTTGCAGAGCCGGACACGATCCTTGTGTTCAAAATCTTCTATGGAGTATTTGGAGAAGGAACCCGCCTTGCAATGTCGAAGACAATCTGCGCGCCAGACTCATCGTCATTGAAGCCTGGTTCAGGGGCTACTGAGGGAGTCCTGGATTAGGGGGTCCTCGGACAGCCGGACTATGTACTTGTGCCGGACTGTTGGACTGTGAAGATACAAGATTTAAGACTTCGTCCCATGTCCGGGTGGGACTCTCCTTTGCGTGGAAGCCAAGCTTGGCAATTCAGATATGTAGATCTCCTTTGTAACCGACTCTGTGTAACCCTTGACACGGGACGAAGTCTTCAAACACTGGAGGGGGCTAGGGTTACACAAAGTCGGTTACAAAGAAGGAGATCTACATATCTGAATTGCCAAGCTTGGCTTCCACGCAAAGGAGAGTCCCACCCGGACACGGGACGAAGTCTTCAATCTTGTATCTTCATAGTCCAACAGTCCGGCACAAGTACATAGTCCGGTTGTCCGAGGACCCCCTAATCCAGGACTCCCTTAGTAGCCCCTGAACCAGGCTTCAATGACGATGAGTCCGGCGTGTAGATTGTCTTCGACATTGCAAGGTAGGTTCTTCTCCAAATCCAGAGTACCTGTTGTAATGAGTAGTGTCCGGCTTCCCATTAATATTGCACTCCTCGGCTTCTCTACTTTAATAATGGCAATCTCCACGTGTCGACCGAATGTGAGAAGTCGGGGCTTTTTTACATTTGCTACCCTGACCATGTAAGTAAATCGTCTATTTAAAGAGACGGGGATCCTCAGATCCAAATCACACCATCTTCCCCCAGCGAGGATCCATCAGAGCGCACTCGAAAAAAGCCATCCCATAATGACCGGCCGCCGCAGCTCCTCCTCTCGCTCCCGCAGCACTAAGCCAGGTGATTGGGAGAAGTGTTCCATATCCCATGGCCAATTGGTAGAGTTGCAGACCCAGAGGTTTCTCCCACATGCATATCTTGTCCCCGTCCGAGCCGGACTAGCCACCTACGATGGCGGGGAGCAAGCAGAGAGTTTCCCCAACCCGTCCAGGGGGAAGCAAGTATGCCTTGTCCCTTACTTGCTGCGGGGCCTCGGATTTCCAATCCATCCATTCCTCCGCGGGCTCCTAGAGTACTACAGCCTCCAGCTGCATAACTTCACTCCTGCTTCCATACTGCACATCGTGGGCTACGTCGCCCTTTGCGAGCTGTTTCTGGGCTTCGAAGCTCATTTTGAGCTATGGAAGAGGCTATTCTGCCTCGTCCCTCGTAATCAGGAGGGATCGATATATCAAGTGGGAGGAGCCGAAATATGGCGCATCGCCGGGACTAGATACCTGTCCGGCACTCCGAAGAAGACATCCGAAGACTGGCCTTCGGAGTGGTTTTATATAGATGATGTCCCCCTTCCGGACCCTATCTGAATGGGTCTTCCTGAGTTTGCTAATGCCCCACTAACGAAACACCGCAGCTGGCATCCCCGGAGCCCTCGGGGGGAAGATAACAAAGAGGTCCTATATTTGATGGGCAGGATAAAAACGTTGGCCAAATCAGGATTGACAATAATCGAAGTTATGTCAATATGCATAATGCGGGGGTGCAGCCACTCCAGTATCGGGGGAAACCCATGTGGCACTTCAATGGAGAAGACGATGCCACCCGCTACGGTCATAAAGGTCCGGACTCCGCCACCGCTCTGGCGAAAATACTGTCCGATTTGTATAAAGGAGAAGAAGAGGAGTTTCTCCACATTAAGCCGCGAGATGGATTTTCCATGTACAACCCCCCAAGCTGGGTGAGCTGCCATATTTTTCTCAACTCCATTCATTCCTGCATTCTTCATCACAAATATTTACCTTGCTAATTCATAGAAGGAACAACGAAAAGCTGTGAGGGAGGTCCATAGCCTGTCTCAACAGCCAGAGGACCCTGACCGGGCCCTCGACCCCGGACTCGAAGAAGATCCGAACATATTTGTGGAGCTCGTCGATAGGACATTTTACCAGCTAAGCTGTGAAGGTGCCTTAGTGGCCATCATAGCTGATTATCCCGGCCTACTCCCTATATCCCACGTAAGTAAAACCGGAGTCCTAACCTCCGAGATGGATCCCGGACTTGAAAGTAGTGTCGTAGTTTCCGGGATGCCATGAAGACCGCGTACGGTATCTTTTGATAATGTGGGTACCATGACTTGCATGGAGTGAGGACAGTGGATACGTAGTATACTGGCTTTTGAAGCGGGAACTTATGTCCGTCCGTCTCTCGTTCGACGATGAGCACTGCGCTTACACCCTGGTGTGTTGCAACTATATGTAACAGCATGGGTTCGCCTATATTTGGCGGGGCCGGGATTGGATTGCTGGCAAAGAGGGCCTTTATTTCTTCCAGTCCGACCGTAGCCGCATCCGTCCACCCGAAGTGTTTGGTGTGTCGAAGAAGGCGATAAAGAGGTAGTGCCTTTTCTCCCAATCGGGAGATAAAGCGGCTTAGGGCAGCCACGCATCCAGTTAATTTATGGATTTGCTAGAGGTCTGTTGGGGTAGCCAACTGTGACAGAGCTCGGATTTTAGTCGGATTTGCTTCAATTCCTCTATTGGAAACGATGAAGCCCAAGAGCTTTCCGGCAGGCACGCCTAAAACGCATTTTTCCGGATTGAGCCTGATGTCATATGTTTAGAGATTGTCGAACGTAAGCCTCAAGTCGTCTATTAAAGATTCGACATGTCTGGTTTTGATGACCACATCGTCTACGTATCCCTCAACTATTTTGCCGATTTGTTTTTCCAGGCATGTCTGAATCATGCGTTGATAGGTTGCACCGGCATTTTTGAGCCCAAAAGGCATGGTGTTAAAATAGAAGGGGCCGTATGGTGTGATGAATGATGTTGTGGCTTGATTGGACTCCGCCATCTTGATTTGATGATATCCGGAGTATGCGTCGAGGAAGCAGAATGAGTCGTGTCCTGTGGTAGCATCGATGATTTGATCGATGCAAGGGAGGGGGAAGGGATCCTTGGGGCAAGCCTTATTGAGGTCCTTGAAATTGACACATAGGTGATTTGTCCTTCTTTGGTACCATCACCAGGTTTGCTAGCTAGTCCGGATGTTTTATTTCTCTGATGAATCCTGCCTTGAGTAACTTGGATAGCTCCTCTCCCATGGCTTATTGCTTAGGTTCTGAAAAACACCGGAGAGTCTGCTTGACCGGCTTGTATACCTTCTGTATGTTTAGGCTATGCTCGGCCAGCTTGCGTGGGATACCTGGCATGTTTGAAGGATGACAGGCGAAAATGTCCCAATTCTCACGCAAGAACTCTCGCAGTGCGGCGTCTATTGTGGGGTTTAGCTGTGCCCCGATGGATGATGTTTTTGTAGGGTCAGTTGGGTGGACTTGGAATTTAACTATTTTGTTCGTTGGTTTGAAAGAGGTGGACTTGGGTCGTTTGTCGAGTATCACGTCGTCCCTGTCCACTGTGGAGCACAGTGCAATTAGTTTATCGGCCGCGAGGGCTTCGGATAATGCCTCAAGGGCCAGTGCGACGGTTTCATTTTCGGTGCGGAGTGCTTCGTCTGGATCACTAGCTAGAGTGATGATTCCATTGGGCCCGGGCATCTTGAGCTTCATGTACCCGTAATGGGGTATAGCTTGGAAGCTCGTGAATGCATCCCGCCCTAAAAGGGCATGGTATCCGCTACTGAACGGGGCCACTTGGAATGTGATTTCTTCGGACCTATAATTCTCCGGCGTGCCGAATACCACATCTAGTGTGATTTTCCCCGCACATCGTGCCTCCCGACTAGGAATGATTCCTCTGAAGGTCATGCTGCTTTGCTCAATGCGGCTCTTGTCTATTTCCATTTTGTTAAGAGTTTCCTCGTAGATGAGGTTTAATCCGCTGCCACCGTCCATGAGCACTTTAGTAAGCCGGAAGCCGTCCACAATTGGACTAAGGACCAAAGCGGCTGGTGCTCGGACTGTTCAGAATTGAGGTTCATCACTGGCATTGAAGGTTATGGCCGTGTCGTCCCATGGATTTATTGCTGCAATGTGGCAGACTTCAGCAAGGCTGCGGAGTGCTTGCTTGCGCCTATTATTTGAGGCGAAAGTCGCAAAGACTGTCAATACTGTATTGTTATTTTCCGCGGGATGATGCTCTATGGTATTGTTGATGAGGAGATCCTCGCTGCTCTTGGCCACCTGCCGGAGTATGCAACATGCTCTAAGGCTGTGTGTTGGTATGGTATCCGCGTACTATGAATTTTGCATGGCTCATTGAGCCATCCCTCCAATACGGTTCCATGCCCTTTAGTGGGCTTTGGTTTCTTTGTAATTGGATCGGGTGACTTGCGAGAGTGCACCCTTTTAGTTCGGGCGAGGGGTTTAGTGAGAGTTGGAGGATCCCAGAATTTTGTTTGGGTTTTCCAGGCGCTTTCCATCACACAGTACTTCTGTACTATGGCCGCCAAGTCAGCGAAGTGTGCTATGTCACAGCGACTTATGGCGTTGAGGATTCCCTTGTCCGAGCAATTTTTGCAAAAGAATGAAATTGCCTCTTCCTCGCGACATTCCTTGACCTTGCTCATTACAAGGAGGAATCTGACCCAGAAGTGATGTACTGTCTCTTGGGGCTCTTGTCTAATGTGGGAAAGATCACTTGTATCTGGGTGGATGGGTAGATTTAAGTCCAAACCCTGACCCAATTTGAGACCCAGGGGCAGAGGAGCTTCCGAGCTTGCCAGTTCGGGCTCCGGGATGTTGCCCAATTTTTCTGGCCCGCTATCCGATTCTAGGTTCGGTCTTGGGCCTTGTCCTCCCGTAGACGGGTATCGGGCTCGGAGAGCTTGGGAATCCGTACATAGTTCGTCCTCAAAATAGAGGAAGAATTGTTGCATTGCTCCTCCACCACCGCTATCTGATGGGTGACCGGCGGAGAGTTAATCTCCCTTTGGTCGGGTTTAAGCCCGATCCGATCATAGTCCATAGCGACTCCCAAGGCAGCGATACGATCCAAGAGCTTTTTCAGGGAGGAGAGTTCCATTGGATCCATCTGCTCGGTGAATTCCGAGCTGATGTGGAGGCTGTTTTTGATGATCTGAGAAGTCATCATCGGTGCAGCGGCCAAACGGGCGGTCATGACGAAGCCGCCTAGTTGAAGAGTTTGGCCTACAGCCAGGGCTCCCCCAGAGGTGATGTTGTCCTTGACAACAAGGCGAGCCATCAAGCCTTACCATGACGGCACAACGGAACTCTCAATGAAAGCACCAATGTCGGTGTCAAAACCAGCGGATCTCGGTTAGGGGGTCCCGAACTGTGCGTCTAAGGCTAATGGTAACAGGAGGCGGGGGACACAATGTTTACCCAGGTTCAGGCCCTCTCGATGGAGGTAATACCCTACTTCCTGCTTGATTGATCTTGATGATATGAGTATTACAAGAGTTGATCTACCACGAGATCATAGAGGCTAATCCCTAGAAGCTAGCTTATGATTATGATTGTTGTTGTCCTACGGACTAAACCCTCTGGTTTATATAGACATCGGAGGGGGCTACGGTTACACAGAGTCGGTTACAAAGAAGGAGATCTACATATCCAAATTGCCAAGCTTGCCATCCATGCAAAGGAGAGTCCCACTCGGACATGGGACGAAGTCTTCAATCTTGTATCTTCATAGTCCAACAGTCTGGCACAAGTACATAGTCCGGCTGTCCGAGGACCCCCTAATCCAGGACTCCCTCACACGCCACCGTCAGAAACCACCAGATCGGTGCCGCCGGCTGATCCCCACCTCCGGATCCTGCCAAGAGTCCGGCCTCACGCCACCTCCCAGGTTACGACCTCCGCAGCCACCGCGCCACGCTTGGGAAGCAGGACACTGGCGCGCAGCGCCAACCGGATGCTCCACCGCCCCACGCCCCCGCCGACGCGTTGCCCCACGCCGGCCCCCGCCGGGCAGAGGAGGAGGAAGGGGTCCGTCGCTGCTGCGCCATCCTGGCTTTGCCCATTAGCACTTGTCGGCGGCGGGGGGGATGGGAGGGAGGTAGGGCTGAGGGCCTGGTGGCTAGGGTTTCCCCCGGGTGCATGCGGGCGTGTCTTGGGATGGGGAGGGGGAGTCGGGGAGGAAAGCACGCAGGAAACCCCCCTTCGTTTCACGTCCCGAGGTTTCAATACCTAGGAAATTATATAATGAATGGGGACCTACTATTAAAATAAATATTAATAATTATGAGTGCAATGATTTATGTGATTTGGGTGCTAGCGTATCCACTATACCAAAATCTTTATGTGATGTGCTAGGCCTTCATGTTTTGGATGAATGTTCCCTTAATTTTGCACTTAGCGGATTCCAATATTAAGAAACCTTTGGGTAGAATAAATGATGTGCTTATTCTTGCAAATATAAATTATGTTACGTTGATATCATTGTGCTTGATATTGATTGCAATCTGTCTTGTCCTATAATACTTGGTGGGCCTTTCCTACGTACCATAGGTGCTATTATTGATATGCAAGAAGTTAATATAAGATTCGAATTTCTATTAAAGAAAGGAACATAACACTTCCCTAGAAAGAAAATTAAGCCACCATATGAATCTATTATGAGGGCCACCTATGGAATTAATTTGAAGGATGACAACACTTGAAACTATGTGTTACGCCTAGCTAGGGGCGTAAAACAATAGCACTTGTTGGGAGGCAACCCAATAGTTATCTTTATGTTTCTTTTTTGTTTTCTGTTTTTGCGTGTGTGCACAATTATGCTACTGTTATGGTTGTGTTTTTGTGTTTAATTAGTGTTTGTGCCAAGTAAAGCCTTTGGGATGATTTGGTTGATAGTCGATTTGATTCTATGAAAAAACAGAAACTTTTGCACCCAGTAGCAGAATTATTTTAACTCACTGGAAAGTGATAAAATTCTGAATTTTTTACACATGATTTATGAATGGGTTTATAACAGTACCTAAGTACTCATGATTTGGTTGATAGTCGATTTGATTCATTTTTTAATAATTTTTTTAGAATTTTCGAGTTACCTAAGTACTGTGTTTGTTCCGATCATTACAAATTGTTTTGTTTTTGACAGAGTTTTATTTTGTTGTATAGATTGCTTGTTTTTAATGAATCTATGAATTGTATCGGTGGTTATAAGTCATGGTGAAGTTAGCATACAGTAGGTATTATGCAATAATAAAATATGAATGGGTTTATAATAGTACGTAAATTTTATGATTTGCTTGTGATACTAACGGATCTCATGAGTTTTTTTGTTGAGTTCTGTGTGCTAAAGTTTTCAAGTTCTAAGTGAGATCGTGATGGATGAAGGAATAAGGAGTGCAAAGACCCTAAGCTTGAGGATGCCCAAGGCACCCCATGGCAATATTCAAGGAGACCCAAGCATCTAAGCTTGGGAATGCCCGGATGGCATCCCTCTTCCTTCTACCAACTATTGGTAAATTACTGAGAGCTATATTTTTAGTCATCACATGATATGAGTTTTGCTTTGGAGCGTCATGTATTATATGAGTCTTTGCTTTGTTTGCTTTTTAGTTTGCCACAACCATCTTTGCTGGACACACCTTTTCGTGAGGGACACACATTTATTCGTGATTTGTTAGAATACTCTATGTGCTTCACTTATATCTTTTGAGCTAGGAAGTTGCTCTGGTACTTCACTTATATCTTTTAGAGCACAACGGTGGTTATATTTTAAAGAAACAATTGTACTCTCATGCTTCACTTATATTAATTTGAGATTTAGATAATAGTAATGGCAATATGCACGGGTTATGAACTTGGTCCTAATATGATAGGTATTCAAGAGGGATATAGTAAAAACTTTCATGTAGATCACTCAATATGATAAGTTTGATTCCTTGCAATAGTTTGTGATATAGAGATGGTAATTGAAGGAAATATGCCCTAGAGGCAATAATAAAGTTGTTATTTTATATTTCCTTATATCATGATAAATGTTTATTATTCATGCTAGAATTGTATTAACCGGAAACTTGATACATGTGTGAATACATAGACAAAACACCGTGTCCCTAGTATGCCTCTACTAGAGTAGCTCATTGATCAAAGATGGTTAAGTTTACTAGCCATGGACATGTGTTGTCATTTGATGAATGGGATCCCATCATTAGGAGAATGATGTGATGGACAAGACCCATCCGTTAGCTTATCATAATGATAGTTCAGTTTTGTTGCTACTGCTTTGTTCATGTCAAATATATATTCCTCCGACTATGAGATTATGCAACTCCCGGACACCGGACGAATGCCTTGTGTGCTATCAAACGTCACAACATAACTGGGTGATTATAAAGATGCTCTACAGGTATCTCCGAAGGTGTTTGTTGGGTTGGCATAGATTGAGATTAGGATTTGTCACTCTGAGTATCGGAGAGGTATCTCTGGGCCCTCTGAGTATTGCACATCATATGAAGCCTTGCAAGCAATGTCACTAATGAGTTAGTTGCGGGATGATGCATTACGGAATGAGTAAAGAGACTTGCCGGTAACGAGATTGAACTAGGTATGGATATACCTGATACGTCCATTTTGCATCATGCTTTTATATCAATATTTATTGCATTATGGGTTGTTATTACACGTTATGTCACAATACTTATGGCTATTCTCTCTTATTTTACAAGGTTTATCATGAAGAGGGTGAATGCCTGCAGCTGGAATTCTGGCTGGAAAAGGAGCAAATATTGGAAACATATTCTGCACAACTTCAAAAATCCTGAAACTCCACGGAAGTCATTTTTGGAATTAATAAGAATTATTGAGCGAAGAAAATATGAGAGAGGGCCCACACCCTGGCCAGGAGGGTGCCCCCCCTACTGGACGCGCCTCCTGTCTCCTGGGCCCCCTAGTGGCCCTCCGGTGCCCATCTTCCGCTATTTGAAGGCTTTTACTTTGGAAAAAATCATAAGCAAGCTTACGGCACGAAACTCCGCCGTCACGAGGCGGAACCTTGGCGGAACCAATCTAGGGCTCCGGCGGAGCTGTTCTGCCGGGGAAACTTCCCTCCAGGAGGGCGAAATCATCACCATTGTCATCACCAATGGTGCTCTCATTGGGAGGGGGTCAATCTCCATCAATATCTTCACCAGCACCATGTCCTCTCAAAACCCTTGTTCATCTCTTGTATCCAATCTTGTATCAAGACCACAAATTGGTACCTGTGGGTTGCTAGTAGTGTTGATTACTCCTTGTAGTTGATGCTAATTGGTTTACTTGGTGGAAGATCATATGTTCAGATCCTTAATGCATATTAATACTCCTCTGATTATGAACATGAATATGCTTTGTGAGTAGTTATGTTTGTTCTGAGGACATGGGTGAAGTCTTGCTATTAGTAGTCATGTGAATTTGGTATTCGTTCGATATTTTGATGAGATGTATGTTGTCTTTCCTCTAGTGGTGTTATGTGAATGTCGACTACATGACACTTCACCATTATTTGGGCCTATAGGAAGGCATTGGGAAGTAATAAGTAGATGATGGGTTGCTAGAGTGACAGAAGCTTAAACCCTACTTTATGTGTTGCTTCGTAAGGAGCTGATTGGATCCACTAGTTTCATGCTATGGTTAGGTTTACCTTAATACTTCTTTTGTAGTTGCGGATGCTTGCAATAGGGGTTAATCATAAGTGGGATGCTTGTCCAAGAAAGGGCAGTACCCAAGCACTGGTCCACCCACATATCAAATTATCAAAGTACCGAACGCGAATCATCTGAGCGTGATGAAAACTAGCTTGACGATAATTCCCATGTGTCCCCTGGAGCGCTTTTCTCATTATAAGAAATTGTCCAGGCTTGTCCTTTGCTACAAAAAGGATTGGGCCACCTTGCTGCACCTTATTTACTTTCATTGCTTGTTACCCATTACAAATTATCTTATCACATCTGTTACCTACAATTTCAGTGCTTGCAGAGAATACCTTACTGAAAACCGCTTGTCATTTCCTTCTGCTCCTCGTTGGGTTCAACCCTCTTACTTATCGAAAGGACTATGATAGATCCCCTATACTTGTGGGTCATCAAGACTCTTTTTTGGCACCGTTGCCGGGGAGTGAAGCACCTTTGGTGAGTGGAACTTGGTAAGGAAACATTTATATAGTGTGCTGAAATTTTCTGTCACTTGTTACTATGGAAACTAATCCTTTGAGGGGCTTGTTCGGGGCATATTTTCCCCGTCCAGTAGAGAAAAGAGTTGCTCCTCAACCTACTGAACCTACTGAAAATATTTACTTTGAGATTCCTTCGGGTATGATAGAGAAACTGCTAGCTAATCCCTTTGCAGGAGATGGAACATTGCATCCCGATTTACACCTTATCTTTGTGGATGAAGTTTGTGGATTATTTAAGCTTGCAGGTATTCCCGATGATGTTGTTAAGGGGAAGGTCTTCCCTTTATCTTTGAAGGGAGATGCACTGACATGGTATAGGCTATGTGATGATACGGGATCTTGGAACTATAAATGATTGAAGTTGGAATTTCACCAGAAGTTCTATTCTATGCATCTTGTTCATCGTGATCGTAATTACATATATAATTTCTGGCCTCGCAAAGGAGAAAGCATCACTCAAGCTTGGGGGAGGCTTAAGTCAATGTTATATTCATGCCCCAATCATGAGCTCTCCAGAGAAATGATTATTCAAAAAATTTATGCTCGGCTTTCTCTGGATGATCGCACCATGCTTGATACTTCCTGTGCTGGTTCTTATATGCTGAAGACTACTGAATTCAAGTGGGATTTATTGGAAAGAATTAAACGCAACTCTGAAGATTGGGGTTCCGACGATGGTAAGGAGTCAGGTATAACACCTAACTTTGATTGTGTTAAATCTTTTATGGATACCGATGACTTTCATGGATTTAGCGCTAAATATGGACTTGACTCTGAGATAGTAGCTTCTTTCTGTGAATCTTTTGCTACTCACGTTGATCTCCCTAAGGAGAAGTGGTTTTAATATAATCCTCCCACTGAAGTAAAAGTAGTTGTACATGTTACAGTTGAAGAAAAGACTATCATATATAATGATCCTATTGTTCCTACTACTTATGTTGAGAAACCACCTTTTCCTGTTAGGATAAAGGATCATGTTAAAGCTTCAACTGTGGTTCGTAAGAGCAATAGTAGAACATATACACCTCCTGAGCAAATTAAAGTTGAACCTAGTATTGCTATGGTTACAGATCTCTTGGATGATAATATAGATGGGCATGTTATTTACTTCTGTGGTGAAACTGCTAATATTGCTAGACCAGATGCTAAGATACATAGACCTGTTGTAGGCATGCCTGTTATTTCTGTTAAAATAGGAGATCATTGTTATCATGGCTTATGTGATATGGGTTCTAGTACTAGTGCAATACCTTTTTCCTTATATAAAGAAATTATGCATGATATTGCACCCGCTGAGTTAGAAGATATCGATGTTACAATTAAGCTTGCCAATAGAGATACTATTAAGCCTTTTGGGATTGTTAGAGATGTAGAAGTCTTGTGTGGGAAACTTAAATACCCTGCTGATTTTCTTGTTATTGGTTCCCCACAAGATAGTTTTTGTCCCATTATATTTGGTAGACCCTTCTTGAATAATGTTAATGCTAGGATTGATTGCGAAAAGGATGTTGTTATAATTGGCTTGGGGGATATGTCTCATGAGTTTAATTTTGCTAAGTTTCATAGACAACCCTGTGATAAAGAATCGCCTAGTAAGGATGATATTATTGGTCTTGCTTCTATTGCCATGCCTCCTTCTGATCCGTTAGAACAATATTTGCTAGACCATGAAAATGATATGTTTATGAATGAAAGAAGGGAAATAGATGAAGTATTCCTTCATTAGGGTCCTATTCTAAAACACAACTTACCTGTTGAAATACTAGGGGATCCCCTCCACCCAAGGGTGATCCCGTGTTTGAGCTCAAACCATTACCTGATAATCTTAAATATGCTTATCCTGATGAAAAGAAGATATATCCTGTTATTATCAGTGTTAACCTTTCAGAGTAAGAAGAGGAAAGATTATTGAAAACTCGGAAGAAGCACCGTGCTGCTATTGGATATACTCTGGATGACCTTAAGGGCATTAGTCCCAATCTATGTCAACACAAAATTAAATTGGAGAAAGATGCCAAACCAGTTAGAGATCCTCAATGACGGTTAAATCCTAAGATGAAAGAAGTGGTAAGAAAGGAGATACTAAAGCTCCTTGAGGCAGGTATAATTTATCCTGTTGTTGATAGTGATTGGGTAAGTCATGTCCATTGCGTCCCAAAGAAGGGAGGTATTACTTTCATTCCTAAAGATAAAGATGAATTGATCTCGCAAAGAATTATTACAGGTTATAGGATGGTAATTGATTTCCGTAAATTAAATAAAGCTACTAAGAAAGATCATTACCCGTTACCTTTTATTGATCAAATGCTAGAAAGACTATCCAAACATACACATTTCTGCTTTCTAGATGGTTATTCTGGTTTCTCTCAAATACATGTGTCAGCGGAGGATCAATCAAAAACTACTTTTACTAGCCCTTTCGGTACTTTTGCCTATAGACGTATGCCTTTTGGTTTATGTAATGCACCTGCTACCTTTCAAAGATGCATGATGGCTATATTCTCGACTTCTGTGAAAAGATTTGTGAGGTATTGATGGATGACTTCTCCGTTTATGGATCCTCTTTTGGTGATTGCTTGAGCAACCTAGATCGAGTTTTGTAGAGATGTGAAGACACTAGTCTCGTCTTGAATTGGGAAAAGTGCCACTTTATGGTTAATGAAGGCATTGTCTTGGGGCATAAAATTTCTGAAAGAGGTATCAAAGTTGATAAAGCTAAAGTTGATGCTATTGAAAAGATGCCATGTCCCAAGGACATAAAAGTTATAAGAAGTTTCCTTGGTCATGCCGGTTTTTATTAGGAGGTTCATTAAGGACTTTTCTAAAATCTCTAGGCCTCTGACTAATTTATTGCAAAAAGATATTCCTTTTGTCTTTGATGATGATTGTGTAGAAGCATTTGGAATACTTAAGAAAGCTTTGATCACTGCACCTATTGTTCAGCCACCTGATTGGAATTTACCCTTTGAAATTATGTGTGATGCTAGTGATTGTGATGTAGGTGTTGTTCTATGGCAAAGAGTTGATAAGAAATTAAATGTTATCTAGTATGCTAGTAAAACTCTTGATATTGCCTAGATAAATTATGCTACTACTGAAAAAGAATTCTTAGCAGTTGCAATTGCTTGTGATAAGTTCAGACCTTATATTGTTGATTCCAAAGTTACTATTCACACTTATCATGCTGCTATTAAATATCTTATGGAAAGTAAAGATGCTAAGCCTAGACTTATTAGATGGGTTCTCTTGCTCCAAGAATTTGATTTGCATATTATTGATAGAAAGGGAGCTGAGAACCCCGTTGCAGACAACTTGTCTAGGTTAGAGAATGTTCTTGATGACCCACTACCTATTGATGATAGCTTTCCTGATGAACAATTAGCGGTTGTTAATGCTTCTCGTACTGCTCCATGGTATGTTGATTATGCTAATTACATTGTTGCTAAATTTATACCACCTAGTTTCACATAGTAGTAAAAGAAAAGGTTCTTTTATGATTTAAGACATTACTTCTGGGATGACCCACACCTTTATAAAGAAGGAGTAGATGGTGTTATTAGACATTGTGTACCTGAGCATGAACAGGAAAAAATCATACGCAAGTGTCACTCAGAACCATATGGAGGACACCACGCTGGAGATAGAACTGCACATAAGGTATTGCAATCCAGTTTTTATTGGCCTACTCTCTTCAAAGATGCCCGTAAGTTTGTCTTCTCTTGTGATGAATGTCAAAGAATAGGTAACATTAGTAGACGTCAAGAAATGCCTATGAATTATTCTCTTGTTATTGAACCATTTGATGTTTGGGGATTTGATTATATGGGACCTTTTCCTGCCTCTAATGGATATACACATATTTTAGTTGTTGTTGATTACGTTACTAAGTGCGTAGAAGCTATTCCAACTAGTAGTGTTGATCATAACACCTCTATTATGATTCTTAAGGAAGTTATTTTTCCGAGGTTTGGAGTCCCTAGATATCTCATGACTAATGGTGGTTCACATTTTATTCATGGTGCTTTTCGTAAAATGCTTGCTAAGTATGATGTTAATCATAGAATTGCATCTCCTTATCACCCACAGTCTAGTGGTCAAGTAGAGTTGAGTAATAGAGAGCTCAAATTAATTTTACAAAAGACTGTTAATAGATCTAGAAAGAATTGGTCCAAGAAACTTGATGATGCATTATGGGCCTATAGAACTGCATATAAAAACCCTATGGGTATGTCTCCGTATAAGATGGGATATGGGAAAGCATGTCACTTACCTCTTGAACTTGAACATAAGGCATATTGGGCTATTAAAGAGCTCAACTATGACTTCAAACTTGCCGGCGAGAAGAGGTTATTTGATATTAGCTCACTCGATGAATGGAGAACCCAAGCTTATGAGAATGCCAAGTTGTTCAAAGAAAAGGTTAGAAGATGGCATGACAAAAGAATACAAAACCAAGAATTTAACGTAGGTGATTATGTGTTGCTATTCAACTCTCGTTTAAGATTTTTTGCAGGAAAACTTCTCCCTAAGTGGGAAGGTCCTTACATTATTGAGGAGGTCTATCATTCTGGTGCCATAAAAATCAACAACTTCGAAGGCACAAGTCTGAGGGTTGTGAACGGTCAAAGAATCAAACATTATATCTCAGGTAATCCTATCAATGTTGAAACCAATATCATTGAAACCGTAACCCCGAAGGAATACATAAGGGACACTTTCCAGAACATTTTAGACTTCAAAAAGGAATAGGTATGTGGTACGGTAAGTAAACCGACTCCAAAACAATTCTAATGGCATTTTTTCTCCGTTTTGGAATATTTAAGAATTTTGGAAAGCAAGAAGTAATCCGGGAAGGACACAAGGCCTCCACGAGGGTGGAGGGCGCTCCCACCCCTACTGGGCGCCCCCCTGTCTCGTGGGCACCTCAAGTGCCTCCCAGGCTCCGTTTTCTTGCACATTACTTCTTTTGGTTGGTAAAAATTAATTATATAATCTCCCGAAGGTTTTGACCACCGTATCATGCAAAAATCTTTGGTTTTCGTTCCGAGCTGTTTCTGCCGCAGGTTAGAGCAATATGTTGTCCCAAGATTCGGAGGGAGAAAGCTATGTGGCTGATTTCCTTGCAGACCGTAAGGTCTACGGGGACTTGGAGCATGGTGGTTGGACCACTGAGGAAGAGGAAGACTATGATCCTAAGGGAAAGGAGGAGACGAGCTCAAACGAAGATGAAGCCGCATTTCCTCAACCTGGGGACATGCATGTGGAGTTTAAAAAGTCAAGCCTCCCTGACAGAGCAAAGAAGCCAAAGATCGAGTTTATCCCTTTTCGTCTCTTGCAGGAAAACAAATAGGAACTATGCAGAAAGATATTAAGTCTTGAGCAGGAGATTGAAGATCTAAAGGAGCAAAATGCTGTCCTCAAGCGTAAATTGAGGAAGAAGTCTACGTCATCACCACCAACTCTGAAGAAGGAGACATAATCACATGTGTATGTGCACTCCCCTTGGCAACTTCCAAGCTTGGGGGAGGTGCCCCGGTATTGTATCATCATCACACTCCTATCTTTACCGTTGTACTTAGTTTGATCCTTTTAGTAATATCTTGATCTAGTAGATTGAAGTTTCGTACGAATTAGTTTTGAGTTTTGCTTTCTGATCTGTCTATGTAATCGAGTCCGTGAGCTATATAATAAAGATTAGTGTTGAGTCAAGGGCTTTGCTATCTTGCTATGATCTTGATAAAATAGAAAGAATAAAAAGAATAAAAGAGTTCATGTTGATCTTATGGATAGTAATGACTTCACATATAAAGAGTATGAGGCATAAAAGTTGTTGAGAGTTGACAAACATAGTTTTGGTCATCATTTCAATTAATAGGAAGTAATAAATAAAGAGAGGTTCTCACATATAAATATACTATCTTGGACATCTTTTATGATTGTGAGCACTCATTAAGTATGACATGCTAAAGAGTTGATGTTGGACAAGGAAGACAACGTAATGGGTTATGTTTTCTCACATCTCAGTTAAAGTATATTGTCATTGATCTTACCAACATGTTGAGCTTGCCTTTCCCCCTCATGCTAGCCAAATTCCTTGCACCAAGTATACATACTACTTGTGCTTCCAAATATCCTTAAACCCAGTCTTGCCATGAGAGTCCACCACACCTACCTATGGATTGAGTAAGATCCTTCAAGTAAGTTATCATGTTGCAAGCAATAAAAATTGCTCTCTAAATATGTATGACTTATTAGTGCGGAGAAAATAAGCTTTATACGATTGTGTGATATGGAAGCAATAAAAGCGACAGACTCATAATAAAGGTTCATATCACAAGTGGCAATATAATGTGACATTCTTTTGCATTAAGATTTTGTGCATCCAACCCTAAAAGCACATGACAACCTCTACTTCCCTCTGTGAAGGGCCTATCTTTTACTTTACGTCTTTTACTTTATGCAAGAGTCAAGGTGATCTTCACCTTTCCCTTATTCATTTTATCCTTTGGCAAGCACCTCATGTTGGAAAGATCCTGATATATATATCCAATTGGATGTAAGTTAGCATGAACTATTACTGTTGACATCACCCAAAGGTGAATACGTTGGGAGGAGAAACTATAAGCCCCTATCTTTCTCAGTGTCCGATTAAAACTCCATAACCGTAAGTATTGCATGAGTGTTAGCAATTGTAGAAGACTATATGATAGTTGAGTATGTGGACTTGCTAAAAAGCTCTATTCTTGACTCATTCCGATGTTATGATAAATTGAAATTGCTTCAATGACTGAGATTATAGTTTGTTAGTTCTCAATAAAGTTTATGATCCATACTTGACATTGTGAATAGATTGTTACTTGAGCATGAGAAATCATATGACAAAATCTATATATGTTGTTGTTATAAGAATGATCATTATGCCCTCATGTCCGTATTTTATTTTTATCGACACCTCTATCTCTAAACATGTGGACACATTTTTCGATTTGGGCTTCCGCTTGAGGACAAGCGAGGTCTAAGCTTGGGGGAGTTGATACGTGCATTTTGCATCTCATATCAATATTTATTGCATTATGGGCTGTTATTACACGTTATGTCACAATACTTATGGCTATTCTCTCTTATTTTACAAGGTTTATCATGAAGAGGGAGAATGTCGGCAGCTGGAATTCTGGCTGGAAAAGGAGCAAATATTGGAAACCTATTCTACATAGCTCCAAAAATCCTGAAACTCCACGGAAGTCATTTTTGGAATTAATAAGAATTATTGAGCGAAGAAAATACTAGAGGGGCCCACACCCTAGCCAGGAGGGTGGGGGTGTGCCCCCCTACTGGGTGCGCCCCCTGTCTCCTAGGCCCCCTGGTGGCCCTCCGGTGCACATCTTATGTTATATGAAGGCTTTTACCCTGGAAAAAATCATAAGCAAGCTTATGGGACGAAACTCCGCCGTCACGAGGCGGAACCTTGGTGGAACCAATCTAGGGCCCCGGCGGAGCTGTTCTGCCGGGGAAACTTCCCTCCAGGAGGGCGAAATCATCACCCTCGTCATCACCAATGATCCTCTCATTGGGAGGGGGTCAATCTCCATCAACATCTTCACCAGCACCATCTCCTCTCAAAACCCTAGTTCATCTCTTGTATCCAATCTTGTATCAAAACCACAAATTGGTACCTGTGGGTTGCTAGTAGTGTTGATTAGTCCTTGTAGTTGATGCTAATTGGTTTACTTGGTGGAAGATCATATGTTCAGATCCTTAATGCATATTAATACTCCTCTGATTATGAACATGAATATGCTTTGTGAGTAGTTACGTTTGTTCCTGAGGACATGGGTGAAGTCTTGCTATTAGTACTCATGTGAATTTGGTATTCGTTCGATATTTTGATGAGATGTATGTTGTATTTCCTCTAGTGGTGTTATGTGAACGTCGACTACATGACACTTCACCATTATGTGGGCCTAGAGGAAGGCATTGGGAAGTAATAAGTAGATGATGGGTTGCTAGAGTGACAGAAGCTTAAACCCTAGTTTATGTGTTGCTTCGTAAGGGGGCTGATTTGGATCCACTAGGTTCATGCTATGGTTAGGTTTACCTTAATACTTCTTTTGTAGTTGCGGATGCTTGCAATAGGGATTAATCATAAGTGGGATGCTTGTCCAAGAAAGGGCAGTACCCAAGCACCGGTCCACCCACATATCAAATTATCAAAGTATCGAACGCGAATCATATGAGCGTGATGAAAACTAGCTTGACGATAATTCCCATGTGTCCTCAGGAGCGCTTTTGTCATTATAAGAAATTGTCCAGACTTGTCCTTTGCTACAAAAAGGATTGGGCCACCTTGCTGCACCTTATTTACTTCCTTTGCTTGTTACCGGTTACAAATTATCTTATCACAAAACTATCTGTTACCTACAATTTCAGTGCTTGTAGAGAATACCTTACTGAAAACCGCTTGTCATTTCCTTCTGATCCTCATTGGGTTCGACACTCTTATCTAAAGGACTATGATAGATCCCATATACTTGTGGGTCATCAATACCGACGATCAAATCTCGGGCAAGTAACATTCCGATGACAAAGGGAATAACATATGTTGACATTGTGGTTCGGTCGATAAAGATCTTCATAGAATATGTGGGAACCAATATGAACATCCAGGTTCCGCTATTGGTTATTGACCGGAGAGATGTCTCAGTCATGTCTATGTATTTCTCGAACCCGTAGGGTCCGCACGCTTAACGTTCGATGACGATATGTATTATATGAGTTATGTGTTTTGGTGACCGAAGGTTGTTCGGAGTCCCGGATGAGATCACGGACATGATGAGAAGTCTCGAAATGGTCCATAGGTAAAGATTGATATATTGGAAGGTTATATTCGGACACCGGAATGGTTCCGGAGTGGTTCGGGTATTTTTCGAAGTATAGAGGGGTTACCGGAACCCCCCGGGGAAGAAATGGGCCTTATTGGGCCATAGGGGAGAGGACAGGTAGGCCGCAGGAGGTGGCGCCCCCCCCCACACACACACACAGGGAGTCCGAATTGGACAAGGGGGAGGGGCGCGGCCAGCCTTTCCTTCTTCCTTTCTCTTTCCCTCCACTTCCCTCTTTCCCCCTCCGTTGGAAAGGAAGGGGGCCAACTAGGACTAGGAGTCCTAGTGGGACTCCCCCCACTTGGCGCGCCCCCTAGGGCCGGCCTCCACCTCTCTCCTCCTTTATATACGGGGGCAGGGGTGTCGGATAGAGGGTTCCGGCAAACCCTTAAGGTTCAAACTCTCGGGTGCACGTGAAGATCTTCCCCCTACCGATCCACCCCCAACGCCTCGCAGAGAATCTAAGATACACGATGAACAACATAAGGGACACAAGGTTTATACTGGTTCAGGCCATCGTTGTGGTGTAATACCCTACTCCAGTGTGTGGTGTGGTGGATTGCCTCAGGGGCTGATAATGAACAGCACAAGGGAAGAACAGCCTCGCGAGGGGTGGTCTTTTGGTGGTGTGCTCGGAGAGGAATTGCTCCATCTCTGTTGGCTCTAGGTGAGAACTGTATGATCTACTGTGGTGGCTATCCCTATATATAGAGGGCTTGGTCCTCTTCCCAAATATTGCACGGGAAGGGCGCCAACAACGGCCATTTTGAAGGGGAACATCTAGTACAAGTTATCCTGACTAAAGTTGGTCTTCGGCTGCCAAAGGCACTGGCGATGACGCCGTCTTGGGCTCCACGGTGACCTCCGTCCTGCCGCTCTACTGGTCTTGGTCTCGTTACACCGAAATGGCAACCTTTGCTTGATGCCTTGGTACTCCGCACCTGCGCTTGCCCCCTTTGCACCAAAGAGGAAACAAGGACGCTGCACTGGCTGGTGCCCGCCTGGCACCCGCCTGGTCTCGATCATCATGGCTTGCGTCACGGGCACCTCGTGAGGTACCACTGCCTTGATCTCTTTGCCTCCTCGCGAGCCGGCCTGGTGAGGCCGTTCCTGAGGAAGCCTTGCGTCGTCCGCCCCGCGAGGCTTGGCCCTCGCGAGCGTCTTGAGCTTGAGTTGATGAAGATGGGATGTTCTAGGCCACCCCTTGAGCCACGCTGCAGGCCGTAGGCAGGCAAGTCTGGGGACCCCCGTTCCAAGAACGCCGACAGTAGCCCCCGTGCCCAAGGCGCGCTCGGACTTGGCTTAGCAGCAAAACAAAGGGGCAAGTGCGGAGCGCCGCGGGCCCCAATAGCCTGCGGCCTTGGTCGCCGTGTGGCGGTTGATTGGACATGGGCGTCTCCGCTTCCCCACACCGCCTCGGAAACTGCCTGTTTGACAAAAGGCTGGCTCGGGTTAGGCTTACCTTCATTGCTCTCATTTGCCTTGCTTCAGATCCCCTTTCTTGCTCTTGCCCTCCTGCTTCCGAAATCTCCAGATCTGCTCCCCCCTTTCTCCTCTAGCAGCAATGGCGCCCCGCAAGACCGCGACTGGGGCTCCGTCGGCCTGGTACTCGCCGGCACGGGATCCCCCCAACATGACGGAGAAGAATCTCGCCCTCACGCGCCTGATGACGGTGGCGCAAGGCAGCGAGATGGGGGAGACTGAGCTCCGGCCCGGCTCCGCCCAGCCGGAGGACAAGGGGAGTACCTTCTATCCCTTCTTCATGAGCGCCGTCATCGCTGGCCTGGTGCCTCCTTTCTTTGAGTGCTTCTATGCCGTCCTCCGCCATTATAAGCTGCATACTCTGCATCTCCATCAAAACTCTGTTCTCCTTCTATCGATCTTCGCCTACTACTGCGAGGCACACGTCGGGGTGATGCCCTCCGTGGCCTTGCTGCGCCAATTCTTCTTCCTCCGAGTCACTGGTGCCAATATCTCGGCGTGCGCAAGCTTTGTTGCGTACTCCAAAGCCAATGCAATCTCGAAGGCCGGGAAGAGGGCCGACGGCTTCCGGAGCAAGTGGGTCATGTTGGATGCCGGATGTATCAACTCTCGGCTGGCGCTGCCCATGGGGCTGCCCCAGACCGTCGAGGCGTGGTCCCGTGAGAAGCTTGACGACCGGCGGGCGAAGCTAGTGCTGGAGAAGATGAACGCTGACCTGAGGCCGAGCAACATGAAGGCGGCGAAGCTGACCTGGGCCACGCTCCTAAGGGAGTTCTTGGCGCATTGGGTGGCCACACTTCAGGCACACTCGCGCCCGTTGTGGAGGCTCGAGGATGCGTACGCCGTCCTCCGCCTGAACTCAGAGGCCCTGGCTGACGAAGATCTAACCGCAGCTCTCCGCTTCCTGGTCGGAGAGGATGTGGCGAGCCCGGAGGGCGCTCCCGTCCCCTTGTTCCTTTGCGACGACTGGGAGCAAGTGGTGAACACCATGCCCACCTTTGACGGGGACGGTCTGGTGCCGACAGAGGCTCCAGAGGGCCAGGCGGCGATGGCGATGGTGGACTTGTCTTCCGATGATTCCGGTGGGGGAGAGGAGGAAGATGAGGAGGAGGAGGGGCGCGACTCGGAGGCGACCATCGAGGAGACGGGGGAGACTTCCCCCTGGCGCAGGTCCAGCACCCTCCGCTCCATGCCAGACGACGACAAGGCCGGCACCAGGCAAGGGGGAGAGGACCCGCCCGTGATCCGGAAGAAGGACAGGTCAGGGATGATCTCCCGAGGGTCTACTCCAGCCCTGCTGCTGCCCGAAGCCAGCTCCAGCCCTTCTGGTGCGCCTTCCTCTGCTGCCGGACCTCCCAAGGCTGAGCCCCGTAGGAGGCTCTTGGGCTTCAAGCTCGGCCGGAGGCCGTTGGAACCCGCGGCAGCAAACAGTAAGTACTCGAACTCTACTTTGCTCTTATTTTTGCCATCAAGGCTTGACATCCTCCATTGTTTGGGTAGTCCGCCGCCTGTGGCGAAGAGGCTGAAGGGGGACACGGCGGCCCCACTCAGGGCAAGCTCGTCTACTGTGGCCGCGGCTTCACCTGCGGGAAGGGGAGGCAGTGGAGCTCGCACCTCCCCTGCCCAATCGTCCTTGCGAGGCCAGGAGGGACGCACTGGCGGGGAGCTAGCCCCCATGGCCCCGCTGACTCTAGAGGCACCTGCGCTTGACGCTATTGCCAAGGTTGCCAAGGCTCAGGAGGTCCCGGTCTCCCAAGCCATGATCACGCTGTCGTTTTCTCCTCCTACTCCACCGGTTCCCGTCTCCTCTGCCTCCTCCGCCGCCTTGGATCATACCGTCGATGAGCTAAGTGGGCTGCGAGAAGATCTCCAGGGCGCCAACCCCCGCCTGGTGGCCGGGCGCCTGGAGCTGGTCTCTGGCTGGGTTCGCTCTGACGCCTACGTCTGAGCGGCGCTGAGCCAGGCTGTGAAAGCTTCCGAGGAGGAGAAGTAAGTCACCTCCCAGGCCATGGCCGCTCGTGACGCAGCATTGAAGGATGCTTCAACTGTGAGGGGCCGCTGCAAGGTGCTGGAGGATGAGCTGCGGGGCTTGCGTGATGAGCTCACCAAGGAGGTTCGCGACCATCAAGCGAAGGAGGAAGAGATGAAGGCTTGGGAGGCCGCCGTCAAGGACCGCGACACCGAGCTCTCAGCTGATCGCTTCCGGCTGAAGACACTGGAGTAGATGCTGAAGGCGGAGAGGGTTGAGCTGGACGCTAGGGCAAAGGTCCTGGGCAAGGATCGTGCGGCCTTCACGAACTACGAGGTGAGATCTTACAAGGCGCTAAAGTCGCTTTACGACGATGGCCTGGAGAAGCTGCTGGCCGGAGCCATGGAAGGCCCCGCCAAGCAGCTTCCTTTCCTGGTCGAGGCGCTTGAGGAGGTCATGACCGGCATCGGCCCCATGGCCGAGGTTGAAGCTCGCGTCCTTTCCTCTGCAGCGCTGACGCGGATCCTCAGCCACGTCTACCTCTGCAACCCTGACGCCAACCTTGACAACCTGCTAGAGCCTGTGGATACCGAGCGCTCCGCCGCTGCTGCTGAGGTCATGAAGGGCCAAGCGGAGGCCTTGCTGGCGAAGTTCCGTGCCTTTTCCACCACGCCAAAGTGAGGTGCTGCTCCTACCTCTTGAGCACTGCGTTGGATTTCCCCGAAGAGGAGAGGATGATGCAGCAAAGTAGCATAAGTATTTCCCTCAGTTTTTGAGAACCAAGGTATCAATCTAGTAGGAGACCATGCACAAGTCCCTCGTACCTACACCAAACGATAGCAACTCGCAACCAACGCTTAGGGGTTGTCAATCCCTTCACGGTCACTTACGAGAGTGAGATATGATAGAGATAATATTTTTGGTATTTTTATAGATAGATGCAAAGTAAAAAGTAAAAGGCAAATTAAAAACAAAGCAAGTAAATAAAGTGATAGAGATTGATATGATGAGAATAGACCCGGGGGCCATAGGTTTCACTAGTGGCTTCTCTCAAGACCATAGAGATTCTACGGTGGGTGAACAAATTACTGTTGAGCAATTTACATAATTGAGCATAGTTATGAGTATATCTAGGCAATGATCATGTATATAGGCATCACATCCAAAACAAGTAGATCGAAACGATTCTGCATCTCCTACTATTACTCCACTCATCGACCGCTATCTAGCATGCATCTAGAGTATTAAGTAAAAACAGAGTAACGCCTTAAGCAAGATGACGTGATGTAGAGGGATAAATTCATGCAATATGATAAAAAACCCATCTTGTTATCCTCGATGGCAACAATACAATACGTGCCTTGCAACCCTTTCTGTCACTGGGTAAGGACACCGCAAGATTGAACCCAAAGCTAAGCACTTCTCCCATTGCAAGAACTACCAATCTAGTTGGCCAAACCAAAAAGGATAATTCGAAGAGGCTTGCAAAGATAACTCAATCATACATAAAAGAATTCAGAGAAGAATCAAATATTTTCCATAGATAATACTGGATCATAAACCCACAATTCATCGGTCTCAACAAACACACCGCAAAAAGAAGATTACATCGAATAGATCTCCACAAGAGAGGGGGAGAACATTGTATTGAGATCCAAAAAGAGAGAAGAAGCCATCTAGCTACTAGCTATGGACCCGAAGGTCTGAAGTAAACTACTCACACTTCATCGGAGGGGCTATGGTGATGATGTAGAAGCCCTCCATGGTGGATGCCCCCTCCGGCGGAGCTCCGGAACAGGCCCCAAGATGGGATCTCGTGGATACAAAAGGTTGCGGCGGTGGAATTAGCTTTTTGGCTCCTGTTCTGATCGTTTGGGGATACGTAGGTATATATAGGAGGAAGGAGTACGTCGGTGGAGCGTCAGGGGGCCCACGAGGTAGGGGGCGCGCCCTCCACCGAAGGGTCCAAGTTTCCTGGATCACGTTCGGTTGGAAAATCATGATCCCGAAGGTTTCATTCCATTTGGACTCCGTTTGATATTCCGTTTCTTTGAAACACTGAAATAGGCAAAAAAAACAGCAATTCTGGGTTGGGCCTCCGGTTAATAGGTTAGTCACAAAAATAATATAAAAGTGGAAAATAAAGCCCAATATAGTCCAAAACAGTAGATAAAGTAGCATGGAGCAATCAAAAATTATAGATACGTTGGAGACGTATCAGGCATCCCCAAGCTTAATTCCTGCTCGTCCTCGAGTAGGTAAATGATAAAAAACAATTTTTGATGCGGGGTGATACTTTGGCATAATTTCAATATAAATCTTCTTAATTGTGATGGGAATATTCAGATCCGAAAGATTCAAGACAAAAGTTTATATTGACACAAAAATAATAATACTTCAAGCATACTAATCAAAGCAATCATGTCTTCTCAAAATAACATGGCAAAAGAAAGTTCATCCCTACAAAATCATATGGTTAGGCTATGCTTCATTTTCGTCACACAAAAATGTTCCCAACTTCTATACCCCCGATGACAAGCCAAGCAATTGTTTCATACTCAAATAATCTCAAACTTTTTCAACTTTCACGCAATACATGAGCGCGAGCCATGGATATAGCACTATGGGTGGAATAGAATATGATGATGGGGACTGTGTGGAGAAGACAAAAAAGGGAGAAGGTCTCACATTGACGAGGCTAATCAATGGGCTATGGAGATGCCCATCAATTGATGTCAACATGAGGAGTAGGGATTGCCATGCAACGGATGCACTAGAGCTATCAATGCTCAAGAAAAGAAAACTAGTGGGTGTGCATCCAACTCGCTTGCTCACGAAGACCTAGGGCATTTTGAGGAAGCCCATCATTGGAATATACAAGCCAAGTTCTATAATGAAAAATTCCCACTAGTATAAAAAGACAACTTATGAGACTCACTATCATGAAGATCTTGCTGCTATTTTGAAGCACAAAATATGAGACTCACTACAAGAATAACAAGGTGCTACTTTTAAGCACAAGTGTGGTAAAAGGATAGTAGCATTGTCCCTTCTCTATTTTTCTCTCATTTTTTTATTATTTTTTTTATTATTATTATTTTATTTGGGCCTTTCTCTTCCTTTTTTTATGGCCTCTTTTTTTTCGTCCGGAGTCTCATCCCGACTTATGGGGGAATCATAGTCTCCATCATCATTTCCTCACTTGGGACAATGCTCTAATAATGATGATCATCACACTTTTATTTTTCTTACAACTCAACAATTACAACTCGATACTTAGAACAAAGGATGAATCTATATGAATGCCTCCGGCGGTGTACCGGGATGGTGCAATGAATCAAGAGTGACACATATGGAAAATAATGCATGGTGGCTTTGCCAAAAATACGATGTCAACTACATGATCATGCAATGGCAATATGACAAAAGTAATGTATGTCATGACGATGATGGTGGAAGTTGCATGGCAATATATCTCAGAATGGCTATGGAAATGCCATGATAGGTAGGTATGGTGGCTGTTTTGAGGAATATATAAAGAGGTTTATGTGTGATAGAGCGAATCGTATCACGGGGTTTGGATGCACCGGCGAAGTTTGCACCAACTCTCAAGGTGAGAAAGGGCAATGCACGGTACCGAAGAGGCTAGCAAAGGAGGAAAGGTGAGAGTGCGTATAATCCATGGACTCAACATTAGTCAAAAGAACTCATATACTTATTGCAAAAATTTAGAAGCCATCAAAAAATTCAAGTACTACACGCATGCTCCTAGGGGGATAGATTAGTAGGAAAAGACCATCGCTCATCCCCGACCACCACTCATAAGGATGCACAAGCCAGGTACACTTCATGTTTCAAATTTGTTACACAACTTTACCAATACGTGCATGCTACGGGACTCGCAAACTTCAACACAAGTATTTCTCAAATTCACAATTATCAACTAGCACGACTTTGATATTTTTACCTCCATATCTCAAAACAATTATCAAGAATCAAACTTATCTTAGTATTCAATTTACTCAAAAGAAAGTTTCACATGTCTTGAACGCTAAGTGTATTAATATTAAGAAAATTACCATGCTATTAACGACTCTCAAAATAATCTAAGTGAAGCATGAGAGATCAATAGTTTCTTTAAAACAAATCCACCACCATGCTCTAAAAGGTATAAGTGAAGCACTAGAGCAAAAATTATCACGCTCAAAAGATATAAGTGAAGCACTATGAGCAAAATTATCAAGCTCAAAAGATATAAGTGAAGCACATAGAGTATTCTAACAAATTCCAACTCATGTATGGCTCTCTCAAAAGATGTGTACAGCAAGGATGATTGTGGTAAGCTAACAAGCAAAGACGCAAATAATACAAGACGCTCCAAGCAAAACACATATCATGTTGGTGAATAAAAATATAGCTCCAAGTAAATTACCGATGGAAGTGGACGAAAGAGGGGATGCCTTCCGGGGCATCCCCAAGCTTTGACTTTTTGGTGTCCTTGGATTATCTTGGGTTGCCATGGGAATCCCCCAGCTTAGGCTCTTGCCACTCCTTGTTCCATAATCCATCAAAAGAATTTACCCAAAACTTGAAAACTTCACAACACAAAACTCAACAGAAATCTCGTGAGCTCCGTTAGAGAAAGAAAACAAAAGACTACTTCAAGGTACTGTAATGAACTCATTCTTTATTTATATTGGTGTTAAACCTACTGTATTCCAACTTCTCTATGGTTTATAAACTATTTTACTAGCCATAGATTCATCAAAATAAGCAAACAACACACGAAAATCAGAATCTGTCAAAAACAGAACAGTCTGTAGCAATCTGTAACTAACGCAAACTTCTGGAACTCCACAAATTATACAAAAATAGGAAGTCCTGGACAATTTGTTTATTGAACAGAAGCAAAACGAATCAACGCAAAAGCACGTTCCTGTGATTTATCATAACTAAATTAGTGCGCGGAAAGTTTCTGTTTTTCAGCAGAATCAAATCAACTATCATCGTACGTTATCCTATAGGTTCTACTTGGCACAGACACTAATTAAAACATAAAACCACATCCAAACAGAATGTAGATGTATTATTTATTCCTGAACATAAGAAAAAAAACAAAAAAACAAAATAAAATTGGGTTTCCTCCCAACAAGCGCTATCGTTTAACGCCCCTAGCTAGGCATAAAAGCAAGGATAGATCTAGGTTGTGCCGTAATAATAAGATAGATCTTGAAAGCTCATCTCGTATTCTCTACGTTCGGCAGCAAGTTTCCTTTGAGGCAAGCAAAAATAATTGAAAGGGCTAAATTTAGCGGGACAAAAATCCCCAAGATCAATCATGGGAGGAACAGGTTCCTCCCTTGGCCCTTCATAGTGCACAACTATTTCATCACCGAAAGCATTCTTTTGGAAAAATCTTGTGAGCTGATACTCGAGAGAGTATCCTAGCTCATTATTTCTAAGGGAAAATCATTATTAAGCTCATTAATGCAATCAACCAAGACATTGATAGGGACATTTTTTCTAAGGTTTTCATTGAAAGCGACATAGTCTGAAGATTGAAAACGTCTAATTTCCTCTTGATCATAGAGGATTGCTTCTATGGGTGGACGACCGGCGTCCACCCTATAGTGCGCAAAGATTTCTTTGGCTTCTCTTATGATAAATCTAAATTCATGAGCCAAAAAGATAGTAACAGCACGCTTAATAGAAGAGTGCTCAATATTAGAGAATTCTAAGAAAATTCTCTGTATGCAAGTGTGCATATGCATAAATTGTCTTTCAAGTTCAACCACAAGCATAGCTATAGCATCCGCAAGGCTACTAGTTCTATGAAGAATAGAACAGCCCATGGAAGGTAAAGCACCGGCACAAGTAAAGAAATCTTGAATAACGCCTTTTCCAATGATGTTACCACTACCGATTCAAAACTTTTTGGTATGCAAGATAGGAGGTTCATCGGCCGAAGCCTCGGGATTTTATGTGTTATCATTGTTGTCCATATCGACGATAATCTCCCCAATTTCAGACATAGCGGCAAAAAGAAGTAAGGCAGAAGAAAGCAAACAAAAGGGAAAGGAGGCGGAGATTGGGAAAGAGACGGCAAATAAAACGGCAAGGGTGAAGTGGGGGAGAGGAAAACGAGAGGCAAATGGCAAATAATGTAATGCGAGAGATAGGGATTGCGATGGGTACTTGGTATAGTTGACTTGCTTGCGTGAGCCTCCCCGGCAACGGCGCCAGAAATTCTTCTTGCTACCTCTTGAGCACTGCGTTGGATTTCCCCGAAGAGGAGAGGATGATGCAACAAAGTAGCGTATGCAACAAAGTAGCGTAAGTATTTCCCTCAGTTTTTGAGAACCAAGGTATCAATCCAGTAGGAGACCATGCACAAGTCCCTCGTACCTACACAAAACGATAGCAACTCGCAACCAACGCTTAGGGGTCGTCAATCCCTTCACAGTCACTTACGAGAGTGAGATATGATAGAGATAATATTTTTGGTATTTTTGATAGATAGATGCAAAGTAAAAAGTAAAAGGCAAAGCAAAAACAAAGCAAGTAAATAAAGTGATAGAGATTGATATGATGAGAATAGACCTTGGGGCCATAGGTTTCACTAGTGGCTTCTCTCAAGTCCATAGAGATTCTTCGGTGGGTGAACAAATTACTGTTGAGCAATTGACAAAATTGAGCATACTTATGAGTATATCTAGGCAATGATCATGTATATAGGCATCACGTCCAAAACAAGTAGATCAAAATGATTTTGCATCTTCTACTATTACTCCACTCATCGACCGCTATCCAGCATGCATCTAGAGTATTAAGTAAAAACAGAGTAACGCCTTAAGCAAGATGACATGATGTAGAGGGATAAAGTCATGCAATATGATAAAAACCCCATCTTGTTATCCTCGATGGCAACAATACAATACGTGCCTTGCAACCCTTTCTGTCACTGGGTAAGGACACCGCAAGATTGAACCCAAAGCTAAGCACTTCTCCCATTGCAAGAACTAGCAATCTAGTTGGCCAAACCATAAAGGATAATTCGAAGAGGCTTGCAAAGATAACTCAATCATACATAAAAGAATTCAGAGAAGAATCAAATATTTTCCATAGATAATACTGGATCATAAACCCACAATTCATCGGTCTCAACAAACACACCGCAAAAAGAAGATTACATCGAATAGATCTCCACAAGAGAGGGGGAGAACATTGTATTGAGATCCAAAAAGAGAGAAGAAGCCATCTAGCTACTAGCTGTGGACCCGAAGGTCTGAAGTAAACTACTCACACTTCATCAGAGGGGCTATGGTGATGATGTAGAAGCCCTCCATGGTGGATGCCCCCTCCGGCGGAGCTCCGAAACAGGCCCCAAGATGGGATCTCGTGGATACAGAAGGTTGCGGCGGTGGAATTAGGTTTTTGGCTCCTGTTCTGATCATTCGGGGATACGTAGGTATATATAGGAGGAAGGAGTATGTCGGTGGAGTGTCAGGGGGCCCACAAGGTATGGAGGCGCGCCTAGGGGGCGTGCCCTCCACCCTCGTGACCTCCTCGGGCACTTCTTGGAGTAGGGTCCAAGTCTCATGGATCACGTTCGGTTGGAAAATCACGATCCCGAAGGTTTCATTCCGTTTGGACTCCGTTCGATATTCCGTTTCTTCGAAACACTGAAATAGGCAAAAAAAACAGCAATTCTGGGCTGGGCCTCCGGTTAATAGGTTAGTCCAAAAAATAATATAAAAGTGGAAAATAAAGCCCAATATAGTCCAAAATAGTAGATAAACTAACATGGAGCAATCAAAATTATAGATACGTTGGAGACGTATCAGCTGTTGGTTCTGCGGCCTCGGGAGGTGGAGCTGACAAGCGCGACCCCACCATGAGCGACGACGCTGCCCAAGGGTGATCTTCTGGCTTCTTTCCTGTTTCAACTCCTGCAACATGCACCGTGCCTCGTGGAGGCGTTTAAACTTGTGTCTGGTATCGTGAGGACAATTTATGGTTTGTAATATTTGCTTCTGAATTTCCAAGATTTTGCGATTTCCTTCCTATTCGCTTTGTGTTCTACGTCGGCAGGGCCCGGCCCTGCGCATACCTCAGCCGTCGTTAGCCCCGACCGGATCACCAGGACAAGACTAAGGAGTGAGGGGCTAAGTGGCAAGTTAGGCTCCTGAGTCACGATGCTCAGGAGTCCCCCTTGACGCGCAAACAGCAAATAGGGAGGGGGTGTAGGAGTAGATATGTCGTTCTACGTCGGCAGGGCCCGGCCCCACGCATACCTCAACCGCCGTTAGCCTTTCGGAACTAAGGAGTGAGGGGCTACATGACCAGTTAGGCTCCTGAGTCATGATGCTCAGGAGTCCCCCTTAACGCGCAAACGGATTCCATACCTTGGCTCCTCTCGGGGAGGGGCGTGTGACGACCAGGTCCGAGGGACCTGGCTGGCTGGCATGTGCTTGGGCGTGACCTGGGCGTAGCCCCCGTGTCTAGCCCCCTCGTGCAGCGCTCCCGAGGGGAGGTGTTGCGATGAGGTTAAACACTGAGCTCTGGCTCCCTTAGACTGATACAGCCTTGGGCTGCCCTCAGTTGTTTATCACCAGCGTGGAGCATAGCGCTTCCGTATGTGTACGGGCATAGCCGCTCCTCGGCAGTGTCGTCAGCCAACACGGAGCATGGTGCTTCCACTGGTACGTGGGAGGAGGCCCCCTCCGGGAGGAGCCCCCGGGGCATGTACAGCCCCGCCCTGACATGTGGCCGGCACGGTAGGGCTAGACGAGGTGTATCTGGGCACTCGTGAGCCAGCACGGGACTCACGAGGCCCTACCTCAAGGCGGGTTGCACCTGATCTTGGGCCTTGGGAGGTTGAGTGTTCCGGCAAGGTGGTTCGATGCAAATGCTCTACGTCCTCAGGTCCCAGCCCTTGAGCAACCTCAGCCGCCGCTGGTATGCCAGGTCGCGATGCCGTGAACAAGGCCAGGGCGTGAGGGCTGGAGAGCCAGTAAGAGCTCCTGAGTCGCAATGCTCAGGTGCCCCCCTTTTAACGTGCAAGCGGTTTGCATGAGGGAGAGACAGGGGCCACGATGGGAGAGAGATGATAATCATAGGCAAGTTAAGCTTGAAGAGGAAATCAGCTTAGATAGATGCAGGAAAGATACATGCCACTGGGCCAGGCCCGAGCGGCTTGGGGATGATGCGGCCCAAGGGGCACCCCCAGCAAGGTAAACTAAAGACATAGCAAAACGGATACATGCCGCGGGGACGGACCCACGCGACCTGGGAATGATGCAGCCCTGAGGGCGCTCCCAGTTGAAATGAAACTCGACAGATGTCACCTGATATCATTGCAGAGCGAGTGTTGGAGTAGCTGACGATGCGCGGTGAAAAAGCCAATCCTCACGAGCCTTCGGAGCCCTGAGCCTCGGGAGGCTCTGGATGTCCGGGTGGCTCCTCAAGGTCCGTCTCCATCTCCGCCAGGAACGCCCAGTGCCTGGCCTCCTGAGCTTCCAGAATGCTCCTCATCAGGCACTGGTGAGTAGAAGCCGCGTTCGGCAGGCCGAAAGGCATGCAAACGTAGTTGTGGGGTGGACCCTCGCATCGTCCCACGCGCGATGGCTAGAAACACTCCTGAGACGCGACTTAGTTGAGCCCTGGGTAGTTGATGCAGACGCGCAGCCCGCCATCCTCGCCTGGATGGGGAGCAACGCCGGGCGAGTGGCGATTGCCGCGCATGACTCTCGATTCCTGCAGCTCCTGAGTAACCTTGGTGATGAACTGCTGAGGGTTGGGCCCTCCTTGCCTCATGCCTTCCTAAGGGGAACGTGCCGCAAAGCACGCTTCCAAGTGGTGCCCGAGCGCCTCCCTCGTGATCTTGGAAAAGTCTGAGGCCCTCCAGGGGAGAGCCCCTGAGCCTTGCCCGAGGAGGGCGCCGAGCGTGCCTTCCTATGCAACAGAGGGAGGCGCCCCTTGGACGGGCGTAGATCCCGGTGCGGTGCCTCCGGAGAAGCCTACCTCCTGAGGCCTTGAGCTGGGTGATGTCTTCTTCTTCTTGGGAGCTGCCTCGGGAAGGTTCCCGCTCTTGCTGTCTGGGTCCTCAACTGATGCAGCTTGGAAGGCACGCTCGAGGGAGCACACCGCATCCTTCTCTTTGCCAGGGACAGTGATGACACCACCGCTCCCCGGCATCTTGAGGACATTGTAACCATGGTGAGTCACCGCCATGAACTTGGCCAGGGCTGGATACCCGAGAATGGCATTGTACGGCAGGCGAATGTGGGTGATGTTGTCGGCGTTCTGGGAACGGGGGTACCCAGACTTGCCTGCCTGTGACCTGCGGCGTGGCTCAAGGAGTGGCCCAGTACGGCCCATCTTCATCAGCACATGCTCAAGACCCTCGCAAGGGGCCAAGCCTCGCGGGGCGGACGACGGGAGGCTTCCTCAGGCATGGCCTTGTCAGGCTGGCTCGCGAGGAGGCGGAGAGATCAAGGCGGGGTACCTCACGAGGTGCTCATGACACAAGCCGTGACAACCAAGGCCAGGCGGGCGCCAGGCGGGCGGCCTGCCTGCGTAGAGTCGTTGTTTCCTCTTTGGTGCAAAGGGGGCAAGCGCAGGCAAGGGTATCAAGCAAAGGCAACCATTTTGGTGTGGCAAGACCAAGACCAGCAGGACAGCAGAACGGAGGTCATCATGGAGCCCAAGCCGGCGTCATCGTTAGGGTCTTTGGCAGGCGAGGACCAACTTCAGTCAGGATAAGTGTACTAGATGTTCCCTTTCAAAATGGCCAATTGTTGGCGCCCTTCCCACTCAATATTTGGGAAGAGGCCCGGGGCCTTCGCCTATAAATAGGACTAGCCACCCACTGGGTAGGGGGATCGGATCCGCTTCGAGGGAACAAGGATAGAAAGACAGAGAGAGAGGCGACTGAACTCCCCCTAGCAGTTCATTGCACCAACCAAGAACAGACCCTCGCGAGGCTGTTCTCCCCTTGTACTGTTCCTCATCAGCCCTAGAGGCAATCCACCACACCACAAACTGGAGTAGGGTATTACACCACAATGGTGGCCCGAACCAGTATAAATCTCGTGTCCCTTGTGTTGTTCTTCGTGTAGTTTTAGATCCTGGCGAGGCGGTGAGACATGGGTAGGCTGGGGGTGTGATCTCCGCATGCACCCCAGTGTTTGAACCTTGAGGGTCTGCCGGGACCCGAAATCCGACATTATGCATGCCAGGTAGGGGTATGCCAGAATCCGCCTTCCGTCGCCTCGTGTTTCACCGCCCGTCCTATCCATGTCAGACGCGCGTCACGGCCGCGTCGAGCGCCGAGCCGCTCTTGCCACTCACGTTGCCCAGACAGCCCCCGTCGGCAGGCGCCCCCGCCATTCCCCGTCGCCTGCCGTCAACGCCGCCACCGGCCTGGCAGGGAACAAGCAGCAGGTGTCGTCCCTGCATCCTTCAGTACGGCGAGAAGGCCGCACCGCCACCCCGTCACTGACTCCGGCCGGCTCCTCATCCCACGCCCGTCGCGCTCCCGCGGACGCGCATGCCGCGCTGCTCCTGGCGCGGGAGCTCCTGCACTACCATCACGTCGGCGACCTCTACGACGAGTGGCTCGCTCGCATCACCGAGCTCGTCAGCGCCGCTGGGGGCTCCCCTGCACCATCCCTCTCACTGCCCCGCGCCCCGCCCTGCGCGGGCGACGAAGCTCCGGGGGCGCCTCAGCCGCCTCCCCCTCAAGAAGGCGCCTTGGCCCCAAGGCGCGTGGCCCCTGGGCGGAACCCACTCCGTCAGGCGCTAGCACAGCAAGAGAAGAGCTGCCAAGAGATCCATCGTCCACAAGAGGCCGCCCGTGTGCTCCCCGCACCGGCTCGGCACGAACGCGCTCCTGCTCCAACGCATCAAGACCCCGCGCTGCACCTGGCAGCAGCGCGCACAGACCCGCAAGATCAAGCTCTCCGTCACCAAAGGGCTTCCGCGGCCACTGCAGGCTGTCGTGCCTTCTCCGCCGAGCTGCGCAACGTGGCCTGGCCGGGTAAGTTCAAGCCAGGCCTGCCCCCACGCTACGATGGAACGGCTGACCCTGCAGAGTTCCTCCAGCTCTACGAGCTGGGCAGCGAAGCCGCCAACGGGGACGAGAAGGTCATGGCGAACTGGTTCCCCATGGCGCCCGCACCTGGCTCCTGAACCTAGCTCCTGGCACGATATCCTCCTAGGACGAGATGCGCACCCGATTCATCGCCAACTTCCAAGGCACCCGCGACCGGCCCCCGGCCATGAGCGACTTGCGCCGCATCAAGCAGCAGCCGGGAGAGACCCTGCAGAAGTTCATCCAGCGCTTCAACAGCTCTCGCCTTCAGATCCCCAAGGTGTCTGAGGAGGCCATCATCTCAGCCTTCTCCGATGGCGCGCGTGACATCAAGATGAAGGAGGAGCTCGCGATCCATGAGGACCTGTGCACCTCCCTGGAGCTCTTCAATCTGGCGACCAAGTGCGCTAGGGCTGAGGAAGGGCGCCTTTCCCTCCTCGAGCTGCCAGCTACCGACCCAGAAGAGAAGAAGCCCAAGGCCAAGGACATGAAGTGCAAGGGGGCTGCCGTGCTTGCAGCAGAGCCAGACACCTAGCGAGGCAGGGATCAACCTGAGTGTACCATGACCTCCACACCCACAACACCAACGAATGCCAAGAGCTTAGGGCCGTGCGAGACATGCGTGCCAGCCGATGCCCCGAGCGCAGCGACAGGGGCTATGGCCAAGGAGGAGGAAGAGGTGGAGGACGATGGGAAGACGGTGGCCCTCGCCAAGGGTGGCGTGACCGACCTCGCGAGGACCGCTGGCAGGACCAGCCTTGTGAGGGAGGTTGGAGGGACCCACCTCGTGAGGGGGGTTGGAGGGATCAGCCTCGCGAGGATCACCCACAAGGCAACGCGGGCTTCCCTCCTCTGCCACCACAGCCGAGGAGGAATGAAGACCATCACCAGGACGAGGGGGCTGGAGGCTTCCAAGAGCCGCGTGCAATCGCTTGCATCTTGGGCGGCACACAAGCCCCGGCCTCTCAGTGCATCTTCAAGCAGTTTGCTCGCGAAGTGAATGCAGTCCTCCCCAAGCTTGAGGCCACACGCCCTCTCAGGTGGTCAGCATGCGCTATCATGTTCAGCTCAGCGGATCAGCTCAAGTGCGCGGCCACAGCAGGAGTCCTCCCAATGCTTTGTTCCCCAATCATCAGCAATGTGCAAGTCACCAGGACCCTCATCGATGGCGGAGCAGGGCTCAATGTCCTATCCATCGAGACGTTCAACAATCTCCAAGTGCCATACAATCAGCTGCAGCCAACCAAGCCTTTCTCAGGAGTCACTGATGGTTCCACGGTTCCGATAGGGCAGGTCCGCCTTCCTGTTACCTTCGGGAAGCGCGACACCTACCGCACCGAGCTCATTGACTTCGATGTCGCTCACATCCGCCTACCGTACAACGCCATCCTCGGGTACCCAGCCTTGGCCAAGTTCATGGCCGTGACCCATCACGGCTACAATGTCCCCAAGATGCTCGGAAGCGGTGGAGTCATCCCGGTGCCATGTGAGGAGAGAGACGCTGTGTGTTCTCTGGAACGTGCTTTCCAAGCTGCATCAATTGAAGACCCAGATCACAGGAACGGGAGGCTTCCCGAGGCTCCTCCTAAGAAGAAGAAGACATCGCCTGGCCTGACCCCTCGGGAGGAAGGCCCCTCAGGGCCTGCGCCTGTTTAGGGGGCACCTCCTTCTGTCGCAAAGGAAGGCGCACCCGGCGCCCTCCTCAAGCAAGGCTCGGGGGCTCTCTTCTGCAGGGCCATCGACTTTGCTAAGATCACGAGGGAGGTGCTCGGGCACCACTTGGAAGTGTGCTTCAACGCACGTTTCCCTCAAGGAGGAGCAAGGCAAGGAGGGCCAAACCCTCAGGAATTCATCAGCGAGATCATCCAGGAGCTGCAGGAGTCAAGAGTCGTGAGTGGCAGCCGCCGCTTGCCCGCCGTAGCTCCCCATCCAGGCGAGCATGGTGGGCTGCGCGTCTGCATCAACATACCAGGACTCAACCGAGCCGCCTCTCAGGAGCGTCTCTGGCCTTCACGCGCGGGGCACTGCGAAGGTCCACCCCACAGCTATGTTCGCATGCCTTACGGCCTGCCGAACGCGGCTGCTGTGCGTCAGCGCCTCATAAGGAGCATCTTGGAGGCTCAGGCGGTCAGGCATTCTGCAGTCCTGGCGGAGATGGAGATGGTCCGTGAGGAGCCTCCAGCGCCGCCAGGGCCTCCCGAGGCCCCTAGGCCTGGGGGCTCGTGAAAATCGTCTCCCGCAGCGCACGCCGTCCGCTACTTCAGCATCCCTCCATCTTCAGCATCATCAGGTGACATCCTTCGAGTTTCATTTTCAACTGGGAGCGCCCCCCAGGGCTGCATCATTCCCAGATCGCGTGGGTCCGTCCCTGCGGCATGTATCCCTTTAGTTCATGTTTTCAGCTTACTTTATCGGAGGCGCCCCTCGGGCTGCAATATCACCAAGCTACCCGGACCAGACCCGGTGGCATGTATCCCTCTCGCGTTTATTCGGGTCGTGTGTTTGACCCATCATGATCGTTGTTTGATGCCTACCTATGGCACCCTTCTTTCTTCATGTCGGCCACTTGCACGTTAAAGGGGGGGTACCTGCGCATGGCGACTCATGGGCTCTTACTAGCTCTCCAGCCCACACCCTCTGTCCTTGTCCACGGCATTGCGACCTGGCATACCAGCAACGGCTGAGCCCGCTCGAGGGCCGGGACCCGAGGATGTAGAGCGCCGACATCTAACAAGATTTGCAGGGACACATTACAAGTAAAGGCCCAGAGCCAGGCGCAACCCGCCTTGAGGTAGGGCCCCGTGAGTCCCGCGCTGGCTCACGGGTGCCCAGATACACCTCGTCAGGCCCTACCGTGCCAGCCATGTGTCAGAGCGGGGTTGTACACGCCCCGGGGGTTCCTCCCAGAGGGGAGCCCCCTCCCATGCACCAATGGAAGCACCATGCTCCGTGCTGGCTGACGACACTGCCGAGGAGCGGCTATGCCCATACACATACGGAAGCGCTATGCTCCGCGCTGGTGATAAACAAATGAGGGTGGCCCCTGGCCGCATCAACCTCAGGGAACCCAGAGCTCAATGTCCGGCCTCATCGCAACGCCTCCCCTCAGGAGTGCCGCACGAGGGGGCTGGGCACGGGGGCTACACCTGGGTCACGCCCAGGCACACGCCACCCAGCCAGGCCCCTCGGGTTTGGTTCATCGCACGCCTCTCCCCGAGCGGAGCCAAGGTACGAAGGTCGTTTGAACGTCAAGGGGGACTCCTGAGCATCGCGACTCAGGACCCTAACTGGCCACGTAGCCCCTCACCCCTTAGTTCCGAAAGGCTAACGGCGATTGAGGTATGCGCGGGGCCGGGCTCTGCCGACGTAGAACGGTAAATTCACCCACACATCTCACCTCCCTACTTGATGTTCGTGCGTCAAGGGGGACTCCTGAGCATCGCGACTCAGGAGCCTAATTTGTCACATAGCCCCTCACTCCTTGGTCCCGTCCTGGTTTCCGGTCGTGGCTAACAGCGGCTGAGGTATGCGCGGGGCCGGGCTCTGCCGACGTAGAACACAAGCAAGTAGGAAGGAAAAACGCAAATCTCAAGGAATTCAAAAGCAAATATTACAGTCCATAGAGTACTTTGACAACACCAAACACAAGTTTAAACGCCTCCACGAGGCAGGATGCATGTTGCAGGATTTAGAAGGACGGGAGCCGCGAAGGGGTCACTTTTTGGCGGCGCCATCGCTGGTAACGGAGCTGCGCTGGGCGACTTCGCCTCGTGGAGCCTCAGGACCGGCAGCGCCTCGCTTCGGCTTGGTGCTGAAGGCCCAGAACTTAGCCAGCAGAGCCTCCGCGCGACCCTTCACGGCCTCAGCAGCGACGGTGGCAAGCTCGCCGCTCACAGGCTCCAGCAGGCTGTCGAGGTCAAAGCTAGGCTCGTGGAGGTAGACATGAGTGAAGATGCGCGTCAGCGCTGCAGAAGAAAGGACACGCGCCTCAGCCTCAGCCGTGGGGCCAAGGCCAAGGGCGACATCTTCAAGGACGCGGACCAGAAAGGGAAGCAGCTTGGCAGGGTCGTCCTCAGCACAGGCCAGTGGGCTTTCCAGGCCGCTGTCATAAAGCGGCTTCAGCAAGGTGCGAGCCTTCACCTCCAGCTTCGCGAAGGCCACGCGGTCCTCAGCTAGGAGCCGCGCCTTGCCATCCAGCTCGATCCTCTTCACCTCCAACGACTGCTCCAGCGCACCCAAGTGGCCATGGCGTTCCTCAAGTTTGGCATCCCGGTCCTTGGCGGCAGCCTCGCGAGCCTTCATGTCTTCCTCCTTCTCCTGGCGGACACGCGCCTCCTTGGCAAGCTGGTCGCGCAGGCCATGCAGCTCGCTCTCCAGCACCTTGTAGCGACCCTGGACATCCGCAACCTCACCCAAGGCAGCGTCGCGAGCGGCCTTCGCCTCAAGGATGTCTTGCTTCTCCTCATCGCAAGCCGTCGCGGCCTGAGCCAGTGCCGCTCGGACTAAAGCATCAAAACGGACCCAGCCAGAGACCAGCTCCAGGCGCTCGACCACCAAGCGAGGGTCAGCGCCCAGAAGATCTTTCCGTAGCCGGTCCAGCTCAGCAGCAGCATGATCCAGAACAGTAGAAGGGGTCGGAGAGATGGCAGTTGGCGGAGTAGGAGGAGAAGACGGCAGCATAATCACAGCACCGTGGGTCAGGACCTTCTGCACCCCAACGACTGCGGCAGTGGCATCAGGCAAGGATACCTCGGGAGTCGCTTGGGCCATGGGGGCTGAGCTCGCTCCAGCTAGCCCCGCCAGGCCTCGCGAGGATGACCGGGCAGGAGATGCCCGCGTCTTGCCGCCCCTTCTCCCGCGGGTGGGGGTGCTGCCCCGGACGAAGCCTCGGGAGCCCCCTTCAGCTTCTTCGCCGCAGGCACCGGCCTAGCCAAGGAATGTGGATGTCAAGCCTCGACGACGAAGGAAGAAGCAAAACGAGAATCGAACACTTACTCGTCATCACTCGTGGGCTCAAGCAACCTCCGGCCGAACTTGAAGCCCGAGAGCCGGATGCTGGGATCAACCTCAAGAGGCTCGGGAGCAGGAGGCGCGTCTGCAGATCGCCTTGGAGCCGGAGCAGACCCGCGGGGAACCAGCCACGTCCTGTCCTTCTTCGGGATAAGTGGCGAGCTCTCGCCACCCCGCTCGTCGTCGTCCTCGTCGTCATCCGGCATGAGGCGAAGAGTGCGGGACCTACGCCGAGGGAGGGGCGCTCTCGACTCCCCATCGGTCGCCTCTGAATCGGGCTCCTCCTCCTCCTCCTCTTCTTCCTCCTCTCCTCTGGAGTCGCCAGAGGATACGTTCACCGTCGCCAGGGGCGCCGGGTCCTCAGGAACCTCCACGGTCACAGGCCCGCCCTCGTTGAAAGCGGACATGGAGTTCACCACCTGCTCCCAATCATCCCGAAGGAACAAGGGCACGGGAGCATCCTCCAACCTCGCCATGTTTCCCCCAACCAAGGATTGGAGGACCGCGGCTAGATCCTCGTCGGCCAGGACTTCGGGGTTCGAGCGAAGAGCGGCATCGCCCCCTCCCCCCCTCCCCCGAGCCTCCACAGCGGAAGCGGGTGTTCCTGGAGCGGAGCCACCCGATGCTCCAGGAACTCCCTTAGGAGCGACGCCCCGGTCAGTTTCGCCGTCGCCATGTTGTCCGGCCACAGGTCCGCGTCCATCTTCTCCAGCACCAGCCTTGCGCAGGGATCAACGAGCTTCGCGCGGGCCAAGCGTCAACGGACTTGGGCTACCCCATGGGCAGAATCAGCCGAGAGTGGGTGCACCCAGCATCCACCATCACCCACTTGCTCCTGAAGCCCTCAATTCTCTTCCCGGGCTTTGAGATGGCATTAGAACTGCCATGCGCGACAAAGCTTGCGCTCGCGGTGATGGGGCCGCAGGAGACCCAGAGGTAGAAGTAATGGCGCAGCAAGGCCACTGAAGGCCTCACCCCGACATGAGCCTCGCAGTAGTAGGCGAAAATCGCCAGGAGAAGAACAGAGTTGGGATGGAGGTGTAGAGCTTGCTGATTGCAATGGTGGAGAACAGAAAGGAAGAACTCAGAAAAATGGGGCACCAGACCGGCAGCGATGGTGCTCACGAAGAGCGGGTAGAAGGTGCTTCCCCTGCCCTTAGGAAGGGCGGAGCCGACCTTGAGCGCGGCCGCCCCGTCGTTACCTTGCGCCGCCATCATCTGGCGCGTCCGAGCAAGGTTCTTCTCCGACACATTCGAAGGATCCAAGGCAGGCGAGTACCATGCTCTGGCTGGGGTCTGGCGAGGCGCCATGCCTTGCTAGGATGCAGGGTTGGAGTAGATCTGAGGATTTGGGAAGCAAGAAGGATAGGAGCAAGAAAGGGGATATGGGCAGTGAAGGAGAAGGCAAAGAAGGTAAGCCTGGACTGGTACCGCTCCCTTAACAATTTGTGCAGTTGCCGAGGTACCGTGGGGAACCAGGACGCCCACGTCCAATCAACCGCCACACGGCGCCCAAGGCCGCAGGCTATTGGGGCCCGCGGCACTTCGCACTTGCCTCTTCGCTTCTCTGCTAAGCCAAGTCCAAGCGTGCCTTGGGCCCGGGGGCTACTGTCGGCGTTCTGGGAACGGGGGTACCCAGACTTGCCTGCCTGCAACCTGCGGCATGGCTCAAGGAGTGGCCCAGTACAGCCCATCTTCATCAGCACATGCTCAAGACCCTCGCGAGGGGCCAAGTCTCGCGGGGCGGACGACAGGAGGCTTCCTCAGGCACGGCCTCGTCAGGCTGGCTCGTGAGGAGGCGGAGAGATCAAGGCGGGGTACCTCACAAGGTGCTCATGATGCAAGCTGTGACGACCAAGGCCAGGCGGGCGCCAGGCGGGCGCCGGCCTGCGCAGAGTCCTTGTTTCCTCTTTGGTGCAAAGGGGGCAAGCGCAGGCAAGGGTATCAAGCAAAGGCAACCATTTTGGTGCAACAAGACCAAGACCAGCAGGACGGCAGAACAGAGGTCATCATGGAGCCCAAGCCGGCGTCATCGTCAGGGTCTTTGGCAGGCGAGGACCAACTTTAGTCAGGATAAGTGTACTAGATGTTCCCCATCAAAATGGCCAATTGTTGGCGCCCTTCCCGCTCAATATTTGGGAAGAGGCCCGGGGCCTTCGCCTATAAATAGGACTAGCCACCCACAGGGTAGGGGGATCGGATCCGCATCGAGGGAACAAGGATAGAAAGACAGAGAGAGAGAGAGAGAGAGAGAGAGAGAGAGAGGCGACTGAACTCCCCCTAGCAGTTCATCGCACCAACCAAGAACAGACCCTCGCGAGGCTGTTCTCCCCTTGTACTGTTCCTCATCAGCCCCAGAGGCAATCCACCACACCACAAACTAGAGTAGGGTATTACACCACAATGGTGGCCTGAACCAGTATAAATCTCGTGTCCATTGTGTTGTTCTTCGTGTAGTTTTAGATCCTGGCAAGGCGGTGAGACATGGGTAGGCTGGGGGTGTGATCTCCGCGTGCACCCCAGTGTCCGAACCTTGAGGGTCTATCGGAACCTGAAATCCGACAGACGTCAAAGTCGATGAGCTCGGTACTGTAGTTCTTGCGATGTCCAAAGGTGACAGGGAGGCGGACCTGCCCTATCGGGGTGGTGGAACCATCAGTGACTCCTGAGAAAGGCTTGGTCAGCTGAAGCTGGTCATATGGCACTTGGAAATTGTTGAACGTCTTGATGGACAGAATGTTGAGTCCTGCGCTGCCATCGATGAGGGTCCTGGTAACCTGCACGTTGCTGATGACTTGGGAACAAAGCATTGGGAGGACCCCGGCTGTTGCCGCACACTTGAGCTGATCCGCTGAGCTGAACATGATGGCGCACATGGACCACCTGAGAGGGTGCGTGGCCTTGAGCTTGGGGAGGACTGTGTTCACCTCGCGAGCAAACTGCATGAAGATGCGCTGCGCTGAGAGGCTGGGGCCTGGGCACTGCCTGAGGGAGTCCTGGATTAGGGGGTATCCGGACAGCCGAACTGTATACATCATCCGGACTATTGAAGCGTGAAGATACAAGACTCAAGACTTCGGCCTGTGTCCAGATGGGACTCTCCTTTGCGTGGAAGACAAGCTTGGCGATCCGGATATTGTGTTTCCTTCCTTGTAACCAACTCCATGTAAACCCTAGCCCTCTCTGATGTCTATATAAACCGAAGAGGTTGGTCCTTAGAAGGTCGATCACAATTACAATCATACCATCATAGGCTAGCTCTTAGGGTTTAGCCTCTACGATCTTGTGGTAGATCTACTCTTGTACTACTCATATCTTCAATATTAATCAAGCAGGAAGTAGGGTTTTACCTCCATCAAGAGGGCCCGAACCTGGGTAAACATTGTGTACCTCGCTTCCTATTACCATCAGCCTAGACGCACAGATCGGGACCCCCTACCCGAGATCCGCCAGTTTTGACACCGACATTGGTGCTTTCATTGAGAGTTCCTCAGTGTCGTTGCTGCAAGGCTTGATGGCGCCTCCAATCATCATCAACAACACGGTCCAGGGTGAGGCTTTTCTCCCCGGACAGATCTTCGTGTTCGGCGGCTTCACACTGCGGGCCAATTCGCTTGGCCACCTGGAGCAGATCGATAGCTACGCCCCTGGCCACCAGATTAGGTTCGGAAACCTGAACTACACGGCGGACATCCGCGGAGACTTGATCTTCGACGGATTCGGGCCCATGCCAGGAGCATCGAACAGTCACGACGAGCACGGCTTAGACCTGCTGTCGGACAAAGCTCGGGGTATCACCCCCACAGTAGCTTCGGACCTAAATCCGGAGCAGGCTGCGCTGCCTGAGGACGGAGGGGTGGACCTCGCCCCGCAGGCCGCACACTCATCGGCGGTGGAGCCGAACATAGGTCTCACCTCTGTGGTGGCCTATGACTCTGGACCTCCGAATTCGCATCCGGATGTTGGTTCCAGTCCGCGCACTCCCGAGCCAGTCGACCCAGGTTGGTTTCCCATAATGGAGTTCACTGCTGCGGATATCTTCTAGCACTCGCCCTTTGGCGACATGCTGAACTCGTTAAAAACTCTCTCTTTCACAGAAAATTCCGGGCCGAACTATGTCCGGCTCGAGTGGGAAGCAGGCGACGAAGAAATTCGTTACCCACCCACCACCAACTTCTTAGCCACAATTGATGATTTAACCGACGTGCTTGACTTCGACTCCGAAGGCATCGACGGTAGGGACGACGATGCAGGAGAAGATTCAGAATCTATGGGGTACCGGACTTCCGCCTCATCACACGACATATACATGGTGGATACGCCCAAGGAGGACGACGGCGACAATCTGGAAGATAAAACCCCCGGGCAAAAGCCAAAGCGACGGCGCAGATGCCGTTCCAAGTCCAGCAACATGAAAAATAGCGACAAGAGCGCAAGAAGGATCGACATACCAGTAAACTCCAAAGGAAATAACGACCATGAGGACCCAGTGATGGAGCAGGACGAGCCAGGTCACGCCGAACCAAGTTCGGATCAGATGCCAGATCATAATGATCCAGAGGGACGAGTTCATCAAACCGGCCCAGGACAAGAAGACAGTACGAACAATGATGCATTCATCATTCCGGAAGAACGCGTGGAACGAGATAACCTCCACCAAAAGCTTATGGTCACCGCAAGAAGTCTAAAGAAGCAGAAGCAGTGGCTCAAAGCCGCACAGGAAACGCTCAATCGCAGATGGAATAAAGTGCTAGACACTGAAGAAAGATACGGCAACGATCGCTACACAAAAAGCTATCAAAAATGCAAGCTACTGCCAGAATTCGATGACGAGGCCGCTCCACCAAAGAGTAACACGACCAAGAGGCCAGACGGACCACTTCACAACCGCAAACAAAGCGGCTACCGACGTCGCGCACGATCTACGTGAGCACCTAGATAAGAAAGCTGGCGCAGCTAGGTCCATTTACGGATCTAAAGGACACACCCCGGCGAGGGACTGTGGTCACCAAAACGATTATGCTAATCAAATACCAGTTCGGAATAAACACTGAACACAACAATAGCCGACGGCGTGCCTCAACACGTCCAGATACAGAGGGGTTGCTCACCCCCTGTGCTTTACCGAAGAAGTACTAGACCATGAATTTCCACAGGGCTTTAAACCTGTGAACATAGAGGCATACGACGGAACGACAGACCCAGGGGTCTGGATCGAGTACTTTATCCTGCATATACATATGGCTCGTGGGGATGACCTCCACGCCATCAAATACCTTCCCCTCAAACTAAAGGGACCAGCTCGACACTGGTTGAAGAGCCTCCCCGAAAATTCAATTGTGAGTTGAGAGGAACTCGAGGACGCTTTCAGGGCCAATTTTCAAGGGACTTATGTCCGGCCTCCGGATGCTGATGATTTAAGTCACATAATCCAACTGCCCGGAGAGTCCGCCCGCAAGCTTTGGAATAGATTCCTCACTAAGAAGAATCAAATTGTCGATTGTCCGGACGCCGAAGCCTTAGCGGCATTCAAACACAGCATCCGCGACGAGTGGCTCGCCAGACACCTCGGTCAAGAAAAGCCAAGGACAATGGCAGCCTTAACAAGCCTTATGACCTGCTTTTGCACGGGTGAAGATAGCTGGCTAGCCCGTAAAGGCACCAGTGACCAAAGCACATCCGAAATAAGGGATGGCAACGGGAAGCCACGGTGTAATAAAAACAAACGCCAAAACAAGGAAGAGAGCCCGGATAACATAATGGTTAATGCCGGATTCAGGGGCTCTCGACCTGATCAGCAAAAGAAGCCATTTAAATGCAGTAAAGAGGGACCGTCCGGTCTGAATAGAGTCCTAGACAGACCTTGCCAAATTCATGGCACCCCTAACAAGCCTGCGAACCACACGCACAGAGAGTGCTAGGTCTTCAAGAAGGCCGGAAAATTAAATGTCGAACACAAGGGAAGGGAAACACCAAGTGAAGACGAGGATGAACCTCGCCAGCCGAACACTGGGGGATAGAAAAAATTCCTGCCAGAGGTTAAAACAGTGAACATGGTCCACGCGACTCGCACATCCATGAGAATGCACAAACGTGTGCATAGAGACGCGCGTGATACAGAGCACATCGTACCCACACCCAACTACTGGATGTCTTATCCGATCATCTTCGATCACCTTGATAGCCAAACTAGTATTCGGCATGGAGTATCAAAGGCCTTGGTGCTTGACCGAGTAATCGACGGATACCGTCTCACCCGTGTCCTCATGGACGGCGGCAGTAGTCTCAATTTAATATACGAGGACACCGTCCGTAGGATGGGGATAAACAGATCCAGAATTAGCCAAAGCAACACCGCCTTTGAAGGGGTGATACCAGGCGTTGAAGCCTACGGCAGGGGCTTCGTCGTATTGGAGGTAACATTTGGCTCCCTAGGCAATTCCCGAAGCGAAGAACTACTCTTCACCATGGCACCCTTCCAAAGCGGCTATCATGCATTGCTTGGAAGAATGGCCTTCGCCCACTTCAACGCATTACCGCACTATGGCTACCTTATACTGAGGATGCCCGGTCCACGTGGCGTCATCACCGCTAACGGAATCATAGAGCGCTCTTCACGTGCAGAGGAACGCGCGACGGCCCTAGTGGCTGGACTATAAGCGGCCTCCAATATTAGAAAACATGACTGGTCATTAAGACCACAGACATGGTTAGACGAGTCCGGTCTCTCGGATAAAATTGAATCAGGGCATCGTATATGTAATCCCATAGCGGACACCAGGGGCTATAAATATTTAATACAGCCCCACACTTGGCTAAACCTTATTGGCAGGCCAACATCTTACACTTTTACTATCCATCGCATACTTACGTTGTACTCTCCTACGAGTTTTCTTTTTTCCACAGACAATGTTCACGTGATACCCTCACAGGATACGGCACAATGGAGACAAAGGCGCAGACGTGCAGCAGGGCCCCACTCAACATGTTTATTTTTAGATTAAGCCCCTGTGTATACCTTTTCTATTGCCTCTTGTTGTTTAACCATCCCATGGGTTCCATACCCAGAGAGGATACTGTCGTACTGGCATTTCGCCACGACAGATTAACGCACATACCTAGAAACACAGGGTTTATAATGAATGGGCATTCTTGAGCCCATCGTCTGTTATAAAGTCCGAATACCTTCGGGAGTGTTCGGCGTCACGAGTTTGGCCTTATATGCATCAGCTCCGAATCATGTCTTTGATCAAATGTTGGGTTTGCCCTGCTCCTGGGTTTGCCGCCTTACGTTCCGTTATTATTGGCTAAGGTGGCCAAAGGAGAACTACTGCGATTGTGCCCTGGTTATTCCGGATGAGCACCTCAGTAGAGAAAGCCGAAAACTGACCGTCATCATGCAGTGAGAGACTGTTCAACCACTCGAAGACTCACCGGAATCTTTAGGATTCCTCCGCATTAATGAAGGGTCGTTTCCTGGCCATGTACATACGTGCCCGTATTCGGATGCACGCGAAGGTACCAGGGGCTACATAGTATGTCACATCCCTAGTTCTGGTATGACCTAGACTAGCTAGTCATTGTGCATCATGATTAAATTCCATTTAAATCTGAAATGGGGATTTGTGAAACCCTCAGAATCATCTCTAAAATGGCCCAAATAAAAAGTGCTCCAAAATGGTCCAAGAAAATGCTCATGTTGCTCTCTGAAAATAGTGGACAGAGATAAAAAATCAACCAATATTTTTAAGAGCTCGTAAGTATTTATTTTGGGCATTTGGAATTAATCCAGTAATTAATTGCTTTGGATATATATTTGTTATATATATAATATATGTCCAAAAATTCTGTTAATTGGTGAGGAGTTTTGGAGCAATCCAACTAGTTCCTACAAAAATTGACAGAAGAAAATAAAATGATTTAGTATTATTATTAAATCAAAACAAATGTCAGAAAAATAGAAAAGGAAACAAAATGGGACTAAAACGTACCTAGCGCTTACCTCCCTGTGCAGCTCGTTACTGTGCAGCCCAGCAGCAGCCCAGCCCGCCTCCTCCTCTGTATTCTTCCTCGTGCCTACTAGCACTGTGTGTGTCGCGCGCGCGCTCGCCCGCGGCCACGTCTCCCGCCACCTCCTGCTTCTCCCTCTCGTCGCCCTGGACGCCCTGGACGACACCATGCGTCGTCACGCACCTCTCTCCCTCTCCCTCGCTCTCCCTCCTCCCCTGGTTCTCTCTCGCGCGACCGCCTGAGCACTGTCGTCACCGCCATTCGCCGTTACCGTAGCCACCGCCTCCCCCTCGCCTCTCTGACCAGCTCAGAAGCTCCGCCACGTTGTCGTCCACCTCTCCGTCGAGCCACGCGATGCGGGAAGCCCTGGAACACCGTCAACATCACCATCTTCGCCTTCGGCCACCGGAGATCGTCCTCGCCACCACGCCGCTGTCCGGCCTTCCCCGAGCTCGCTGACAATGCCATCGTGACCGCTGTGAGCCCCGCTATCGAACCCCCCCTCTCCCCTGCTCTTCTGGCGCCCTCTAGCCCCTCTGCCGCTCGAACCGAGCTCCGGCCGTCGCCGCGAGCTCCGCTCCAGCGAGCTCCGGCCACCCTGCATCCTCCCGTGGCCTCTGCTAGATGCGGACGAGCCCGGGCTACGCCCCGATGCTCTCAGCCATCGCCTCCGTGCACCGCAGCGCTGCGCCCACCCTTGGCCATGCTACGGCCGCTGCCGTGAGCCTCGCTTCGGCGAGCTCCGCCGGCCCCGCAGCCTCCCGCCTGCTCTCCTAGATGCGGACGAGGATGGGCTTCGCCCCGGTGGTCTCCGCGGGCCATTTGGACGCCGGAGATGCGATACCGAACCCCTCCGCCGTGTTCGGCCTCGCCGGCGGCTAAACGCCGGTGGGGTTTGACCCTTTGACCACGCCGGCCCATTAGGTGGGCCCTGTGGATCAGGTGATTAGCTTAAGGCTAATCACCGATAACTAACCCCCCCTGACACTGACCAGTGGGCCCAGTGCCACTAATCCTTTAATTAAGATAAAACTAACCCCCCTGTTTAACCCGTGTCACTGACGTGTGGACCCCACACGTCAGGTTTGACCAGTCAGCGCTGTTGACTAGCTGACGCAAGCATGACGTAGTGCTGACGCAATTATTTATTTTCTGGATTTAAATTAAATCAGGAAAATCCAGAAAATGCTATAAACTTCAAAAAAATCATAGAAATTCAACCGTAGCTCAGATTGAAATAATTTATATATGAAAAATTATCAGAAAAATGCAATCTATCCATATGTTCTAGTTTCATGCATGACAAACCAACTTATACCTGTCGTATAAGTGAAAACATGTAAATGGCATTTATAAGATCTTATTTTGGAGTTGCATTTGAACCCTTGGTTCAAATGGACTTCATTCAAATTAAATGCTAGTTGTGCATTAGCTCAAACAGCATCACATCTACATGCCATGTTCATGCATCATATTGTTGCATATGCTTGTGTATTGATTCCCGACACCGTTCCTTCTCGATAGGTCCTGCTCCGGAGAGTGCTCCAGAGTACCTGTCTAAGGAGCAATGCCCCCCTGTTGATCTACCAGGCAAGGAAACCCCCTTGTTCATTCCGATACAATCCTACTCTCTCACTCCTGCTCTCAGTTATTGCATTAGGACAACAACATTTCAACTGCTACTTTGTGTTGCGGTAGTTGAACCCATTCCTCTGCATGACATGTCATTGCCACAGTAAATAGTTGAAACCCACTACCATGTGTAGGAGTTGATTGAAGCCACTGTTGTGTTCCTACCATGCCATGCCTGCTATTGCTTAGAGTGTGTCAGGTCTGATACATTGGGAATGATTTGGAGTGCAGTGCTATGTTCTGATGCTGAGAGTTAAGTGTGTGAACACGATTTGGTAAAGGTAGCGGTGAGAGGCCATGTAGGAGTACATGGTGGGTTGTCTCACTGGAACCGTCTTTAAGCACTGAGTTCTGTGTATGTCGTCCAATGACTAGCTACTACCACACATTGGAATGCTTAAGTGCCCCTCTCGACTTATTAACCAACTTGATCTCTGTCCAGGAGTTGCAACTAGTCTCTGGTGTTTGTAGGTAGTGTTAGTAGTCTACCAAGTGGCACCCGGCCAGCTGGGCTTGGGACAGACTAGGCACAGTGGCATGGTGTACCAAGTGTCACCCGGATGGTGGGCTTGGGAACCCTGCTCACATCATTTGGGGCCGTGAGCGACATCCTCGCCGGATCTCCTTGCGGATGGAACCCGAATAGGCGATAAACCTGGACTAGAGTCTTGTGTGCTTAGTCAGGTCGTGACCGACACCCTCACCAGGCTTCCGCTTGAAGGTTGGCGAGATACATGATGTGTACATGGTGGTAAGTGGCGAGAGCGTGTGTGAAGAAGTACACCCCTGCAGGGTTAACATGATCTATTCGAATAGCCGGGTCCGCGGTTATGGACTTCTTGGATGCTTACATGGTACATAGACAACTTGAAGTGGATACTCTAAAATGCCCAAGACAAGTGTGAGTGCTATAGATGGCCTTCTCGTAGGGAGACGGGGATGAATCCATAGTAGTGTATTGTGTGGTGATTAGTGGACTCGTGTGCACCATCTCACCTCAAAGAAGTTCTCGTAGTCGTAGAACGGGATAGCCACTGAGTCAAAGCTGGCTTGCTGCAACTAAACCCCACATTACCCTCTTGATACAAATGCATGTATGGTTGGATCTGATGTAAGTCTTGTTGAGTACCTTTGTACTCATGTTGCTTTATTTATGTTTTTGCAGTGGAGACTTCGGTCTTACTAGTGTTCTCGTGGACTTCGATGAGTAGCCTGTACCTCAGCTATGATCTTGATCGGATGTTGTAGATAGTCAGGCTCTTCAGCCTTTTTCATTTGTAGATGTCTGTACTCAGACATGTAATGCTTCCGCTTGTTGCTTGTTTGCTCTGAATGTTGGGTCATGTGACCCCTGCTTGTAATAAATGCTATGATGGCTCTTCTAAGCCTTTATCTATATGAGTTGTTGAGTTATGTTGTGATGCCATGTTGTACAGCACATACTTGCATGTTATGCGTACGTGTAATGTGCATTGCTATGTGTGGGATCTGACTATCTAGTTGTTTATCTTTAGTAGCCTCTCTTATCGGGAAATGTCTCCTAGTGCTTCCACTGAGCCCTAGTACCTTGCTACTGCTCCGGAACACTTAGGCTGGCCAGCATGTGTCCTTCTTTGTTCCTGTGTCTGTCCCTTCGGGGAAATGTCACGCGGTGTCTACCGAAATCCTGTTAGCCTGCTACAGCCTAGTTTACCGGAGTCCTGCTAGCCCAATTGCTACAGCCCGGATTCACTCGCTGATGACCGACACGTTCGTTGTTGGGTCATGTATGCCTGTCCCTGTAAGTTAGTGCCACTTTGGGTTCACGACTAGCCATGTCCGCCCGGGTTCTTTGTCATATGGATGCTAGCGACACTATCATATACATGTGCCAAAAGGCGCAAACGGTCCCGGGCATGGTAAGGCGACACCCGTGGGAATATCGTGCGTGAGGCCACAAAGTGATATGAGGTGTTACATGCTAGATTGGTGTGCCATAGAATTGGGGTCCTGACAGCTTTGGTATCAGAGCCTGACTGCCTGTAGGATTACCAAGCCAAACTGGTCGAAGTTGAGTCTACAAATTCTTTAGTTATATAAGGGAATTGATTGTGGGAAGGAACGCAAGGCTCTTTTTACTCCTTATACCTCATGGCCTTCTGATCTGAGTCATCCTATCCTTCCTGCGGGGTTAAGGAACTAGGCTTTCTCTTCCATCTATCAGGATCATGTGTTACTACTCTGTAGTCCCATAGGATTGGTTGATCAGAGTCATATCCCAGTTTCGAGTACTTCCGGTGTAGTCTGTTTAGTACTATCCCAGAACCTTGAGTGAAGATGTTGAGTATGTTACTACCCCATTCTAGTAGGATGTCTCATTCTGAGCATTCTATTGCTGTTATGCTGCCGGAATTGCCCTAGGAGTTTGAGAGATACTAATTTCCATGTCCTACATTCCGCCGTCTATAGTTGATGATGATTCCGTCCTTCGTTTCATTTCTCAGGATGTCATCAGTTAAGAGAAGTTCTGTTGCTCGTAGCCAGAACCATGAAGATGGTAGGGATGAGGATCCTCCCGACCAGCATTCGTTGATAGAGTTCATGTTACAGATGGAGAGGAACAAGTGTGAGTCTAACCGCTTGTTGGCACGTATCGAGGATAACACCGCACATCAGTTCAAAGGGTCCGCAACCATTCATGACTTCATTCGCTTGCACCCACCTACCTTTCATCATTCCATTGAGCCACTCGATGTAGATGACTGGCTCCGTAGCATCACTCATAAGTTGCATTCCGCGAATGTAGCTGAGAATGACAAGGTCACCTATGCCACATACCACCTGGAAGGTCCTGCTAGTCTTTGGTGGTAGAACTATGATGCTATGCTTCCAGCTGGCCAGATTCCTACCTGGAGGGATTTCATTGAGGCTTTTCGCGAGCATCACATTCCCCAGGCCCTCATTGATCGCAAGAGAGACGAGTTCTGTAGTTTCAACCAGAGTAAGATGGTTGTTGATGCTTACAGCAGAGAGTTCGAGAACCTCGCCCACTATGCCACAGAAGAGGTGTTCACGGACGCCAAGAAGTAGGCTAGGTTCCGGAAGGGTAATGGGATCTCTCCAAATTCTGTGCACAAGTTCAGAGTAAGCTCAAAATGCACTGCTCAAACACTAAATCTCTTCCCTATCGTAAGTTGCATGCTGCTGTGAGGAGGAATCGAGAAGGGAAAGGAAATACATGGCACCTGGTCGGCGGGTGGCCGCCATGCCACCGAGCAGCAGAGGGAGCCGTCGTACACCAAGAAGCAGCATGAGCCGCCCAGGTGCAGAGGGCAGCGGGTAGCAGCGGGAACCCCCGCGCCTCCGAGCAGCAGCAGTAGCCGCCGGGCCACTGAGCTGCAGCGCCAATTCGTGTTCCTAGCTGCATCAGTGCATCAGTAAGAATATCGCACATGGTAAATAGCCCTGCAAATTTACAAAATTGCTTTTGCCGGCACAAACAATTGTGTGCGCCCACGGACTACACCGACGATCGAGATGACCTGCATCAGAGAGCGACCTGTACTGCATCAGTGAAGAGCAACACGAGAGGAGCATAGGTGAAAGAGAGACATCGTGCACACGACAGAGCTGCACTGGAGGTTGCAATGTACAGCACCAAGAGAGAGAAAAGGATGAACACAAGGTTTGGAATCCACTAACGAATCCCGAGGATGCCTGCCTCACAGCACAAAAGTGTACTGCACGAGAGTCGACGATGGCCGTGTGTGCGTGCTGTGTGGACTGATCTAGCGGAGAGACAAAAGCTCCCAGAGAGGAAGACCCAGCCAAGCTGCATTAGGGAGCAGCCTGGACTTCTTGCCGTCAGTGGAGAATCGCAAGGAGAGGAGCAGAGGACGGAGGAGGAAAAGGAGGAGGCTAGGGCGTCCCCTCGATCGAGGCAACAAGGAGTCGGGGAGCCTGGAGCTGTAATCCCGTCAATCGCGAACTGCACGGACTCACCGATGAAACTCCACGGGGTCGAAGAGGCGAGAAGGAAGGGAGCCTGGGCGCGTCGGATTTGGCCGAGAGGTGGAAGTAGAAGTCGTCAGGGTCGTCATCGATGGATCCATGGCACGCCGACAGATCCAGGGAGGGGACGGGGTAGGGAGGAGGATATGGAGGTCGGTCCTCGAATCCCGTCGCCTGGCTGCATGGCGGGGCAAGAACCGGCCGGATCTTTCCCGGGGAGGCGGGGAGGGGGAGGTGGTGGTACGTAGTGGCGATGCCAGGGTCGTGGATGCCGGCCGTCACGAGCGGCGCTCGGGGGGCGGGGGGTGTCGCCTGGCGGAGTTGTAGCCGTGGTCGGGTGAGGAGGCGTTGTGGCGCGGAGCT
>NC_041387.1:162199121-162226008 GCF_002162155.2 Triticum dicoccoides | reverse complement strand
AGCGGGCGGCGCGGTGGGAGGTGGTGGGAGGCGGCGGCGTAGGGTGGATGGGAGTCGTGGGAGACAGTGGTGGGGATCGGGCAGAGGGCGGAGGGGAGGTGGAGGTCGTGGGGAGCGGGGGAGGGGCGCGGGGAGAGAGGGGAGTTGGTGTGGGCGTGTTTTTTTTGTCGCCGTAGTTCGGTGGTTACTTTGTAGCTACGGGCCGCTTGTTGGTGTTAGCAGAATAAGGGTTTGGTGTGCAGAATAAGACTCTAGAAGGTGTTATCATAATAGACCCACCCTATATATATATATATATATAAATGACCCCACAGGGGACACAGTCATATTTTCATGAAAACAGTGTAAATATAGCCTCATAATCAAAATAAACATTGTTTTTACAATGATTCAATTCATCACTCAAACAAGACATTCTTCGAGCACCGCGCCTCTATTAGGCGGGCACCTTCTGTGACCTGCGCCAAGTAGTGCTCGGCCGGATATTGGCTCCCCACCGGATCCTGGGTCGCTATAATGGTGGCCTCCATCTCTGTCCAATAGGCTTTAACACGGGCAAGAACCATTCGTGCACCCTCTATGCACGCCGACCTCCTCATGGCGTCGATCTGAGGCACGGCCCCAAGGGATTGTTGCACCAAACCAAAGTAATTGTCCAGCTTAGGCCCCTTTGGCCAAAGATGGTCTATTACAGACCGCATTACAAGCCCGGACTGCCTGTGAAGCTCCGCTACAGCAGCCATCTTGTCACTTAACGGCAGCGGGCGAGTGGGAGCACTGAATTGCGACCAGAAAAGCTTCTCCACTCCCTTATCACCCTGATCCTCAAAGAACTTGACAGCATCTGCTGTACTCTTCGCCAAATCCGCATACGCGTCCGTAGGACTCCATCGTCCATCCAGGGGAGCATACTTCGGATCGAAAAACTTCATCCGCGGCAAGTAGGAGCCCCCAGCCGCGATTTTACCGGCCTGTCGAAGCTCCTCCCGCGCACCCCTGAGCTCGGTCCGTATTTCCTTGGTGGCATTAAGTGCCTTGTTCAGGTCGGTTGAACTATCCTTATGCTCCTTTTTAATGAGCTCGTACTGGTCAGCGGCATTTTTTAACTCCACAGCCATTTCGGCTATCTTTTCCTCGCTTCGGCGACGAGCAGCATGTTCGGCTCTCAAAACTTCGGCCGATTTTAGGGAAGCCGCATTGCTAACCCGAGCTTGCTCCTTGGCCTGGGCAAGTTCCGCCCCAGAGCCTCCACGGCAACAACACCATCTGCAGTTCAAACATATTACATTAATATCATGCTGCCTTCATATTTTCCTATACAAAGGAAGGCAGAGCACATACCTTGTGATTTGTCCAGCCGCTCGTTCACCAGCATTATATCGGCACTGCCTCGTCAGTTCGGCAACTTCAATGGACTGGTCGGCGGCCGGACCCATAGGTACCTGCACGTATTTACAGCGTAATCATTGATTTATGATCCCCTGTTTGCCGCCTAGGGAGGACAACCAGAGTCTCAGGGGCTGCTATCTATATGGAGCACACCTAGCGCGTGCCTCACAGCCAAACAAAAGTGTATTCTTCACTACATACCTTAAAACCTCTGAGCAGGCTTGTAAATGCTTCATTCAAACCGCTTGTAGCGGATGAAATCTTCTTGAGCACCGTGCTCATTAATGAGCGGTGCTCCTTCGAGAGCGCAGCTCGCTCCAGTAGGCATGTCAGTATGTCCGGCCGGACATTGAACTGTGCCGAACCCTCCCCATCGCCCCTCGTGGGAGCCAAACGCTCTGGGCTCAGGGCGGCTAACACATTGGCTTCCGGCTTCGGCAGATCCGGACTCCTCCGTGATGACACCTTGGTGTCGCCCGCTTCATGAGTCGGAGAGGTGGGCGGGGTCTTGCTCTCCATCATCTCCGGAGGAAGGTCCCCCGAAGACGAACTCTGTTGAGAATAGCTGCTAGCCGGACTGCAAAAGACGAATCCTGGTTATGGATCTCGGAGAAACACAATACCTTCGAATTAACGATTAACTTACAGCTCGATGGAGGGCTGGCCTGTTGGTGGGCATGACGCGGTGAGGGTGCCCGTCGGGCAGAGCCCCCTGGTGATACCTTTTCCCCTTGCTTGGGCATCTCCGTCTCCGAGTCTTCGGAGGCGGCCCTTTTCTTCCTGCACGGGGAGGTGGCCTCGGATTCCCCTCCCCGACTATCCTCCTTTGGGGAGAAATCAATTCCCCCAGTCCGGATGCATAGTGCGTGAAGTTCGGCTTCGCTGCCCTTTCCTTCAACTTTCCCTGAGGGCATTTTTCTAAGCACCCGGCCAAGCATCTTGGCTACGGTTGGACCCGGCGAGCCTTCAGGAAGTGGCGCCAGACACCTAATTCTCTCCGCCTTGTTGAGCCATTCCTGGCCACAGAGGGTTTTCAGAACAATGCTTATAGCAAATATAAACAAAGTGTCCGGCTTTAAGGTTACTTACTTGGGTATCTAGGCGATTGCAGCTTAGGCCCGCATCCTCAGTGGTGTCCGGACACTTTACTTGTGGTCCGAAGAATAATTTACACATCCCTTCGAGCTTCACGCCGAAGAAGTGCTTAATAGTCCGTGGACCCTCCGGATTGAACTCCCACATTCGGAGAGGCCGACGCTTGCACGGCAACATCCGTCAGATTACCATTACTTGAATTATGCTGGCGAGATTTATGTCCCTCTTGATAAGCTCCCGGATACGGCTCTGCAGTATTGGAACATCACTGGCGGGCCCCCAATTCCGTCCTACGTCAGTCCATGACGCCGACTGTGACGGAGGGCCCGAGTGGAACTCGGGGGCAGCTACCCACTTTGTGCCTCTGGGAGCTGTGGCATAAAACCACCTCCGCTGCCATACATCGGATACTTCTGGGAAAGAACCCTCTGGCCATGGGGTATCGCCGTTCCTGCTTATTATGGCACCTCCGCACTCCACATGTCGCCCCTCGATCATCTTCGGCTTCACATTAAAGGTTTTGAGCCATAAGCCGAAGTGTGGAGTGACGTGGAGAAAGGCCTCGCATAGAATGATGAATGACGAGATATGGAGGATAGCGTTCGGAGCTAGATCATGAAAATCCAACCCGTAATAGAACATGAGCCCCCTCACAAAGGGATCGAGGGTGAGGCCCCAAGCCGCAGAGGAAGTGAGGAACAAACACGACACTCTCATTGGGCTCTGTTGTAGGGATGACCTGCCCTGGAGCAGGGAGCCTGTGCTAGATGTCGGCGGTCAGGTATCCGACCTCCCTAAGCCTCGCAATGTCCTCCTCTTGGATCGAGGAGGCCACCCACCAGCCTTGAGGTTGGATCCGGACATATTGGAGGATCTGGGGTGTTTGGGCTTAGGTCTCGGGTGTTAGAACTCGAGGTGCGAGGGAGGTGGAAAAGAGGCATAGGCCTCGACCCATTTATAAAGAGGGTGAATATCAAGAGTCCTCAGCGTGACCGCTTGAGGCTTATCTAAAAACACACGGAGTTATACCAGCGGTCGTCATGGGGTCACGCACGCCCATATTGATGGAAAATCCCGTAATAAGGGGTACACGATCTCTTCTTTGACAGGATGTGCCAATCAAACCGCCTCGCAACGCGAGTCGAGGTGGGGCAAGAAACGCCGATTCGTGTTGGACCAGGCCACGATGCAAGGGCACGACGTATGAAGATTGCCAGCAAATCAGATTCACACTATGTTCCCTACAATGGTATGTGAAGATCATCTTGCAGACCCGGACACAGTTTAAAGTGTTCGATAGCTACTTTGGAGTATTCGGAGAAGGAACCCGCCTTGTAATGCTGAAGACAAGACTGCGCGCTGGACTCATCATCATTGAATCCTGGTTCCGGGGCTACTGAGGGAGTCCTAGATTAGGGGGTATCCGGACAGACGGACTGTATACATCGTCCGGACTATTGAAGCATGAAGATACAAGACTCAAGACTTTGGCCCGTGTCCGGATGGGACTCTCCTTTGCGTGGAAGACAAGCTTGGCGATCCGGATATTTTGTTTCCTTCCTTGTAACCGACTCCATGTACACTCTAGACCTCTCTGGTGTCTATATAAACTGGAGAGGTTGGTCCTTAGAAGGCCGATCACAATTACAATCATACCATCATAGGCTAGCTCTTAGGGTTTAGCCTCTACGATCTCATGGTAGATCTACTCTTATACTACTCATATCTTCAATATTAATCAAGCAGGAAGTAGGGTTTTACCTCCATCGGGAGGGCCCGAACCTGGGTAAACATTGTGTCCCTCGCTTCCTGTTACCATCGGCCTAGATGCACAGATCGAGACCCCCTACCCGAGATCTGCCGGTTTTGACACCGACACCGCCCAAGATGCAAGCGATAGCGCGTGGCTCCTGGAAGCCCCCAGCCCCCTCGTCCTGATGATGGTCGTCATTCCTTCTTGGTGGTGGCGGCATAGTAGGGAGGCATGCATTGCCCTGCGGGCGAACTCACGAGGCTGATCCCTCCAAGCCCCCTCGCGAGGCTGGTCTTGCCAGCGGTCCTTGCGAGGCCGGTCATGCCACCCTTGGCGAGGGCCTCGGTCGTCCCATCGTCCTCCATCTCTTCCCCCACCTCAGTCGTAGCCCCGATCGTTGTGCTCGGGGCGTCGACCGACACGTCCTTCTCACACGGCCCTGAGCTCTTGGCATTTGTTGGTGTTGTGGGTGTGGAGGTCGTGGTACATGCAGTACCAGCTGCCCTTGGACGACTTCGGCTGATCCCTGTCGCGCTTCGTGTCTGGCTCTGCTGCGAGCACGGCTGCTCCTTTGTGCTTCACGTCCTTGGCCTTGGCTTTCTTCTCTTCTGGGTCAGCAGCTGGGAGCTCGAGGAGGGAGAGGCGTCCCTCCCCTCCTCGCCCTTGCAAACTTGGTCACCAGGTTGAACAACTCCAGAGATGTGCACAGATCCTCGTGGATTGCCAGTTCCTCCTTCATCTTGACGTCACGGACGCCATCAGAGAACATTGAGATGATGGCCTCCTCGGTCACCTTGGGAATCTTGAGGCAAGCGCTGCTGAAGCGCTGGATGTACTTCTGCAGGGTCTCTCCAGGTTGCTGCTTGATGCGGCGCAAGTCACCCATGACTGGAGGATGGTCGCGAGTGCCCTGGAAGTTGGCGATGAAGCGGGTGCGCATCTCGTCCCAAGAGGAGATTGTGCTGGGAGGCAGGTTCAGGAGCCAGGTGCGGCACCAGCCTTGAGCGCCATGGGAAACAAATTCTCCATGACCTTCTCATCTTCGCTGGCCGCTTCGATGCCCAGCTCGTAGAGCTGCAGGAACTCTGTGGGGTCGGCAGTGCTGTTGTAGCGAGGAGGCAAATCCGGCTTGAACTTGTTGGCTAGGCGACACTGCGCAGCTCAGTGGTGAAGGCGCGACAGCCTGCGGTGGCCACCAGAGCTCTTTGCTGACGCGGGGCTTGCTCCTGAGGATTCCCGCGCGCCGCCGCGAGGGGCAACGTGGGGTCTTGACGTGCTGGCGCAGGGATGCGGTCATGGCATGCTGGTGCAGGCAGCACGCGAGCACTGTTTTGGGGGCGAGGGATTTCTTGGTAGCTCCTTTCTTGTCACGCGGGCACCGGACGCGGTGGGTCTCGTCCAGGGGCCGCGCACCTTGGAGCCAGGGTGCCTTCTTGGGGAGGAGGTGGTGGAGGCACCTCCTGAGCTGCATCACCCACGCAGGACGGAGGGCGAGGCACCGAGATGGACGGCATAGGAGAGCCCCTGCGGCGCTGATGAGCTCGGTGATGCGAGTGAGCCACTCCTCGTAGAGGTCGTCAACGGGGCGGTAGTGTAGGAGCTCACGTGCCAGGAGAAACGCGGCATGTGCGTCCGTGGGAGCGCGACGGACGTGCAACGACAAACCAGCTGGGGTCAGCGACGGAGTGGCGGTGCAGCCTTCCTGCCACACCGAGGGATGCAGCGACGACGCCTGTTGCTCGTTCCCCACCGAGCCAGTGGCAGCGTGGGCGGCAGGCAACGGAGAACGACAGGGAGGCCCACCGACGGGAGCCGTCTGGGCGACGTGGGCGGCGAGGGCAGCCCGACACTCGGCGCGAGCCCGGCGAGCGTCAGCCATGGATGCGACGAACGATCGAACGCGGAACAGCGGAAGAAAGATTCTGGCACACCCCTACCTGGCGTGCCAAATGTCGGATATCGGGTTCCGGCAAACCCTTAAGGTTCAAACTCTGGGGTGCGCGCGAAGATCTTCCCCCTACCGATCCACGCCCAACGCCTTGCAGAGAATCTAAGCTACACGATGAACAACACAAGGGACACAAGGTTTATACTGGTTCGGGCCACCGTTGTGGTGTAATACCCTACTCTAGTGTGTGGTGTGGTGGATTGACTCATGGGCTGATGATGAACAATACAAGGGAAGAACAGCCTCGCGAGGGGTGTTCTTGTGGTGGTGTGCTCGGATAGGAATTGCTCCGTCTCTGTTGGCTCTAGGTGAGAACTCGATCATCTACTGTGGTGGCTATGCCTATATATAGAGTGTCGGATATCGGGTTCCGGCAAAACCCTTAAGGTTCGAACTCTGGGGTGCGCGCGAAGATCTTCCCCCTACCGATCCACGTCCCAACGCCTCGCTGAGAATCTAAGCTAAACCATGAACAACGCAAGGGACAAGGTTTATACTGGTTCGGGCCACCGTTGTGGTGTAATACCCTACTCCGATGTGTGGTGTGGTGGATTGCCTCAGGGGCTGATGATGAACAGTACAAGGGAAGAAGAGCCAACAACGGCCATTTTGAAGGGGAACATCTAGTACAAGTTATCCTGACTAAAGTTGGTCTTCGGCTGCCAAAGGCACTGGCGATGACGCCATCTTGGGCTCCATGGTGACCTCCGTCCTGCCGCTCTGCTGGTCTTGGTCTCGTTGCACCGAAATGGTAACCTTTGCCTGATGCCTCGGTACTCCACGCCTATGTTTGCCCCCTTTGCACCAAAGAGGAAACAAGGACACTGCGCAGGCCGGTGCCCACATGGCGCCCACCTGGTCTCGATCGTCATGGCTTGCATCATGAGCACCTCGCGAGGTACCCCTGCCTTGATCTCTCCGCCTCCTCGCGAGCCGGCCTGGCGAGGCCGTTCTTGAGGAAGCCTTGCGTCGTCCGCCCTGCGAGGCTTGGCCCCTCGCGAGGGTCTTGAGCTTGAGTCGATGAAGAGGGGCCATACTAGGCCACCACTTGAGCCACACTGCAGGCCGCAGGCAGGAAAGTCTAGGGACCCCCATTCCCAGAACGCCGACATAGAGGCCCTGGTCCTCTTCCCAAATATTGCGTGGGAAGAGCGCCAACAACGGCCATTTTGAAGGGGAACATCTAGTACAAGTTATCTTGACTAAAGTTGGTCTTCGGCTGCCAAAGGCACTGGCGATGACGCCGTCTTGGGCTCCACGGTGACCTCCGTCCTACCGCTCTACTGGTCTTGGTCTCGTTGCACCGAAATGGTAACCTTTGCTTGATGCCTCGGTACTCCGTGCCTGCGCTTGCCCCCTTTGCACCAAAGACGAAACAAGGACGCTGTACTGGCCGGCGCCCGCCTGGTCTCGATCGTCATGGCTTGCGTCATGGGCACCTCGCGAGGTACACCTGCCTTGATCTCTCCGCCTCCTTGCAAGCCGACCTGGTGAGGCCATTCCTGAGGAAGCCTTGCGTCGTCCGCCCCGCGAGGCTTGGCCCCTCGCGAGGGTCTTGAGATTGAGTTGATGAAGATGGGTCGTACTGGGCCACCCCTTGAGCCACACCACAGGCCGCAGGCAGGCAAGTCTGGGGACCCCCGTTCCCAGAACGCCGACAAGGGGGCATCCCAAAGCACATCAATTGTCTTAGCCGTGTGAGGTACCCCCCCCTCCACCATTTACTCCTCCGGTCATATTGTTGTAGTGCTTAGGCAAAGCCCTACACGGATCACATCACTGTCACTGTCACCACGCCATTGTGCTGACGGAACTCATCTCCTTCGTACCTTTATTGGATCAAGAGTTGGAGGGACATCATTGAGCTGAACGTGTGCAAAACTTGGAGGTGACGTACGTTCGGTACTTGATCGGTTGATTTGAGAAGACGTTTGACTATATCAACCACGTTAAGTTAACGCTTCCGCTTTCGGTCTACGAGAATACATGGACACACTCTCCCCCTCTCGTTACTATGCATCTCCTAGATAGATCTTGCATGAGCGTAGGAATTTTTTTGAAATTGCATGCTATGTTTCCCAACAGTGGCATCCGAGCCAGGTCTATTCGTAGATGATATGCACAAGTAGAACACAAAGAGTTGCAGGCAGTGATCGTCATACTGCTTACCACCAATGTCTTATTTTGATTCGGTGGTATTGTTGGATGAAGTGGCCCGGACCAACCTTACATGACCGCATTCATGAGACTGGTTCCACCAATGGACATGCAACTAGTTTTGCATAAAGGTGGCTGGCGGGTGTCTGTTTCTCCAACTTTAGTTGAATCGAATTTGACTGCGGCCGGTCCTTGTGAAGGTTAAAATAGCAAACTTGATAAATCACCGTTGTGGTTTTTGTGCCATAGGTAAGTACGGTTCTTGCTAGAAGCCCGTAGCAGCCACATAAAACTTGCAACAACAAAGTAAAGGACATCTAACTTGTTTTTGCAGGGCATGTTGTGATGTGATATGGTCAAGACATGATGTGATATATGTTGTTGTATGAGATGATCATGTTTTGTAAAAGTTATCGGCAACTGGCAGGAGCCTTATGGTTGTCGCTTTATTGTATGAAATACAAACACACTATAATTGCTTTACTTTATCACTAAGCGGTAGCGATAGTCGTAGAAGCAATAGTTGGCGAGATGACCATGACGCTACGATGGGGATCAAGGTGTCAAGCCGGTGACGATGGAGATCATGACGTTGCTTTGGTGATGGGGATCAAAAGCATAGGATGGTGATGGCCATATCATGTCACATATTTTGATTGCATGTGATGTTTATCTTTGGCATCTTATTTTGCTTAGTATGGCGGTAGCATTATAAGATGATCCCTTACTAAAATTTCAAGGTATAAGTGTTCTCCCTGAGTATGCACCGTTGCGAAAGTTCTTCGTGCTGAGACACCACGTGATGATCGGGTCTGATAAGCTCTACGTTCAAATACAATGGGTGCAAGCCAGTTTTGCACATGCGGAATACTCGGGTTAAACTTGACGAGCCTAGCATATACAGATATGGCCTCGGAACACTAGAGACCGAAAGGTCGGACGTGAATCATATAGTAGATATGATCAACATAGAGATGTTCACCATTGATGACTACTCCATCTCACGTGATGATTGGACATGGTTTACTTGATTTGGAACACGTATCATTTATATGACTTGAGGGATGTCTATCTAAGTGGGAGTTCTTAAGTAATATGATTAATTGAACTTAATTTATCATGAACTTAGTCAAGACTGTATTTGCAAATTATGTTGTAGATCAATAGCTCGCGTTGTAGCTCCCTATGTTTTTTGATATGTTCCTAGAGAGAACTAAGTTGAAAGATGATAGTAGCAATGATGTGGACTTGATCTGTGACTAAGGTTTATCCTCATTGCTGCACAGAAGAATTATGTCCTTGATGCACCACTAGGTGACAGACCTATTGCAGGAGCAGATGCAGACATTATGAATGTTTGGCTAGCTCAATATGATGACTACTTGATAGTTTAGTGCACCATGGTTTACGGCTCTGAACCGGGACTTCAAAAATGTTTTGAACGCCTTGGAGCATATGAGATGTTCCAAGAGCTGAAATTGGTATTTTAGACTCATGCCCGTGTCGAGAGGTATGAGACCTCTGACAAGTACTCCGCCTAAAAGATGGAGGAGAATAGCTCAGCTAGTGAGCATGTGCTCAGAATGTCTGGGTACTACAATCACTTGAATCAAGTGGGAGTTAATCTTCCATATAAGATAGTGAATGATAGAGTTCTCTAGACACCATCACCAAACTACCGGAACTTCGTGTTGAACTATAATATGCAAGGGATGACGAAAGCGATTCCCGAGCTCTCCGTGATGCTGAAATCAACGAAGGTAGAAATCAATAAAAAGCATCAAGTGTTGATGATTAAATAAGACCACTAGTTTCAAGAAAAGGGCAAAGGGAAAGAAAGGGAACTTCAAGAAGAATGGCAAGCAAGTTGTCACTCCCATGAAGAAGCCCAAAGCTGGACCTAAGCCTGAAACTGAGTGCTTCTACTGCGAAGGAAATGGTCACTGGAAGCGGGAATACCCCAAATATTTGGCGGATAAGAAGGATGGCAAAGTAAACAAAGGTATATTTGATATACATGTTATTGATGTGTACCTTACTAGTGCTCGTAGTAGCCCCTGGGTATTTGATACCAGTTCGGTCGCTAAGATTAGTAACTCATAATAGGAGTTGCGGAATAAATAGAGACTAGTTGAGGGTGAAGTGATGATGTGTGTTGGAAGTGGTTCCAAGATTGATATGATCATCATCACACACTCCCTATAATTTCGGGATTAGTGTTGAACCTAAATAAATGTTATTTGGCATTTGCGTTGAGCATGAATATGATTAGATCATGTTTATTGCAATACGGTTATTCATTTAAGACAGAGAATAATTGTTATTATGTTTACATGAATAAAAACCTTCTATGGTCATACACCCAATGTTAATGGTTTACTGAATCTCGATTATAGTGATACACATATTCATAATATTGATGCCAAAAGATGCAAAGTTGATAATGATAGTGCAACATACTTGTGGCACTATCATTTAGGTCATATTGGTGTAAAGCGCATGAAGAAACTCCATGCAGATGGGCTTTTGGAATCACTTGATTATGAATCATTTGATACTTGCGAACCGTGCCTCACAGGCAAGATGACTAAAACTCCGTTCTCCGGAACAATGGAACGATCCAATGACTTATTGGAAATAATACATACCGAGGTATGCGATCCGATGAGTGTTGACGGGTATCCTTTTTTTCCGACCTTCACAGATGATTTGAGCAGATATGGGTATATCTACTTAATGAAACACAAATCTGAAACATTTGAAAAGTTGCAAAGTTGATAATGATAGTGCAACATACTTGTGGCACTGCCGTTTAGGTCATATTGGTGTAAAGTGCATGAAGAAACTCCATGCAGATGGACTTTTGGAATCACTTGATTATGAATCATTTGATACTTGCGAACCGTGCCTCACGGGAAAGATGACTAAAACTCCGTTCTCCGGAACAACGGAACAATCCAATGACTTATTGGAAATAATACATATCGATGTATGCGGTCCGATGAGTGTTGAGGCTCGTGGCGGGTATCGTTGTTTTATGACCTTCACAGATGATTTGAGCAGATATGGGTATATATACTTAATAAAACACAAATCTGAACCATTTGAAAAGTTGCAAAGTTGATAATGATAGTGCAACATACTTGTGGCACTGCTGTTTAGGTCATATTGGTGTAAAGCGCATGAAGAAACTCCACGTAGATGGACATTTGGAATCACTTGATTATGAATCATTTGATACTTGCGAACGTGCCTCACGGGCAAGATGACTAAAACTCCGTTCTCCGGAACAACGGAACGATCCAATGACTTATTGGAAATAATACATAACGATGTATGCGGTCCGATGAGTATAGAGGCTTATGGCGGGTATCGTTGTTTTCTGACCTTCACAGATGATTTGAGCAGATATGGGTATACCTACTTAGTGAAACACAAGTCTGAAACATTTGAAAAGTTCAAAGAATTTCAGAGTAAAGTGGAGAATCATCGTAACAAGAAAAAAAAGTTTCAGCGATCTGATCGTGGAGGAGAATATTTGAGTTACAAGTTTGGCCTTCATTTAAAACAACGTGGAATAGTTTCACAACTCACACTGCTTGGAACACCACAGTGTAATGGTGTGTCTGAACGACGTAACTGCACTTCATTAGGTATGGTGCAATCTATGATGTATCTTACCGATTTACCACTATCATTTTGGGGTTATGCATTAGAGATAGCTGCATTCACATTAAACAGGGCATCGTCAAAATCCGTTGAGACGACACCTTATGAAGTGTGGTTTGGCAACAAACATAAGTTGTCATTTCTTAAAGTTTCGGGATGTGATGCTTATGTCAAAAGGCTTCAGCCTAATAAGCTCGAACCCAAATCGGAGAAGTGTGTCTTCATAGGATACCCTAAGGAAACAATTGGGTACACCTTCTACCATAGATCCGAAGACAAGATCTTTGTTGCTAAGAACGGAACCTTTCTAGAGAAGGAGTTTCTCTCGAAAGAAGTGAGTGGGAGGAAAGTAGAACTTGATGAGGTAATTGTACCTGCTCTCAATTTGGAAAGTAGCTCATCCGAGAAATCTGTTCCCATGATGCCTACACCAACTGGAGAGGAAGCTAATGATAAAGATCATGAAACTACATATCAAGTTGCTACAGAACATCGTAGGTCAAGCAGAGCATGATCCACACCTGAGTGGCACGGTAATCCTGTTCCGGAGGTCATGGTACTTGACCATGACGAACCTACGAACTATGATGAAGCTATGATGAGCCCAGTTTCCGATAAATGGCTTGAGGTCATGAAATCTAAGATAGGATCCATGTATGAGAACAAAGTGTGGACTTTGGTGGATCTACCCAATGATCGACGACCCATAGAGAATAAATGGATCTTCAAGAAGAATATTGACACTGATGGTAATGTTACTGTTTATAAAGCTTGACTTGTCGCAAAAGGTTTTCGACAAGTTCAATGAGTTGACTACGATGAGACTTTCTCACCCGTAGCGATGCTTAAGTCTGTCCGAATCATGTTAGCAATTGCCGCATTTTATGATTATGAAATCTGGCAAATGGATGTCAAAACTACATTCATTAATGGATTTCTTAAACAACAGTTGTATATGATGCAACCAAAAGGTTTTGTCGATCCTAAAGGTGCTAACAAGTTGTGCAAGCTCAAGCGATCCATCTATGGACTAGTGCAAGCATCTCGGAGTTGGAATATACACTTTGATGAGTTGATCAAAGCATATAGTTTTATACAGACTTGCGGTGAAGCCTGTATTTACAAGAAAGTGAGTGGAAGCACTACAGCCTTTCTGATAAGTATATGTGAATGACATATTGTTGATCGAAAATGATGTAGAATTTTTTGGAAAGCATAAAGGAGAGTTTGAAAGGAGTTTTTCAAAGAAATACCTTGGTGAAGCTGCTTATATATTGGGCATCAAGATCTACAGAGATAGATCAAGACGCTCCATAAGATTTTTCAATGAGTACATACCTTGACAAGATTTTGAAAGAGTTCAAAATGGATCAGTTAAAGAAAGAGTTTTTGCCTGTATTACAAGGTGTAAAGTTGAGTAAGACTCAAAGCCCGACCACGGCAGAAGATAGAAAGAGAATGAAAGTCATTCCCTATGCCTCAGTCATAGGTTCTATAAAGTATGACATGCTATGTACCAGACCAGTTGTGTGCCTTGCTATGAGTTTGGCAAGGGGGTACGATAGTGATCCAGGAGTGGATCACTATATAGCGGTCAAGATTATCCTTGGTTACCTAAGAAGACTAAGGAAGTATTTCTCCATCATGGAGGTGATAAAGAGCTCATCGTAAAGAGTTACGCCGATGCAAGCTTTACACCGATCCAGATGACTCTGAGTCTCAGTCTGGATACATATTGAAAGTGGGAGCAATTAGCTAGAGTAGCTCCATGCAGAGCATGTAGACATAGAAAATTTGCAAAATACATACGGCTCTGAATATAGTAGACCCGTTGACTAAATTTCTCTCACGACCAAACATGATCACACCTTAGTACTCTTTCGGTGTTAATCACATAGCGATGTGAACTAGATTATTAACTCTAGTAAACCCTTTGGGTATTGATCACATGGTGATGTGAACTATGGGTGTTAATCGCATACACATGTGAACTATTGGTATTAAATCACATGGTGATGTGAACTAGATTATTGATTCTAGTGCAAGTGGGAGACTGGAGGAAATATGCCATGGAGGCAATAATAAAGTTGTTATTTTATATTTCCTTATATCATGATAAATGTTTATTATTCATGCTAAAATTGTATTAACCAGAAACTTGATACATGTGTGAATACATAGACAAAACACCGTGTCCCTAGTATGCCTCTACTAGACTAGCTCGTTGATCAAAGATGATTAAGTTTCCTAGCCATGGACATGTGTTGTCATTTGATGAACGAGATCACATCATTAGGAGAATGATGTGATGGACAAGACCCATCTGTTAGCTTAGCATAATGATGATTCAGTTTTATTGCTACTGCTTTCTTCATGTCAAATATATATTCCTCCGACTATGAGATTATGCAACTCCCGGATGCCGAAGGAATGCCTTGTGTGCTATCAAACGTCACAAGGTAACTGGGTGATTATAAAGATGCTCTACAGGTATCTCCGAAGGTGTTTGTTGGGTTGGCATAGATCAAGATTAGGATTTGTCACTCCGAGTATCGGAGAGCTATCTCTGGGCCCCCTCGGTATTGCACATCATATGAAGCCTTGCAAGCAATGTGACTAATGAGTTAGTTGTGGGGTGATGCATTATGAAACGAGTAAAGAGACTTGCCAGTAACGAGATTGAACTAGGTATAGAGATACTGACAATCGAATCTCGGGCAAGTAACATACCGATGACAAAGGAAATAACGTAAGTTGACATTGCGGTTCGACCGATAAAGATATTCGTAGAATATGTGGGAACCAATATGAACATCCAAGTTCCGCTATTGGTTATTGACCGGAGAGATGTCTCGGTCATGTCTACATAGTTCTTGAACCCGTAGGGTCCGCACGCTTAACGTTCGTTGACGATATGTATTATATGAGTTATGTGTTTTGGTGACCGAAGGTTGTTCAGAGTCCCGAATGAGATCACGGACATGACAAGAAGTCTCAAAATGGTCCAGAGGTAAAGATTGATATATTGGAAGGTTATATTCAGACACCGGAATGGTTCCAAAGTGGTTCAGGTATTTTTCGGAGTACCGAGGGGTTACCGGAACCTCCCGGGGAAGTAATGGGCCTTATTGGGCCATAGCAGAGAGGAGAGTCAGGCCGTAGGAGGTGGCGCGCGCCGCCCATAGGGAGTCCGAATTGGAAAAGGGGGAGGGGCGGGGCCCCCCTTTCCTTCTCCCTCTCTCTTTCCCTGAACTTCCCTCTTTCCCCCCTCCGTTGGAAAGGAAGGGGGCCGACTAGGACTAGGAGTCCTAGTGGGACTCCCCCCACTTGGCGCGCTGATACGCCTCCAACTTATCTATAATTTTTTATTGTTCCATGCTATTATATTATCCATCTAGGATGTTTTATATACATTTATATGCTCTTTTATATGATTTTTGGGACTAACCTATTAACCTAGAGCCCAGTGCCACTTTCTGTTTTCTCCTTGTTTTTTAGTTTTACAAAAAAGGCATACCAAACGGAGTCCAATTGACGTGCCAGATGATTTTTTATGGACCAAAAGAAGCCCCTGGAGTGAAAGAGTTGGGCCAGAAGAGTCCCAGGCTGCCCACGAGGGTCGGGGGCGCGCCCCCTGTCTCGTGGACAGCCCGGAGACCCCCCTGACGTGAGACCTAGGCCAAAAATTCCTATAAATACAGAAACCTCCAGAAAATAACCTAGATCGGGAGTTCCGCCGCCGCAAGCCTCTGTAGCCACCAAAAACCAATCGGGGCCTGTTCCGGCACCCTGCCGGAGGGGGGATCCCTCACCGGTGGCCATCTTCATCCTCCCGCTGCTCTACATGACGAGGAGGAAGTAGTTCACCCTTAGGGCAGACGGTATGTAGCAGTAGCTATGTGTTTGATCTCTCTCTCTCTCTCTCTCTCTCTCTCTCTCGTGTTCTTGAGGTGGTATAATCTTGATGTATTGCGAGTTTTGCTATTATAGTTGGATCTTATGATGTTTCTCCCCCTCTAGTCTCTTGTAATGGATTGAGTTTTCCCTTTGAAGTTATCTTATCGGATTGAGTCTTTAAGGATTTGAGAACACTTGATGTATGTCTTGCATGTGCTTATCTGTGGTGACAATGGGATATCACGTGATCTACTTGATGTATGTTTTGGTGATCAACTTGCGGGTTCCATAACCTTGGGAATCTATGCATAGGGGTTGGCACACGTTTTCATCTTGACTCTCCGGTAGAAACTTTGGGGCACTCTTTGAAGTTCTTTGTGTTGGTTGAATAGATGAATCTGAGATTGTGTGATGCATATCATATAATCATACCCATGGATACTTGAGGTGACATTGGAGTATCTAGGTGACATTAGGGTTTTGGTTGATTCGTGTCTTAAGGTGTTATTCTAGTACAAACTCTAGGATAGATCGAACGGAAAGAATAGCTTCGTGTTATTTTACTACGGACTCTTGAATAGATCGATCAGAAAGAATAACTTTGAGGTGGTTTCATACCCTACCATAATATCTTCGTTTGTTCTTCGCTATTAGTGACTTTGTAGTGACTCTTTGTTGCATGTTGAGGGATAGTTATATGATCCAATTATGTTATTATTGTCGAGAGAACTTGCACTAATGAAAGTATGAACCCTAGGCCTTGTTTCCTAGCTTTGCAATACCGTTTGTTCTCACTTTTGTCATTAGTTACCTTGCTATTTTTATATTTTCATACTACAAAAACCTATATCTACCATCCATATTACGCTTCTACCACCATCTCTTTGCCGAACTAGTGCACCTATACAATTTACCATTGTATTGGGTGTGTTGGGGACACAAGAGACTCTTTGTTATTTGGTTGTAGGGTTGTTTGAGAGAGACCATCTTATGCCTCCCACGGATTGATAAACCTTAGGTAATCCACTTGAGGGAAATTTGCTACTGTCCTACAAACCTCTCCACTTGGAGGCCCAACAACGTCTACAAGAAGAAGGTTGCATAGTAGATATCAAGCTCTTTTCTGGCGCCGTTGCCGGGGAGGTGAGTGCTTGAAGGTATATCTTTTGATCTTGCAATCGAATCTTTTAGTTTCTTGTTTTATCACTAGTTTAGTCTATAAAAGAAAACTACAAAAAATGGAATTAAGGTTGCATCATATGCTTCATCTTTTTAATGTCTTTTGTGAAAATGACGGGAAGGAAAATTGTGCTCAAGTGCTAGAAGAAGAATTACATAGAATGCTTGGCATAAAATATGTGGATGATGAGCAATATTGCAATGTTGTTAGTATGAATTCTTTGAATACCCATGATGCTGATGATATGCAAAGCCACAAGCTTGGGGATGCTATGTTTGATGAAGATGATAAGTTTAGTCCCCCAAGTTTTGATGAGCAAATTTATTATGATGAAAGCATGCCTCCTATTTATGATGATTATTGTGATTACATGTATGCTATAAAGAATAAAGTTAACCATTAAACTTGTCATCATCATTTTAATTTTCAATTGGATTATGCTTCACATGATATTTATTTTGTTGAGTTTGCTCCCACTACTATTGATGGGAATAAATTTGCTTATGTGGAGAGTAGTAAATTTCTATGCAAGTAGATCATGGATAGAATGCTTTATGTGCTGGTTATATGGTTGAATTCCTTCATGATGCTACTAAAAATTATTATGAGAGAGGATCATATGCTTCTACATATTGCAATAATATCAAGTTTCCTCTCTATGTGTTGAAAATTTTGAAGTTATGCTTGTTTTGCCTTCCTATGCTAGTTGATTATTGTCCCCATAAGTTGTTTGCTCACAAAATCCCTATGCATAGGAAGTGGGTTAGACTTAAATGTGCTAGTCATATTCTTCATGATGCTCTCTTTATGTTTCAATTCTTATCTTTTATGTGAGCATCATTGAAATCATCATGCCTAGCTAGGGGCGTTAAACGTTAGTGCTTGTTGGGAGGCAACCCAATTTTATTTTCGTTCTTTGCTTTTTACTCCTGTTTAGTAATAAATAATTCACCTAGCCTCTGGTTAGATAGGGTTTTATGTTTTAATTAGTGTTTGTGTCAAGTAGAACCTTTGGGAAGACTTGGGTGAAGTCTTTGCGATCTTGCTGTAAAAAACAGAAAATTTTGCGCTCACGAGATTAACTGCCAATTTTTACTGGAGAGTGATTTTAGGTTGATTCTTTTTGAATATGATTAATAGACAAATTATACACGTCCACCAATTTATTTAAGAATTTTTAGAGTTACATAAGTATTCGAATTATACAGATTACTACAGACTGTTCTGTTTTTGACAGATTCTGTTTTCATTTTGTTGTTTGCTTATTTTGATGAATCTATGAGTAGTATCGGAGGGTATGAACCATAGAGAAGTTGGAATACAGTAGATATTATATCAATATGAATTTATAATGAGTTCACAACTGTACCTAAGTGGTGGTTTTATTTTCTTATACTAACGGAGCTTACGAGTTTTCTGTTGAGTTTTGTGCTGTGAAGTTTTTAAGTTTTGGGTAAAGATTCGATGGACTATGGAATAAGGAGTGTCAAGAGCCTAACCTTGGGGATGCCCAAGTAACCCCAAGGTAATATTAAAGGACAACCAAGAGCCTAAGCTTGGGTATGCCCCGGATGGCATCCCTCTTTCATCTTTGTTCATCGGTAACTTTACTTGGAGCTATATTTTTATTCATCACATGATATGTGTTTTGCATGGAGCGTCATTTTCTTTTGTTAGCATTTGCTTGATGTTATTTATAATAATGTTTTGCATCTTTAGTTTCAATAAAAATGTCAAGGATAGCCCTTACCATGCTTATTTTGCAAGTATACATGTTGCTGTTTCAAAACAGAAAGTTTATCGTTGTTGCAAAAATTCCCTAGAAAAGCCAGAATATGATAAAATGTTGAAAAATTTTGCACAGTAAGATCTGACAAATTTCTACAGTGTGGTAGACTCTCATAATTTTTGGAGTTAGGGAAGTATGATGAATCTTGTATTCTTTACAGACTATACTGTTTTGGCAGATTGCTGTTATGTTTGCATAGTTTGCATATGTTTGCTTGTTTAATGATTCTATTTGAGGATAGGAGTATTAAATGTGCAGACATTTAGTATGCAATGTTGAATATTAATTTTTTTGATTTGTTGCAGTAGAAAATGATAAGGTTTTTACAATGGTTTATACTAACTTATCTCACGAGTTCTTGTTGAGTTTGGTGTGGATGAAGCTTTCGAGATTTAGGAAACTGCGACATAAAAGAAATTAAGGAGACACAAAAGCTCAAGCTTAGGGATGCCCAAGGCACCCCAAGATAATATTTCAAGAAGTCTCAAGTATCCAAGCTTTGGGATGCCCCGGTAGGCATCCCACCTTTCTTCTTCAACAATTATCGGTTAGTATCGGTTGAACCTAAATTTTCGCTTCTTCACCTGATGTGTGCTATCCTTGAAATGTCATTTTGTTTTGTTTTTCTTGATGTTTGAATAAAATACCAAGATCTGAATTCTTAAATGTTATAGAGTCTTCACATAGTTGCACAATTATTTGACTACTCATTGATCTTCACTTATATCTTTTGGAGTAGTTTATCATTTGCTCTAGTGCTTCACTTATATCTTTTTAGAGCACGACGGTGGTTTTATTTTGAAGAAATTAATGAAATCTCATGCTTCACTTATATTATTTTTTGAGAGTCTTTTAGAACAGCATCATAATTTGCTTTGGTTATGAATTTAGTCCTAATATGATGGGCATCCAAGATGGGTATAATAAAAACTTTCATATAAAGTGCATTGAATACTAACAGAAGTTTGATTCCTTATGATTGTTTTGAGATATGAAGATGGTGATATTAGAGGTCATGCTAGTGAGTAGTTGTGAATTTGAGAGATACTTGTGTTAAAGTTTGTGATTCCCGTTAGCATGCACATATGGTGAACCATTATGTGATGAAGTTGGAGCATGATTTATTTATTGATTGTCTTCCTTATGTGTGGAGGTTGGGATCGCGTGATGGTTAACTCCTACCAACCCTTCCCCTAGGAGCATGCATGTAGTACTTTGTTTTGATAACTTGTAGATTTTTGCAATAAGTATGTGAGTTCTTCATGACTAATGTTGAGTCCATGGATTATACGCACTCTCACCCTTCCACCATTGCTAGCCTCTCTTGTGTTGCGCAACTTTCGCCGGTATCATACACCCACCATATACCTTCCTCAAAACAGCCACCATACCTACCTATTATGGCATTTCCATAGCCATTCCGAGATATACCGCCATACAACTTTCCACCGTTCCATTTATTATGACACGCTCCACCACTGTCATATTACTTTGCATGATCATGTAGTTGACATCATATTTGTGGCAAAGCCACCTTTCATAATTCTTTCATACATGTCACTCTTGATTCATTGCACATCCCGGTACACCGCCGGAGGCATTCATATAGAGTCATATTTTATTTTAAGTATCCAGTTGTAGTTCTTGAGTTGTAAGTAAATAAAAGTGTGATGATATTCATTATTAGAGCATTGTCCCAGTGAGGAAAGGATGATGGAGACTATGATTGCCCCACAAGTCGGGATGAGACTCCGGATGAAAAAAAAATTAGAAAAGTCCCAAACAAAAAAATGAGAAAAAAAAGAGAGAAGGGGCAATGCTACTATCATTTTACCACACTTGTGCTTCAAAGTAGCACCATAATCTTCATGATAGAGAGTCTCCTATGTTGTCACTTTCATATACTAGTGGGTATTTTTCATTATAGAACTTGGTTTGTATATTCCAATGATGGGCTTCCTCAAAGTTCCCTAGGTCATCGTGAGCAAGCAAGTTGGATGCACACCCACTTAGTTTCCTTTTGAGCTTTCGTACACTTATAGCTCTAGTGCATCCGTTGCATGGCAATCCCTATTCACTCACACTAATATCTATTGATGGGCATCTCCATAGCCCGTTGATACGCCTAGTTGATGTGAGACTATCTTCCTCCTTTTTTGTGTTCTCCACAACCACCATATTCTATTCCACATATAGTGTTATGTCCATGGCTCACGCTCATGTATTGCGTGAAAGTTGAAAAAGTTTGGAATACTAAAGTATGAAACAATTGCTTGGCTAAAACCGGGGTTGTGCATGATCTAAATATTTTGTGTGATGAAGATAGAGCATAGCCAGACTATATGATTTTGTAGGGATAACTTTATTTGGCCATGTTATTTTGAGAAGACATAATTACTTTGTTAGTATGCTTGAAGTATTATTATTTTTATGTCAATAGTAAACTTTTGTTTTGAATCTTATGGATCTGAATATTCTTGCCACAATAAAGAGAATTACATTGATAAATATGTTAGGGAGCATTCCACATCAAAAATTCTGTTTTTATCATTTACCTACTCGAGGACGAGCAGGAATTAAGCTTGGGGATGCTTGATACGTCTCCAACGTATCTATAATTTTTGATTGTTCCATGCTATTATATTATCCATCTAGGATGTTTTATATACATTTATATGCTCTTTTATATAATTTTTGGGACTAACCTATTAACCTAGAGCCCAGTGCCAGTTTCTGTTTTCTCCTTGTTTTTGAGTTTTACAGAAAAGGAATACCAAACGGAGTCCAATTGACGTGCCAATTTTTGATGATTTTTTATGGATCAAAAGAAGCCCCTGGAGTGAAAGAGTTGGGCCAGAAGAGTCCCGGGCTACCCACGAGGGTAGGGGGCGCGCCCCCCTGTCTCGTGGACAGCCTGGAGAACCCCCCCTGACGTGAGACCTACGCCAAATATTCCTATAAATACAGAAACCTCCAGAAAATAACCTAGATTGGGAGTTCCGCCGCCGCAAGCCTCTGTAGCAACCAAAAACCAATCGGGGCCCTGTTCCGGCACCCTGTCAGAGCGGGGATCCCTCACCGATGGCCATCTTCATCATCCCGGCGCTCTCCATGACGAGGAGGGAGTAGTTCACCCTCATGGGTGAGGGTATGTACTAGTAGCTATGTGTTTGATCTCTCTCTCTCTCTCTCTCTCGTGTTCTTGAGGTGGTACGATCTTGATGTATCGCGAGCTTTGCTATTATAGTTGGATATTATGATGTTTCTCCCCCTATACTCTCTTGTAATGGGTTGAGTTTTCCCTTTGAAGTTATCTTATCGGACTGAGTCTTTAAGGATTAGAGAACACTTGATGTATGTCTTGCATGTGCTTATCTGTGGTGACAATGGGATATCACGTGATCTACTTGATGTATGTTTTGGTGATCGACTTGTGGGTTCAGTGACCTTGTGAACTTATGCATAGGGGTTGGAACGCGTTTTCATCTTGATTCTCCAGTAGAAACTTTTGGGCACTCTTTGAAGTTCTTTGTGTTGGTTGAATAGATGAATCTGAGATTGTGTGATGCATATCGTGTAATCATACCCACGGATACTTGAGGTGACATTGGAGTATCTAGGTGACATTAGGGTTTTGGTTGATTTGTGTCTTAAGGTGTTATTCTAGTACGAACTCTAGGATAGATCAAACGGAAAGAATAGCTTCGTGTTATTTTACTACGGACTCTTGAATAGATCGATCAGAAAGAATAACTTTGAGGTGGTTTCGTACCCTACCATAATCTCTTTGTTTGTTCTCCGCTATTAATGACTTTGGAGTGACTCTTTGTTGCATGTTGAGGGATAGTTATATGATCCAATTATGTTATTATTGTCGAGAGAACTTGCACTAGTGAAAGTATGAACCCTAGGCCTTGTTTCCTAGCATTGCAATACCGTTTGTGCTCACTTTTGTCATTAGTTACCTTGCTGTTTTTATATTTTCAGATTACAAAAACCTCTACAACCCATATTACGCTTGTATCACCATCTCTTCACTGAACTAGTGCACCTATACAATTTACCATTGTATTGGGTGTGTTGGGGACACAAGATACTCTTTGTTATTTGGTTGCAGGGTTGTTTGAGAGAGACCATCTTCATCCTACGCCTCCCACTGATTGATAAACCTTAGGTCATCCACTTGAGAGAAATTTGCTACTGTCCTACAAACCTCTGCACTTGGAGGCCCAACAACGTCCACAAGAAGAAGGTTGCATAGTAGACATCACGCGCCCCCTAGGTCGGGCCTCCTCCCATCTCCTCCTCTATTGTCTTAGCTGTGTGCGGTGCCCCCCTCCACGGTTCACTCCTCCGGTCATATTGTCGTAGTGCTTAGGCGGAGCCCTTCTCGGATCACATCACCATCACCGTCACCACGATGTTGTGCTAAGGAACTCATCTCCTTTGTGCCTCTACTGGATCAAGAGTTTGAGGGACGTCATTGAGCTGAACGTGTGCAGAACTCGGAGGTGTCGTACGTTCGGTACTTGATCGGTTGATTTGAGAAGACGTTTGACTACATCAACCACATTAAGTTAATGCTTCCGCTTCCGGTCTACGAGGGTACGTGGACACACTCTCCCCCTCTCGTTAATATGCATCTCCTAGATAGATCTTGCGTTAGCGTAGGAAATTTCTTGAAATTGCATACTACGTTTCCCAACAGTAATATGGGGAGGTATCAGTGAATGATTGTGGTTTAGTAAGAATATTGGTGTTAAGGTTTGTGATTCTCAAAGCATGCACGCATAGTCTCTCGTTATGCTAAGAAGTTGGGGCATGATTTATTATTGAGTGTCTTCCTTTGCGTGAAGGTAGGGGCGCACGATAGTTAACTCCTACCAACATCCCCCCTAGTAGTACGCATAGTAGTCCTGTAGCGACTCGACCCAATACGGTCAAGTCTCTGTGCTTTGTGTGCCATCCCTGGATCACTATGCTGGCACACACAGTAATTGGATGACATAACATAACATCACATGTAAAATAAATATCGTAGATCCAGAGTATACCTTATATGTGCCATAGCGGAAACATATCAATAGGGGTGTGGAGTCCCATCAACATCAACGGCAAGTTGAGTGTAGACAGTAACCATAAATCGTAACTCTTTGTTGTCGTAGAAATATCTGCAACATGAGATGTTGTAGCCGTGTAGGTCAGTACATTGAATGTGCCGACAAGATCACAATAGGAAGATGATGAAAGTCTATACTATATGCAAATATGGCTGGTGGGGCTCTAAGTTGATTTTTTTGTGAAAAGCAAATTTTTTCCCCTAGAACAAAGGAGTCAAACGAAATATAACTACAGAAGTTGGTTGTTAATGAGATGGTTTTGCCAACCAATTATCATATCCCAAATTATTAATAGACCCACTCATTATTCTTAATTGTGTTGAGATTGGCTGATAGTATCATCTTTGGTGCTCATGTTGTCTGTAACCGGGGAGACGGCTAATTGATTAATTTAACACTCTTGAGAGGTTTGCACACTTTACCCGCAAGATTCGATCCCTCCCGTCATGTCCTTGCACTGCCTGTGTTTGAGAACGGAACGATTGAAACATGATCTTCCAGAGCGATCATCCGGCAGATGTCAGTGCCCATCCAATCCTACCGTTCATCTACATCTGCTAGCAATCTGACCAGCCAGAGTCACAACTAAGGTCAACCAAGCCAGAGCCCATAATGACTTGTGGTTGCACACGTAAGCTTTCCGGCTATGAAGTATCCATCCATCTCTTTGAGCCTGGGTGGCATTCCGTCGGGATGATCACAAGTAGATACCAGGATTCCCGGGCATAACCATGATAGATATCAGGCTGCCAGGTGCAATACCAGTCTGCCCACAGGTATATCGAGTCCTTGAAATCTTGAAGTCTTGATCAACATGCATGTCTTGAATTATTAATCCTCATGATAATCTTGTATCACACATCCAACCCCCATATACTAGAGCGTAGCAATAATGCAAGATAATTTCCCTTGGACAATGGTAAGAGGGGTATGGGTTTCTCCTACCGACCCACAAGTGTAGGGAATCTATCGTAGTCCTTTCGATAAGTAACAATGTCAAACCCAACAAGGAGCAGAAGGAAATGACAAGCGGTTTTCAGTAAGGTATTCTCTGCAAGCACTGAAATTGTAGGTAACAGATAGTTTTGTGATAAGATAATTTGTAACGGGTAACAAGCAATGAAAGTAAATAAGGTGCAACAAGGTGGCCCAATCCTTTTTGTAGCAAAGGACAAGCCTCGACAAGTTCTTATAATGAGAAAAGCGCTCCCGAGGACACGTGGGAATTGTCGTCAAGCTAGTTTTCATCATGCTCATATGATTCGCATTCATTACTTTGATAATTTGATATGTGGGTGGACCGGTGCTTGGGTACTGCCCTTTCTTGGACAAGAATCCCACTTATGATTAACCCCTATTGCAAGCATCCGCAACTACAAAAGAAGTATTAAGGTAAACCTAACCATAGCATGAAACTAGTGGATCCAAATCAGCCCCTTACGAAGCAACGCACAAACTAGGGTTTAAGCTTCTGTCACTCTAGCAACCCATCATCTACTTATTACTTCCCAATGCCTTCGTATAGCCCAAATAATGGTGAAGTGTCATGTAGTCGACGTTCACATAACACCACTAGAGGAGAGACAACATACATCTCATCAAAATATTGAATGAATACCAAATTCACATGACTACTAATAGCAAGACTTCACCCATGTCCTCAGGAACAAATGTAACTACTCACAAAGCATATTCATGTTCATAATCATAGGGGTATTAATATGCATTAAGGATCTGAACATATGATCTTCCACCAAATAAACCAACTAGCATCAACTACAAGGAGTAATCAACACTACTAGCAACCCACAGGTACCAATCTGAGGTTTTGGTACAAAGATTAGATACAAGAGATGAACTAGGGTTTGAGAGGAGATGGTGCTGGTGAAGATGTTGATGGAGATTGACCCCCTCCCGATGAGAGGATCGTTGGTGATGACGATGGTGATGATTTCCCCCTCCCGGAGCGAAGTTTCCCTAGCAGAACAGCTCCGGCGGAGCCCTAGATTAGTTTCGCCAAGGTTCCACCTCGTGGCGGTGGAGTTTCGTCCCGTAAGCTTGCTTTTGATTTTTTTTCCAGGGTAAAAGACTTCATATAGCAGAAGATGGGAACCGAAGGGCCACCAGGGGGCCCACGAGGCAGGGGGCACGCCTCCCACCCTCGTGGCCAGGGTGTGGGCCCCCTCTGGTACTTCTTTTGCTCAATAATTATCATTAATTCTAAAAATGACTTTCCTGGAGTTTCAGGACTTTTGGAGCTGTGCAGAATAGGTCTCCAATATTTGCTCCTTTTCCAGCCAAGAATCCCAGCTACCGGCATTCTCCCTCTTTATGCTAAACCTTGTAAAATAAGAGAGAATAGCCATAAGTATTGTGACATAACGTGTAATAACAGCCCATAATGCAATAAATATCGATATAAAAGCATGATGCAAAATGGACGTATCAACTCCCCCAAGCTTACACCTCGCTTGTCCTCAAGCGGAAGCCGATATCAAAAAATATGTCCACATGTTTAGAGATAGAGGTGTCGATAAAAATAAAATACGGACATGAGGGCATCATGATCATTCTTATAACATCAACATATATAGATTTTGTCATATGATTTCTTATGCTCAAGTAACAATCTATTCACAATGTCAAGTATGAATCAGAAACTTCATTGATAACTAACAAACTGTAATCTCAGTCATTGAAGCAATTGCAATTTATCATAACATCAGAAAGAGTCAATATAAGAGCTTTTCAGCAAGTCCACATACTCAACTATCATTTAGTTTTTCACAATTGCTGACACTCACGCAATACTTATGGTTATGGAGTTTTAATCGGACACAGAGAAAGATAGGGGCTTATAGTGTTGCCTCCCAACGTCTTACCTCAAGGG
>NC_041387.1:162162637-162198494 GCF_002162155.2 Triticum dicoccoides | reverse complement strand
TATATATCAAGATCTTTCCAACACGAGGTGCTTGCCAAAGGATAAAATAAAAAGGGAAAGGTGAAGATCACCTTGACTCTTGCATAATGTAAAAGACATAAATTAAAAGATAGGCCCTTCACAGAGGGAAGCAGAGGTTGTCATGTGCTTTTAGGGTTGGATGCACAAAATCTTAATGCAAAGGAACGTCACTTTATATTGCCAATTGTGATATGAACTTCTATTATGCAGTCCATCGCTTTTATTACTTCCAGATCACACAATCGTATAAAGCTTATTTTTTCCGCACTAATAAGTCAGACATATTTAGAGAGCAATTTTTATTGCTTGCAACATGACAACTTACTTGAAGGATCTTACTGTTGGTGGGAAACGACACCTATGGGATCACTGGAATCCCTACTACGGTTGTGGGGCGCGGGGATCGTGAGAAGAGCGGGACTAGTAGACAGCACAAAGGGGATTTACTCAGGTTCGGGCCGCAAAGATGCGTAAAACCCTACGATCCTACTTTGGTGGGTGTATTTAGTGTTCTGGAGCTCTTGAACTAGCTCTGGGTGCTGCTAGGTTCCAAGGAGCCGAATCCTTTCTCCCGTGCGCCATGGGCCTCCTTTTATAGGGAAAAGGGGCTGCCACAGTGGCACACAGGAGGTGGGCAGTGCTACAGTGTTGTGCGCTTATCGCTGGTATTACACGACAAAGCACATTTAATGTGAGGTGTCCCCTCACTTTATCGGGGGCGGGAGCGAGGCCCGTCCCGTCTATCGCCGCTCCTCCTCGCTTCGACACGCGCCCTATCCAGCGGTGCATGCGCTGCCATGTATGCAGGCAGGCCGCTGAGGTGGCGCGATGGTGGAGCCTCCACGAAGGGCTGCATGTTGCCACGCAGGTGCCTGCCCAGCTGGTTGGGTCGGCAGCTGCATGCAAACAACGGCAGAGACTTGGCTGGTGTGGACCTGGTAGTGGCCCTGCTAGCGCGTTTGGCGAGGGCCTTGCCGGGTGGCCCGGCAAGGGTCTTGCCGTGGCGCGCTGGCGTCCCCGGCAAGGATCTTGCCGGGGGTCTTGTGGGTTCCTTCGGTGAGGATCTTGGCGAGGATTGTTGCCTCCCTATCCTCATTTGATCTTGAGCATTCTATGTCTTCACAAAGATCTGCATGCCACCACGGAGGTGCCTCCCGAGCCCTGTCACAATGCATTTGTCTAGCGTTGGTGGGCTCAAAGGTGGCTCGCTTGGCTGGTGGGGGCGAGCTCCCCCAGCAAGGGCCTTGCCGGGGCCGCTGAGGTTGCCCGGGCAAGGGTCCTTGCCGGGGAAACCCACTTCGTCCATCCAATCTTTGTGGCCTTGTTCCTTTTTGTTGCCTTGTTTGTCTTGTGCCTTCGGCTTCTCTCCGGCTTCCCTTTCCTGCCATGTTATGCATGGCCATGGCGGGTGGCTCTGACTGCCCGTGCACAAGTAAAGGGGTCAAAAGGAGAGCCCCTACTTTTGTACACCGACAGGAGCCCCCGGGCCTGGACCACACATAAGCGCAGCACGTTGTTGGGCTAGGCCCAGAACGGTGCGCGGGCAGTTGGGGCGGATTTTATCACGGTAACTGCTCCGTCCACTGCGCTTCTCCATGACCCATGTTGAACGCGCGACGCGGGGGTCGTGCGCGCGCATGACGGAAGCATGCTGGCGTCATCCCGGGGTGGACAGTAAAGAGGCGGCTTGCGTGTCTCTTTGAAACCGCAGGGCCGCTGCTCATTTACTGCCCTCGCTTGGGAACCGTCGCTCCACGCGTCCCACTGCGCCCATCCCTCGCGCCACGTTCCCTGCATGCACGACGCAGGGCGAATGACAGGCGCGCAGGATGTGAAAAGTCGCACGCGTTCGTGGGTCGATTCCCACGCGCCTTCAAGAAAGTGGGGAGGGCGGTCGACGGCCCCGCTTGCTGTCACTTCCACGGGCTGGATTGGCCGAGAGGGGGCGGCCGAGCCTCGCCCCCGCCCCTTTATAAAGAGGGGGCGGGAGGAACGGTGCCTCTCAACCCTTCGCCACCTGCCTCTCCCTATTCCCGCTTCCTCCTTTCTTCTGCCATGGTGAGGGGGCGTGGCGATGCTTCATCGGTGGTGGCGAGGGTTTCGGCCAGACAGCGCATCGCTCCTCCCCAAGAGCTCGTAGCGGCGGAGCCGGCCGCTAGAGGAAGGGGGAGGCGGCGAGGTCGAGGCCGTCGTGGTGCTCGAGTGAGAGGAGGATGGGGTGGCAGATCGGCTTCGCCTCCGTCAACGGCCCCTCCCCCGGTGGAGGGCCACGTCGGGGACAACCCTTGCGAGTTCTTCATCAGGCTGCGCCAGCTGCCGCGTCGTCGTCTTCGCCTCCCGACTCCGTTTGCGCGGGAGATGGAGCTGGATCCGCCGCAGGCGTTGCGGCTGCATATGAGGGGTTGTGGGAACAGTGGCACAAGGGCCGACATCGAGTTCCCCGCCCCTCACGTTATGTATCTCCATTGAGGGTGGAAGACCTTCACTCGCATCCACTGCTTGACAGAGGGGCTCACTCTCCATTTCAAACTAATGGAGGGTGGCCTCCTCTCCGTCAAGATCTTCGGGCACCTCAGGACTCGAGCGAGGTGCTGCGTGGAGAGCTCCTCTGAAGATGAAGATTCCTCCTCGAGCGAGGGTGACGAGGAGGACAGCGGCAGCGAAGACAAGGGCAGCGGGCGGCAGGATGACGGGTCCGACTAGGCGCCGGGCGCCACTGCGGGTGGCACCGGCGACCCCATCATCCGTGTCGCTGGCTCCTTGAACTTCTCGGGGTCACCTCCTTGGGCGGCTGGCGTGGGGAGGCTGCAGAAGAGGAAGAGGGCGGGCGGCAAGGCCGTCAAGTCAGAGTACGCGGGCACTGACGCCTTCGTCGCATATTGACGTCCTGCCGCCTCATCTTCGAGCTCTGCCTCCGGCGCCGCCATCACCATCCAGCCCTTGGACGGCCACCGAGATGTTCTCTTGGTGTCTTCTGCCACTCGTAGCTCGCCTAGGCGCCCCTTTTGCCCTTCTGCTTTCTTGTTCCATTTCCTGAGGAGAGGGACAAGAAAGGGATTACGGGCACCTTATCTCTTTTTAGTCTTGTAAGCCTTCGGGCCTTTGTTAATTTTAGAACTTGTAATCCCCTTGCTCATGTTTTTCATTTCGTATGAACTGTACCTGTACGGGATGTTTTTTTAATGAAAAAGGGATGTCTGCCGGGTTTCTCGTTCATAGGTGGAACCCACAACAAGGAGTGAATCCTCGTTATCTTTAGGATAAATGTTTTTCCCCGGCAACAGGCCTTGCCGTCCCCCCACTTCGCTCGACCTTTCTCACGCGCTTGGCGGAGGCAGGGATGAGGTGGGCTTAGGCTCCTCGTTTCATTTCCTTGTTGCTGCGACTACGACCAAACCCGGCCCCAGGAGATGGGTCCTAGGGTACGGAATGAGGGGAGCACGGTAGCCTAAGGATAAAATGAGGTTTCACATACCTCAGTCCATAACGAAACTCACGATAGAGGATAGATGACTTATCTTGATCTGCAACCCCCGGCAACCTTGGCTTGCCGCGGATGGATCCTTGCTTATGTAGCCCCCGGCAACTTTGGCTTGCCGGGGCTTGGACGCTGGTCCGTCCCCTTTCTTCCAAAACAGCTCGGCAAGGATATTTATGCGCCCTGCGAACCAAAGAATACAAAGAAGAACAGAGAGACGCTCACTCAACCTCTAAGCTAGGGGTTAGCCGCCGCTGAGCACTTTCAACCCTAACCAAGGAAGAGACTCAATCTAGCATGCATGCTATAACTTAGGGCGCCAACGCTTCGTTTATTTACGCTCAGGGCCTACGCCTGGCTTTGTACCAAGGGTTACATGCCTTGTCGGCAAGGCTTGTACAAAAGGGTGGCTTGCCGGGATGCCCGGCAGCCACGCCTTATGGGTAAAATTTTCGGAGATGCTCGATGTTGCAGGAGTTTCTCACTGGAACGACAGCTTTGATCTCCAGCCGGGCTGCGCCGGGACTGGTGACTCGTGTTACCCGATAAGGGCCTTCCCACTTCGGCTTTAACTTGTTGGAATTCTTGGCCGACTGAAGGTGCCGAAGAACCAGATCGCCTTCCTCAAAGCTCCGGGCACGAACCTTGTGGCTATGGTAGCGGTGCAAGGCTTGCTGGTAGCGTGCTGCTCTCACAGCCGCCCAGAGATGATCTTCCTCAAGGAGCATCGCGTCATCTTGCCGCAATCGCTCTTGCTCAAGCTCATCATAAGCAAGCACTCGAGGTGACCCGTATATGAGTTATGTGGGGAGAACTGCTTCTGCCCCGTAAACCAGGGCAAAGGGTGTCTTGCCGGTGGCTCGATTTGGCGTCGTTCTGATCGACCAAAGAACTTCCGGCAACTCATCAATCCAGCGCCTTCCACTCTTGCGCAGCCTGTCAAAAGTCTTCGTTCTTAAGCCTCGCAGGACTTCAGCATTTGCTCTCTCCGCTTGGCCGTTGCTCCATGAATGTGCCACGGAAGCAAAACAGACCCTGTTGCCGAGATCCTCAATGTACTGCATGAAGGTATGGCTTGTTAACTGTGTGCCGTTGTCGGTGATGATCCTGTTAGGCACCCCAAAATGACACACTAGTCCTTTGAAGAACTTGATGGCTGACTGCGCTATCACCTTCCTCACTGCTTCCACCACCTGGCAAGGGCCCTCGACCCTATGTGGGAGCCACATATGCCTCCATGTATTTCTGCCAACAGCTTTAGTCCTTCCTCCCGGGAGATGCACTTCAATTTCACCCCATTCGGTCTTTTTCTGTACAATACATTATCAACAAATTGGTACAGAGCAGACCGGCGGGCTACTCTTTCGGTCTCTTCCTGCTCCTCGAGAAGCTCTCCTTCTTGAAGGAATCGTACAGTAGGATGCGCCCATGCCGGAGCCTGTGGCTCGACGACAAGGACCAAAGGCGTCTCTTCTGCCACGGGAGCGGCCGCCTCCACGGCCATGACCTAAGGTCCTGCCGGAGTCGGTTGCCCTGCGGCAGGATTGGCATCCACGGCAACATCTTCGCTGGCGGCCCCAGGGGGCTCGATGGGGAAGTACTTATCGGGGCCTAGCTTCCTCCGCTTGCTCTGCCTGGTCGACATCTCAACGGATGGTTGAGTTAACTGAAGCACAAAAGTACCTGGTACCACAGGTAGCTTGAGGGCAGCGCGCTTTGACAGGTAGTTGGCGATGTCCTTCTCCACCCGAGGGGCATGCTCCGCATGTATACCATCAAAGCGCTCTTTCAGTTTCCTCACCTCATCTACATAAGCTTCCATCAACGGGCTTTGATAATCTTTGTTGATCTGCCTGACGATGAGCTGTGAGTCACCCCAGACGATGAGCTTTTTAACTCCGAGGTCCGCCGCGATCCTGAGATCGGCAAGCAAACCCTCGTACTCGGCAGTGTTGTTGGTTGACATCTCCCAGGGGAAGTGCATCTGGATGACATACTTGAGGTGATCTCCGATGGGTGCGACAAGCAGCACACCAACACCGGCGCCTTGCAGCGAAAAGGCACCATCAAAGTACATGATCCAGTTACGGCTCGTTTCCTTGCCGGGGAGAGTGGTCTCCTGTACCTCTTCGTCAGGCGTAGAGGTCCATTCTGTAACAAACTCTGCCATGACTCTACTCTGAATCGTCGAGGTACTTTTGAACTTCAAACCAAAACTTGACAGCTCCAGGGCCCATTCCACGATCCTCCCCGTTGCATCTGGATTATGCAGTATCCGTTGCAATGGGAGGCGGGTGACCACCATGATCTCGTGCGCTTGGAAGTAATGGTGCAGCTTCCTCGAAGCCATAAGGAGGCCAAAGAGCAGCTTTTGCACACCTGAGTACCTCAACCTAGCCCCCTGCAAGAGGGAGCTGACGAAGTAAACTGGGTGTTGTACCATTTTCTTCTTCTGTGCCTCTTCACCTGGCCGTGTGGGCCCTATCGTACTGGCACCAGTCTTGCCGGGACCGAGCCCTGCCGGGGACCCAGTCTTGCCGAGACCGAGCCCTGGCGGGAGGGTTCTGGCCCGCCAACCATTGACTCTGCCGCGGCTGCTGCCTCCTCATCGACCTCTCTCTGCACCACAATGCGGTGCTAATCACTTGGTTTGTTGCCGCTAGATATAGCAGCAACGGTTCCTATGGTTTGTGCGCAACCAGCACTGGGGTAGAGGAGAGGTATTTCTTCAAATCTTGCAGCGCTGCCTTGGCCTCTGGGGTCCACTCTACTAGCCCTGCCTTCTTCAAGATCTTGAAAAAAGGAAGGGCACGCTCCACGGACTTGGAAATGAACCGGCTCATGGCAGCAACGCAGCCAGTGAGCCGACGCACGTCCTTGATCCGTTTAGGTGCCTCAATCTGCTTGATGGCCTTAATCTTATCTGGGTTTGCTTCAATCCCGCACTGGGACACAAAGAACCTGAAAAGCTTGCCAGACGGGACGCCGAAGACACACTTCTCAGGGTTCAATTTGAGGTTGATCTTGCGCAGGTTTGCAAATGTTTCCTCCAGATCTTGCACAAGGGTTGCTTTGTCCTTGGTTTTGACCACTATGTCATCCATATAAGCTTCCATATTTCTATGCAGTTGGGGCTCAAAACCAATTTGGACCGCTCTTGCAAAGGTTGAGCCAGCACTCTTCAACCCAAAAGGCATCCATAAAAAGCAATACGTACCACATGTGGTGATGAATGATGTCTTCTCCTCGTCCTCTTTCGTCATGAAGATCTGGTGGTATCCCGAGTAGGCGTCGAGGAATGATAAAAGGTCACACCCAGCTATGGAGTCAACAATCTGGTCAATGCGCGGTAAGGGGAAGGGATCCTTTGGACAAGCCTTATTGATGTCTGTGTAATCAATACACAACCTCCACTTCCCATTTGCCTTGCGCACTACTACCGGATTGGCCAACCACATCGGATGGAGTACTCCTCTCACCAGGCCTGCCGCCTCTAGCTTTCTGATTTCCTCGATGATGAACTCTTGCCTCTCCAGAGCTTGCTTCCTGACCTTCTGCTTGACGGGCCGCGCATGAGGACAGACAGCAAGGTGGTGCTCAATCACCTCCCTGGGAACGCCGGGGATGTCGGAGGCTTGCCATGCAAACACATTGACATTCGCCTGCAGGAAGGTGACGAGCTCGCTTTCCTATTTGCCATTGAGGGTGGAGCTTATGGTAAAAGCTCTCCCCGTGCCATCCTCCTTGACGGGCACCTTATTGGTCTCTGGTAGTGTGGCTCTGGACTTCTTGCTCTTGCCGGCGGAGCTCTCTGGCACGTTCTCAACGGAAGCGCAACACCCCGAAGAGGTGCGCTTGCTGGAGTGGGAGCGAGGGGTCTCGCCGGTCTTCTTCCCCCCCGGGGCTCCGTCGGCAGGAGCAGGTGCCTTAGCGGTAGCTGCTGCAACTGCTTCCCGGTAGAGTTGGTCGGCACAGATCAGCGCATCTTTCTTGTCGGAGGGGGCAGTGATGATGTTCATCTGCCCGGGCATCTTCAGCATGTTGTAGGTGTAGTGTGAAGCCGCCATGAACTTGGCCAGTGCCGGGCGGCCGAGGATCCCGTTGTAAGGCAAGGGGATCTCGGCTACATCAAAAACAATCCTTTCTGTCCTGTGGTTCAGCTCGCCTCCAAATGTCACGGGCAGCGTGACCTTTCCCTTTGGCTGGCTCCTCCCCGGGTTAACCCCTTGGAACGTGCCCATCTCCTAGAGGTCTCCATCGGGGATTTGCAACCTTTTGACCACAATAGGCAAGATCAAGTTCAGCCCGGCCCCGCCGTCAACCAACATCTTTGCCACCTTGAGGTTGCGGATTGTTGGTGAAACCAACAAGGGCAAGCACCCGACCGCAGTAGTGCGGTCAGGGTAGTCCTCGGTGTTGAAGATGATGGGCGTGCTGGACCATTTCAGCGGCTTCTGTACGTCGAACGATGGCTCCACCGCCGTGATCTCATGTGCCCACTGCTTGAGTTGGCGGTGGGACGTATGCAGCGAGGCGCCACCATCGACGCACATGGCCTCTGTGGCTTTCTGAAACTCGTGGTCACCGGACTCATCATCCTCGTCATGATCATTGTCTTCCTGCTTCTTATCGCGGCCTCGGGTGGGCCATTCCTGCTGATTATCCTTGCCGCGGCGGCCTCCTTGGCCGCCATGTTTCTTGCCGGATCCCTCGGCACCATCTGGGCCTTTCTCCTTGTCCCGCCGCTCATACTCATCTTTCTGCTTCTCGGCGAGCAGCTCTACCTGCCGGCAGTTTTGGAGATCATGGCCCTTGGTGTGGTGGATCTTGCAATACTGCTTGTCGGAGCCGCCTGGCTTATCGGCAGCCGCCTAGGCCCGGCAAGTGGCACACCCGGCAACCTCCTTGCCAGGGTCACTTGCCTTGGATTTCTTGGTGGCGCCGGTATCGCCAGATCCCTCGACGGCAAGCACGGTCTTGCTCCTGCGCTTCCTGTTATGATGCCGGCCCTTCTTCACCGGGGTGGCGGTATCATCCGTGGAGTCGGTTTCCGCACCGGCGTCTTCGCCGGGGTACTTCCTTCCCTCTTCAGCGCGAGCGCACCAATCGGCTAGAACATAAAGTTCGGCCACATCTCTGACCTTGTTCATTGCCAGCTCTTCACGCATCTTACGATTGCGCACATTCTGATGGAATGCACTGATAACGGCGGCAGGATGAACGTCGGGGATGTTGTACTGCACTCGGCTGAACCTTTGGATGTACTTGCGCAAGTTCTCCCCTTCCTTCTGGGGGATGATGTGTAAATCACTTGCCTGCCCATGAGCCTGGTGACCTCCGGTAAAGGCGCCAACAAACTCATGGCACAGATCCGCCCAAGAAGAGATGGAATCCACCGGCAAGTGCATCAACCATGACATAACATTAGGCTTGAGTGCCAATGGGAAGTAATTGGCAAGCACCTTATCGTTGCAGGCCCCAACAGCTTGCATCACGATGGTGTAGATGCTAAGGAACTCTGATGGGTGAGTCTTGCTGTTGTACTTCTCACCAATGTCAGGCTTGTACATACGGTGGGAGGGCCACTGGAACTGCCGCAGCTCACGGGTGAAAGCCGGACGACCCACCTCGTAAGGTAGGCCACCGTAGCCTCCCGGCGCTGGGTGGTCTGTAGCAGGCCCTGCCCGCCTGTCCGACTGGTGGCGCGCGTCATGTCGGTGCTTGATGGTAGTTCGAGCGTCCTCATGAACCCACTCCCGAAGGACTTGACGCTGATTGCGGTTGGTTCGCGGGTCGGACGATGCGATGGAGATATCGTCTCGGGCGTTGTTGCGATGAACCGACGCCCGGGGTGGCCGGGACGGAGGAGGGGAGTACACCGTGGCTGCATTGCCTCTGGCACGGTCTCCGCTGGCTGTGATGGCCCGGTGGAGCGACGGCCTATGAGTCTCGTCGGCCGCAACTCATCATTGTTGGCGATGCCGACGAGGCTCCGGACGGTGGCCCTCCATTCATCGAACTTCTCCGCGGCAGGAGGGAAATCGACGAGAAGCTGCGCGGCGCTAGGGCTTCCGTTGGCGTGGGTGGCGGCGAGAGCTGGGTGGACCGCGATGCGCCTCGACTTCTAACCATGTTAGAAGGAGCTGCGTCACGACCCCGCAGCCGTTCGCCACCTCCGTCAGCACCTCAGCGCGCATGCTGGCCCTCCTCATCATGTGATGGGCACACGGGACTCTTCCCAAGGCGGCGTGCAGGGTCACCAGTAGGGTGACGCTGCTCATCACGCACAACCTGGGAAGAGCGCGCCATGGGCGCGGGTGTTGGTGTCTTGGAGGCTGTAGTGCCAGCGTCTGGCGGGATGGCGGCGCCCTTGGAGGGCCCCGCGCCGCCTGCGGGGGGCCCGACTCCGTCTCTGGAGCCCGCCACTGGTGGCTCGTCGCCTGGCGCGTGAACGACGCCACTCGCTAGGCCCGGACTGCCAGGGTGGTGTGGATGTTCGCGGGCTGCGCCACGGGTTCTCTCCACGACTGGCCCGCTACTGGTCTGCACTGGTACTGGCAACCCGGTCTCGGACGAACTGATCGCCGTGGTCATTTTCTTCTTAGGAGCCATGGCGATGAAGAACAACTAGGTCAACTGCTAGACCATATTCTCACAATTGCGCCACCCCTACCTGGCGCGCCAAAGATGTCGGTGGGAAACGACACCTATGGGATCACTGGAATCCCTACTATGGTTGCGGGGTGTGGGGATCATGGGAAGAGCGGGACTAGTAGATAGCACAAAGGGGATTTACCCAGGTTTGGGCCGCAAAGATGTGTAAAACCCTACGATCCTGCTTTGGTGGATGTATTTAGTGTTCTGGAGCTCTTGAACTAGCTCTAGGTGCTACTAGGTTCCAAAGAGCCGAATCCTTTCTCCCGTGCGCCATGGGCCTCCTTTTATAGGCAAAAGGGGCTGCCACAGTGGCACACAGGAGGTGGAAAGTGCTACAGCGTTGCGAGCTTATCGCTGGTATTACAGGACAAAGCGCATTTAAAGCGAGGCTTAGGTATCCCCTCACTTTATCGGGGGCGGGAGCGAGGCCCGTCCCGTCCGTTGCCGCTCCTCCTTGCTTCGACACGCGCCCTGGCCAGCGGTGCATGCGGTGCCATGTAGGCAGGCAGGCAGCTGAGGTGGCACGGTGGTGGATCCTCCATGAAGGGCTGCATGTTGCCACGCAAGTGCCTGCCCAGCTGGTTGGGTCGGCAGCTGCATGCGAACGGCTGCGGAGACTTGGCTGGTGTGGACCTGGTAGTGGCCCTGCTGGCGCGTTTGGCGAGGGCCTTGCCGGGTGGCCAAGCAAGGGTCTTGCCGGGTGGCCCGACAAGGGTCTTGCCGTCGCGCACTGGCGTCCCCGGCATGGATCTTGCCGGGAGTCTTGTGGCTTCCTTTGGTGAGGATCTTGGCGAGGATTGTTGCCTCCCTATCCTCATTTGATCTTGAGCATTCTATGTCCTCACAAAGATCTGCATGCCACCACGGAGGTGCCTCCCGAGCCTTGTCCTAATGCGTTTGTCTAGCGTTGGTGGGCTCAAAGGTGGCTCGCTCGGCTGGTGGGGGCCAGCTTCCCCGACAAGGGCCTTGCCGGGGCCGCTGAGGTTGCCCCGGCAAGGGTCCTTGCCGGGGAAACCCACTTCGTCCATCTGATCTTTGTGGCCTTGGTCCTTGTTGTTGCCTTGTTTGTCTTGTGCCTTCGGCTTCTCTCCGGCTTCCCTTTCCTGCCCTGTTATGCGTGGTCGTGGCGGGTGGCTCTAACTACCCGTGCACAAGTAAAGGGGTCAAAAGGAGAGCCCCTACTTTTGTACACCAACACTTACTCAATCCATAGGTAGGTATAGTGGACTCTCATGGCAAAACTGGGTTTAAGGGTACTTGGAAGCACAAGTAGTATCTCTACTTGGTGCAAGGAGTTTGGCTAGCATGAGGGGGAAAGGCAAGCTCAACATGTTGGACGATCCATGACAATATACTTTAACTGAGATGTGAGAAAACATAACCCATTATGTTGTCTTCCTTTCCAACATCAACTCTTTACCATGTCATACTTTAATGAGTGCTCACAATCATAAAAGATGTACTCCCTCCGTTCCTTGATATAAGGTGTATAGATTTTTGAGAAAAATTCTGAAATATAAGGTGTATTGCGCTGCACCACTCGTTTGGATAATTTTTTGAGGGATTTGTTTACATTCTCTTATATCATGCAAGCTCCTCTAATTTCTAATGTCAATTAGTCATGTGTAATGTCGCCCAAAACTTGTGAAATTTTCCCTTCATGTGTGTTCTTTAATTTCCGTGCCAAAAACTATACACCCTATATTTAGGAATGGAGGGAGTACAATATAGTATATTTATATGTGAAAACCTCTTTTTCTTTATTACTTCCTATTAATTGCAACGATGACCAAAACTATGTTTGCCAATTCTCAACAACTTTTAAGCATCACACTCTTTTTGTGTGAAGTCATTACTATCCATAAGATCAATATGAACTCTTTTATTTCTTTTTATTCTTTTATGCACTTAAGATCTTAGCAAGATAGCAAAGCCCTTGACTCAACACTAATCTTTATTATATATAGCTCACGGACTCGGTTACATAGAGGGATCACAAAGCAAAACTCAAAACTAATTCATACCAAAACTTTGTTCTACTAGATCAAGATATTACCAAAAGGATCAAACTAAGAAAAACGGTGAAGATAGGAGTGTGATGGTATTACGATACCGGGGCACCTTCCCCAAGCTTGGCAGTTGCCAAGGGGAGTGCTCATACCCATGTGATTATGTCCTCAGAGGTGCTGAAGAAGGAGTTGTTGATGATGTAGGCTTGTCGTCCCTCTTCCAAGGCATAGGCTCACCATCATAGAAGGATGATCGAGTCTCCGGGATCCTCATATCTGCAGCCAAACTCATCCTCTTGAATCTATATTCATACTCATTGTTTTGGTTTTGTAGGTCATAGATTTGGACTTGGAGGTGCTCGATTTTCTCATGAAGCTTGAAGATGGTCTCCCCAATGTTCTTGGTGTCCAGCTTGTGGTTGTTGGTGAACTCTGCGATCATCATCTGGTTGGCATTAAGTCTGCGCTCCACCATCACTTGGCACTTGAAAACTTGTTGTTCCATCGCTTCGAGCTTTGTCTCCACGCTTCCGGTACTCCTTGGTCCCTCCACATCGCGGATGTGTTGCACCCCCTCACGCATCTCGATGGTTTGAGGGTGATGCATCACCTCCACGAGGTAGGGGTTGATGACCCTCTCGAAAAACTTGTCCTTGGGAGCGCTTGAAGACGTCATGGTGCTCTAGATCTGTTAGAAAAACAGTTTGAAACAAAGACAGAGGATATTTGCGTGACACGGTGGTCAAAACCTTCGGGAGATTATATAATGAATTTTTACCGACCAAAAGAAGTAACGTGCAAGAAAACGGAGTCCAGAGAGCACACGAGGTGCCCACGAGGCAGGGGGCGCCTAGTAAGGTAGGGCGCGCCCTCCACCCTCGTGGATGCCTCGTGTCCTTCCCGGACTACTTTTTATTTTCCTATTTTCTTAAATATTCCAAAACAGAGAAAAATTGCTATTAGAAATGTTTTGGAGTCGGTTTACTTACCGTACCACATACCTATTCCTTTTTGGAGTCTGAAACGTTCTGGAAAGTGTCCCTTATGTATTCCTCCAGGGTTACGGTTTCAATAATATTAGTTTCAACATTTATAGGATTACCTAAGATATAATGTTTGATTCTTTGACCATTCACCACCTTCGAATTTGTGCCCTCGAAGTTGTTGATTTTTATGACACCGGAACGATAGACCTCCTCGATGACGTAAGGGCCTTCCCATTTAGAGAGAAGTTTTCCTGCAAAAAATCTTAAACGAGAGTTGAATAGCAACACATAATCACCTATGTTAAACTCACGCTTTTATATCCTTTTGTCATGCCATCTTTTAACCTTTTCTTTAAACAGCTTGGCATTCTCATATGCTTGGGTTCTCCATTCGTCAAGTGAGCTAATATCAAATAACCTCTTCTCACCAGCAAGTTTGAAATCATAATTGAGCTCTTTAATGGCCCAATATGCCTTATGTTCAAGTTCGAGAGGTAAGTGACATGCTTTCCCATAAACCATTTTATACAGAGACATACCCATAGGATTTTTATATGCAGTTCTATAGGCCCATAATGCATCATCAAGTTTCTTGGACCAATTCTTTCTAGATCTATTAATAGTCTTTTGCAAAATTAATTTGAGCTCTCTATTACTCAATTCTACTTGACCACTAGACTGTGGGTGATATGGAGATGCAATTCTATGATTAACATCATACTTAGCAAGCATTTTACGAAAAGCACCATGAATAAAGTGTGAACCACCACCAGTCATTAAGTATCTCGGGACTCCAAACCTCAGAAAAATAACTTCTTTAAGCATATTAATAGAGGTGTTATGATCAGCACTACTAGTTGGAATAGCTTCTACCCACTTAGTAACGTAATCAACAGCAACTAAAATATGTGTATATCCATTAGAGGTAGGAAAAGGTCCCATATAATCAAAGCCCCAAACATCAAATGGTTCAATAAAAAGAGAATAGTTCATAGCCATTTCTTGATGTCTACTAATATTACCAATTCTTTGACATTCATCACAAGACAGGACAAACTTACAGGCATCTTTGAAGAGAGTAGGCCAATAAAAACCGGATTGCAATACCTTATGTGCAGTTCTATCTCCAGCATGGTGTCCTCCATATGCCTTGGAGTGACACTTGTGTAGGATCTGTTCCTGTTCATGCTCAGGTACACAACGTCTAATAACACCATCTACTCCTTCTTTATAAAGGTGTGGGTCATCCCAAAAGTAATGTCTTAAATCATAAAGAACTTTTTCTTTTGCTGGTATGTGAAACTAGGTGGTATGAATTTAGCAACAATGTAATTAGCATAATTAGCATACCATGGAGCAGTACGAGAAGCATCTATGACCGCTAATTGTTCATCAGGAAAGCTATCATCAATAGGTAGAGGGTCATCAAGAACATTCTCTAACCTAGACAAGTTGTCTGTAACGGGGTTCTCAGCTCCCTTTCTATCAATAATATGCAAATCAAATTCTTGGAGCAAGAGGACCCATCTAATAAGTCTAGGTTTAGCATCTTTCTTTTCCATAAGATATTTAATAGCAGCATGATCAATGTGAATAGTTACTTTAGAATCAACAATGTAAGGTCTGAACTTATCACATGCAAATACAACTGCTAATAATTCTTTGTCAGTAGTAGCATAATTTCTTTGAGCAGTGTCTAGAGTTTTACTAGCATATTGAATAACATTTAGTTTCTTATCAACTCTTTGCCCTATAACAGCACCTACAGCATAATCACTAGCATCACACATAATTTCAAAGGGTAAATTCCAATCAGGTGGCTGAACAATAGGTGAATGATCAACGCTTTCTTAAGTATTTCAAATGCTTCTACACAATCATCATCGAAGACAAAAAGAATATCTTTTTGTAATAGATTAGTCAGAGGCCTAGGGATTTTAGAAAAGTCCTTAATGAACCTTGTCGGGGAAACTGATCCACGAACACCTATGGGGCCGGCGGACCGAGCCCCTTTTGGTTCGGCGGGGGGCGGAGATCACACGAAGAGCAGATCGAGGCGAAACACACGAGCAGTTTACCCAGCTTCGGAGCTCTCCGGAGAGATAACACTCCTACTGCTGCTTGTTTGATTATCTTGTGTTCTTGCTCCAGAGAGAGAGAGTGTAGTGTTTTTCTGGGTTCCGAACCAGTCGAACCTCCCCTACGTTGCGCATGGTCCTCCTTTTATACGCTAAAGGGGTCACCGACAGGTGGCAACGCAGAGAAGGGTACAAATGTAAAAGGTGAGGTGGTTGGTACAGTTACTCATACAGTGCACCCTACCTAACCCTGACGGCAGGGGACAAGGGCATTAAATGCCCGTCTGAGTCGCCCAAACAGTGCAGAAAAGGACCGTTAGGGGCGCCACCGTTCGCCACGATGGCGATCTTGTCAGCTTCGCATGCCACTGCGCACCACTTGCTGCACAGCCTCCCGCCACGCGCGCCTGGAGAGGCCCCCAGGGCGACACGTTGGTGGATGCGCTGGAGCGTGGGCACAGAGTGGCCGCCTGCCGCGGCAAGCGCCTTGCCGCTGCTGTTATCTTGTCGGGTCCGGAAGCTTGTCGCTCACCGGGCCTCGAGGTACCTTGGTTGGTCTTCCCGGCAAGCTCCTCTTGCCGGGGCCTTGTTGCCTTGCCGGAGCGCGTGGCGCGTCACGGCAAGTTCCCTGGAGTGCCTTGGTTGGCCTTCCCGGCAAGCTCCTCTTGCCGGGGCCTTGTCTCCTGAGCTTAAATACTTTGTTCTTGAATGGCTCCAAGGGAACCACGGAGGATCTTGGCGTTCTCCCGGCAAGCCTTGCTGCGGGGTGCTGCAACTGCCCGTGCACAAGTTCGGGGTACTAGGGTACCCCTATTCTAGTACACCGACGGGAGCCCCCGGGCCTGGGCCAGACACGGTGCCGAGCGCTGTTGGGCCAGGCCCAAGACAGGGCACGGGCACACACGGACTGGGCCACGCCGAATCTCGCTCTGTATCCACCGCGCTCTCCCCTAACGGCACGCGTCGAATGCGGCATCGTGGGAGAAATCATGGGTGGTTCTTTATTCGGAAGGGCGAAACGTCCGCCCCGTCCCTCTTTATAAGCAGAGGAAACAGGGGCAGTTCGTTCCCCCTTGCTGGTTGCTACTACTCCATCTTCACGAACCTCCGCCGCTCCCCCCCCCTTCTTCTCGAAGCCGAGAGAGCAGCGCTCCGCCCCCCATTGCCACCAGCATCACCAACGCCGTCGACCTCCCCCACCACCTTCGCCATGGCTCCAAAAGCCGACAAGGGAAAGGGCGTGAAGTCGGCCGAGGCGCAGCGGCTCGCGGCGCTGCGGAAGGAGCGGGCGATCTTCTCCCCCCAGCTCGGCGCGAAGGAGCTGAGGGAGTACTTCTACCTCTTTTGGGCGACGGAGACACGGGCACATCCGTGCACAAGGGTACTCCCGGCCACTGCTTCGGGACTGGCTCCAAACGGGTACCCATTCTTCGCGTTGTTCTTCTATTGCGGGCTCTGCCCGCCATTCTCGGAGTTCTTCTGCGATATCATGAACACCTACGGCCTCCGCCTCCTTGATTTCACCCCCAACGCCGTTCTGACCATGGCAGTTTTCGCACATTTGTGCGAAAACTTTGTCGGAGTCCACCCCAATGTTGCCCTTTTCCGCCACTTCTTCATGCCTCGGGTAGAGAGAGGAGAGCCGCTTGCCGGAGGGATCGCCTGGATCTCGAGAGTCGGCAAGAAGGAGGCGTACTTGGAGGGTGAGCTCCGCAACAAGTGGGAGGAGTGGAGAGCGGAGTGGTGCTGGATCGTCGAGGAGAATCCGCAGCCCTTCACCGCCGTGCGCCAAGCTCCAATAGTGCACGGCAATGACTGGAGCAACGTGGCCCCGCAAGACGAGAGGCTGAAGATCGCCATTACTAGGATCCTTCGCCTCAGGCTTGCCGGGCTCACTGTAGGCGCTGTAGGCGCAGATTTCCTCTGCCGCCGCATCGCCCCCCTGCAGGAGAGGGGGAGGCCCGCCTGGGAATTCAAGAACTCGGCGGACATCATGAGGCTGCGGCCGGGCCTCAACTACAACTTCACCGTCTTGGAGCTGGATGCAATGCTCCTAGAGTTGTTCAAACGCGATCCCCAGCACCCATTCATGCTGGCGAGGGGCGTCGTTCCATTGTGCAATAATTCTTCGCTTGACCGGATCTGCGCCATGATGTCGTTGTGCGATTCACACAGAATCATTCCAACTTGGCAAGAGCCTGCGGATGACGTCGTGCAAGCGTTCTTCGTCAACTTGGAGGAAGTGCCGGTCCGCGCTGACGAGCAGAAGAGCCTCACCCGTGACACCACCGACGAGGAGCTGCAGCGCATCGCCACTAGGGCGGAAGAGGTTGCGGCCGCAGCTGCCGCGGGCGTGTTCGGGTTCACTGTGGAGGAGGCGGAGGCGGCAGAGGCGGCAAACCTCGCCGAGCGCGCGGAGTTCATTGGCGAGGAAGAGCCTGCCGGCTCTGAAGCTGAGCCGAGCGAGGCCGGCGAGGAAGAGCCCGAGCCTTCAGAAAGCTTGCCGCAGGCGGAGCCCCCGGCCCCACCAAGAAGGCGTCTTCGCAGGGCCGCGGACGTAGCGGGGCGGCAGCCGGGTCAACAGCCGCCGAGCCGTGCGACACGCTCTACCGCGGCAAGCAATGTTGCTGCGGGAGCGCCTCACGCAGCAGCGGCAACTGGAGCGGGATCTTCCCGGGCCACCGCCACCGCCCCCGCCAAGCGGGCAAGGGATCCTACTCCTCCGCCTCGCCGCACCGGAGGGGAGCCGGACTTCGATCTTTCCGCGCTCAGCTCCGACGAGGAGGAAGAAGAGTAAGTTTCTTTGGTGCTCTTGTAGTTCTTCAATCTTGCTGTTTTTATCTTGTATCTGACTTGCTTCAATCTGAACTCCTTTCTTTTCAGGACGCTGGCCCAGAGAGCGGCGTAGAGGGCCAAGGCCGCGGTGATTGTCATCGAAGATGACCCCACCGTGTCAGCAGGGGGTGGGTCTGAGACCACCTTGATGGACCCGGCAACCACTCCTCAAAGCAGCCCCCAGCGCAGCCCCCAGCGTAAGTTCATAGTTAGCTTTCTGCTGTTAGGTGCGCATGAGTGCTTTTTCCTTTGTTAATATCTTGCTTGTTGATTTGTGTAGGAGCAGAGCAGCCACATCAGGAGCGCCCGGAAGCTGGTCCCGAAGTGCCATCTGCTTCGACTACGCCGCCAAGGGAGGAGTCCCCGGCAAGGGAGCGCTCTCCGGCAAGGGAGAACTCTCCGGCAAGGGGCAGCACCGTCGATCTTGTCACAGGTAATTCACTTGTCCAAAAACTTTCCCTTGGGTTCTTCTTCTTCTGATTTTCTTCTCTTGGATTTTTGATTGATTTTTCTCCCTTCTTCGTTCTTCATATCCATCTGCTGCTGAGCCAATGGAGACAGAGGGCGCCGGCGAGGAAGGCGCGCATGGCAGCACTGACGACGCCGCCGCCAATGAAGAAGGGGCCGGTGCTGATGAGACCGCCGGCGAGGAGGCCGCCAAGGCTGCTGCCGCAGAAGCCGGCGAGGGGTCGGGCGATCACACTGACGACCCTGAGGCCGCAGGAGCGCCAGGCGCTGCGCCGACCGCCGATCCCTCTGCCGCTGCTGCGGAGCCGGGCTCCGAGGAGCCCCAGCCCGGCGCCTACTTGAAGGCTGGCGATGATATCTTCATCAAGCTACCCTGGGCGTCGAGCTCCAGGGCGCCGGTCGAGGGGGAAACTTTCGATGAGGAGGTGCTCGCCTCCGCTGGACTGTCGTTGGTCGATGTGCCCAGCAGCAGCAGTGGTGAGCCTGAGGAGGAGCAGCTGCTGCGGAAGCTGCTGTTACTCTACCGCGCCCGGCAAGCCAAGCTGGCTTCTCGGGAAGCGCTTGTCGCGTAGGCGGGAGTTGATATGGAGAAGCGCACGGAGGAGCTCCGGGGCCACAATCAAGAAGCTCTCCGGTCCCTGGCACAGGAGCGGGAGCGACTCGCCGAGGAGCGCACGACCTTCCTTCTTGAGAAGGCCGAAGCTGAGGAGGAACAAAGGCTGGCCGCCGAGAAGCAGTCCGCGCGAGAAGGCGAATTGGTGCAGCGGAAGGCCAACCTCGACAGCTACGAGGAGGAGCTCGCCGAGCGCGAGCAAGCACTTGGCGGGGCGCTCAAGGAAGCAAAGGACGCTACCACAATCGCAGAGGCCGCCAAGAAAGAGCTGGAGGAGAAGGTGGCGCAGCTGGAGGCCAACATCGGGAAGAGCGGCGAGGAGCTTGCCACGCTCAAGCGTGAGTGTGAGAAGGATGCTGCCGCCCACGGTGAGCTGCAAGGTCTTCTCGCTGAGAGGGGCAAGGAGCTCAGCGCCGCCAAGGATTCCAATGCAGACCTGAAGTTGAAGCTGGCCACGCTGACGTAGACGCTGGACAATGCCAAGCAGCGGGAGAAGACCTTGTCGGAGAAGGTCAAGGCTGACAAGGCGCTGCTGGAGAGCATCGCAGTTACCCAGAACTCATTCAGAGATACTGTGGAGCACTGGACCGAGGGTCTGGTGAATATTGCCGCAGTCATTGACGAGGAGCTGGCGCAGCTGGGGATGGAGGACTTTGGGTATCCCTCTGACGAGAATCTCCAACCCAGCGCCAAGCTCAGCCTGTTCTTCAAGGGCGTGGCGACGGCACTCCAGCGGCTCCGGGAGAGGATCCCAAAGCAGCTGGCCGACGAGTTGCGCAGAATCTGCGCTAGGGTTCTCCAGAAGGTGCTGATGAAGGTGGCCTTCCGCAATCTAGGCCTCAGCTTCACCAACGTCCTCAAGTCCTTGCCGCCAGACGCCGATCGGGACGCACTCAAGGCCCTTGTCGCACCCATTGTGGACAAGGTGAGCGAGATCAAGAGGGTTGAGGGCGATCACGTAGACTAGGCCGCCCATTTCTTCTTTTCCCTTGTCGCTGCTAATCATGTTATGAAAAACAGTCTGTTAGAGCTGCGACAAGTTATCTTGTAATATAACTTTATTTCGGTTATCAATTGCTATGTTATTTCCTCTACTAGATTCCTTCCTTTGTATGTTTTTACCCTACGCTTCTAGGGAACTTGTCGGCGCAGGCACCCGAGCCGCGAGCGCTGAGTGCGGAACGTCAGCAGCCTGCTGGCGGCGCTGCTTCCGACAAGAAACCTTGTCGCGACTAGATGCAGCACACTTAAGTTGTTGAGCGGACTCGAAACAAAGTAAGGGCGCAACTAGCCACGAGTTGGTTCCTCCGCGCACAGGTTTTCCATACAAAGCAGGGTCGTTCGAGGAAGATAACTCAAAAATTTAAAAACTGATTGCTCAAACTTTGGCAACTTAGCTTTTCTGTCGTTTGCTTCCCGGCAAGGCAAAACTTTGCTTGAACGACGCCTGGTCCATACCACAATCTTCTCCTTCCCCCCGGCAAACTTGTGTGCGAGGGAACCTTCTTTTCCTTTGTTGAGAAAAAAAGATAGAAGAGAAAATAATGATATGGAGCCCTTCGGCTCGTTATTGCTTAACGGATGTAGGTGTTGCACAAAGTGTCAGATGACGCATGCAAGAAAGAAACTAATGCATGAAATGGACAAGTTGTGCGGAGCACATGGGGTTTTATTTATGCACGGGATCTGCGCCCGGCTTTGTACAAAGGATTACATGCAACAGCGGCAAGACTTGTACAAAAGGTGGTTGCCGGAACGGGTTCCGGCAACCGCGCCTTACGGGAAAAACTTACGAAGATGTTCTATGTTCTAGGAGTTGCTCACCGGAATGCCATCTTTGGTCTCAAGGCGGACAGCGCCGGGCCTTGTGACTCGTTTCACACGATAAGGGCCTTCCCACTTTGGCGTCAACTTGTTGGAACTCTTGGCGGACTGAACGCGCCGAAGAACAAGGTCGCCTTCCTCGAAGCTTCTGACCATAACTTTGCGGCTATGGTAGCGGCGCAAAGCTTGCTGGTATCGAGCAGCTCGTACAGCAGCCTGAAGACGATCTTCCTCAAGGAGCAGCGCGTCGTCTTGTCGCAGTTGTTCTTGCTCAAGCTCATCATAAACGAGCACTCGAGGCGATCCGTATACGAGTTCCGTGGGGAGAACTGCCTCTGCTCCATAGACTAGAGCGGAAGGCGTCTGGCCAGTGGCTCGATTTGGCATCATTCTGATCGACCAAAGAACCACCGGCAGCTCCTCGATCCAGTTTCTTCCGCACTTGCGCAGCCTGTCAAAAGTTCTGGTCTTGAGCCCGCGCAGCACTTCAGCATTTGCCCTCTCTGCTTGACCGTTGCTTCTCGGATGAGCAATAGAAGCGAAGCAGACCTTGGCGCCAAAGTCTTGGACGTACTGCATGAAGGTGCGGCTCGTGAATTGCGTGCCGTTGTCGGTGATGATCCTGTTAGGGATCCCGAAACGGCAAACAATTGACCTGAAGAACTTGACTGCTGACTGTGCTGTCACCTTCCTCACTGGCTGCACTTCTGGCCACTTTGTGAACTTGTCGATTGCGACGTACAAGTACTCAAAGCCCCCGACAGCTCGGGGGAAAGGGCCGAGGATATCGAGCCCCCAGACCAAAAATGGCCAGGATAAAGGGATCGTCTGGAGATCTTGAGCTGGCTGGTGTATCTGTTTGGAGTGGAACTGGCACGCTTCACACTTGGTTACTTGTGCAGTTGCATCCTGGAGGGTTGTCGGCCAAAAGAAACCTTGCCGGAAAGCTTTGTCGGCAAGTGCTCTTGTGCCAATGTGGTGGCCACATATGCCTCCATGTATCTCTGCCAACAGCTTTTGTCCATCTTCCCGGCAAATACACTTCAATTTCACACCGTTGAGTCTTCTTCTGTACAGTATGCTATCGACAAACTGGTACATACTTGACTGCCAGGCTACTTTTTCCGCTTCTTCTTGCTCTTCGGGAAGTTCTCCTGTCTGAAGGAAATGGACAATCTGTTGTGCCCATGCTGGAGCTTGTGGCTCGACAACAAGGACTAAAGGCACATCTGCTGCTGCGGGAACATCCGCTTCTACGACAAGGACTTGCGGCCCTGCCGGAGCTTGATGTTCCCCGGCAAGCTTGCCGGAGCAAAACTTGTCGGGAGCGTCTGCTTCAACGGAACAAACCATAAGGCTTGCCGGAGCAGACTGCTCCTCAGCATCCTTGGTGTTGATCTTGGGGACTTTCTTGGCGGCGGCTTCGGGGAGCTCTGCCGGAAAGTAGTCACCAGAAACCAACTTCCTCTTCTTGCTTTGTCCAGTTGATGGTGTTACGGATGGTTGAGTCAACTTGAGCACAAAGATCCCTGGTTCCACAGGTAACTTCAGTGCAGCGCACTTTGACAGGCCATCAGCAATGTCATTCTGAGCTCTTGGGATATGCTCCATCTGTAGGCCGTCAAAGCGCTCTTCTAGCTTCCTCACTTCATCAACATATGCTTCCATCAATGGACTCTGGTAGTTCTTGTTCACTTGGCGGACGACAAGCTGTGAGTCACCCCTGACAATGAGCTTCTTGATCCCAAGGTCTGCTGTGATTCTGAGACCGGCAAGCAATCCTTCATACTCTGCAGTATTGTTGGTTGCTTGCTCCTTGGGAAAGTGCATCTGGACTACGTACTTGAGGTGCTCTCCGGTGGGCGCGACAAGCAGCACGCCCGCACCGGCGCCTTGCAGCGAGAAGGCACCATCAAAGTACATCAGCCACTCTTTGCTTGCCTCTTTGACGGGGATGCTCGTCTCTGGAATTTCTTCATCTGGTGTTGGCGTCCATTCCGCTATGAACTCTGCCAATGCTCTGCTTTGGATAGTTGAAGTGCTCTCAAACTTGAGGCCAAAGCTTGACAGTTCCAGCGCCCACTCGACAATCCTGTCTGTCGCTTCTGGATTTTGCAGTATCCTCTTCAGCAGAAAGCGAGTGACGACTGTGATCTCATGTGCTTGGAAGTAATGGCGCAGCTTTCTCGAGGCCATGAGGAGGCCGAAAAGCAACTTCTGCACACCAGAGTACCTTGATCTAGCCCCCTGTAGAAGGGAACTGACAAAGTAAACTGGACGCTGCACCATTCTCTTCTGCATCTTATCATGCTCCTGCACAGATCCATCTCTGTCGGGACCAGAGCTTGTCGGCGAAGCCCCCTGCTTGTCGTTGGATGCATCTACCGTGGTTGCTGGCTCATCATCTGCCTCCCTCTCCGCCACTAACGCAGCACTAACCACTTGATTGGTTGCCGCTATATACAGCAGCAACTTCTCTTGCGGCTTAGGTGCGACAAGTGTTGGAGTGGAGGACAGGTATCTCTTCAAGTCCTACAGCGCAGCCTCCGCCTCCGGAGTCCATTTTATTGGACCTGCCTTTTTCAAAATTTTGAAAAATGGCAGGGTGCGCTCAGCAGATCTAGAGATAAACCTGCTGAGAGCAGCCACGCAATCGGCAAGCCTTCGTACATCCTTGACGCGCTTTGGTGCTTCGATCTGCTCAATGGCCTTGATCTTGTCGGGATTGGCTTCAATTCCTCGCTGAGACACGAAGAACCCGAGAAGCTTGCCGGAAGGGACTCCAAACACGCACTTCTCGGGGTTAAGCTTGAGGTTGATCTTACGCAGATTTGCAAATGTCTCGTCTAAATCTTGAATCAGGGTCGCCCTGTTCTTGCTCTTGACCACTATGTCATCCATGTAGGCTTCCACATTTCTGTGCATAAGTGGCTCAAAGGCGTGGTGGACTACCCTTGCGAATGTTGAACCAGCATTCTTCAAACCGAAAGGCATCCGTACGAAACAATACGTGCCACACAGGGTGATAAATGCGGTTTTATCTTCTTCCTCTTCTGCCATGAAGATCTGATGGTATCCTGAGTATGCATCAAGAAATGAAAGCAAATCACATCCGGCTGTGCAGTCAACAATCTGGTCAATGCGTGGCAAGGGAAATGGGTCTTTGGGACAAGCTTTATTAACATCAGTGAAGTCAATACAAAGCCTCCATTTCCCGTTAGCCTTGCGCACGACAACAGGATTGGCCAACCACGTGGGATGGAGCACTCCTTTGACAAGGTCTGCTGCTTCCAACTTCTTGATTTCTTCTACGATGAATTCTTGGCGCTCCACTGCCTGTTTCCTGACTTTCTGCTTGACGGGCCGCGCATGAGGATAGACGTCAAGGTGGTGCTCAATTACTTTCCTGGGAACACCGGGGATATCAGATGGTTGCCACGCAAACACGTCGACATTCGCCCGCAGGAAAGCAACGAGCGCGCTTCCCTATTTAGGGTCAAGAGTGGCGCTGATGGTGAAGGTACCACCAGTGCCGTCCTCCTTGGCGGACACCTTCTTGGTCTCAGGTGGAGCTGCCATTGCCTTCTTACACTTGCCGGTGGAGCTCAATGGTGCGTCCTCGACGGTAGCGCAGCACTCCGAAGAGGTGCGCTTGCCGGAGTGGGCATCAGAGCTCTTGCCGGACTTGGTCTTCTTCTTCTCCCCGGGAGCTTCAGCGGCAAGGGTCTTGCGTTCTGCTGCGGCTGCTGCTTCTCGGTAGATCTTGTCGGCACAGATAAGAGCATCCTTCTTGTCGCCAGGGACAGAGATGACACTTATCGGGCCTGGCATTTTCAGTACGTTGTACGCATAGTGAGAGGCTGCCATGAACTTGGCGAGTGCCGGACGGCCAAGGATTCCATTGTAAGGTAATGGAAAGTCAGCAACATCAAACGTGACCCTCTCAGTCCTGAAGTTCAGCTCGCTGCCAAATGTTACCGGCAACGTGATCTTTCCCTTCGGCTTGCTCCTTCTCGGGTTGATTCCTTGAAATGTACCGGTCTCTTCGAGCTCGCTGTCAGGGATCTGGAGTTTCTGGAGCACCGCGGAGGAGATCAGGTTCAAGCCGGCCTCGCCATCAACTAGCATCTTAGTGACCTTGAGGTTGCGGATTGTTGGTGAAACCAACATCGGCAAGCACCCGACCGCAGTTATGCGATCAGGGTGGTCCTCAATATCAAAGATGATGGGCGTGCTGGACCATTTCAGAGGCTTGCGTGACTCGACGGGTGGTTCTGCTGCATTAACTTCCCGCACCCACTGCTTGAGCTGACGGTGCAAGGTATGCAGAGAAGCACCACCGTCAACACACAGGACCTCTGTGGCTTTCTGGAACTCCTGCTCATCAGTCTCCTCATCATCCACGTCTTCATCGTCGTCGTCATCTTCATCCTTGTCGCGGCCGCGAGGAGGTCTGTCTCCTTGCCGCTGCTTGGCCTTGCCACGGCGTCCTCCTCGGCCGGGACGTTTCTTGCCGGATCCCCTAGCACCTTCCTGGGCCTTCTCCTTGTCGCGCCGCTCGTATTCAGCTTTCTGTTGCTCAACAAGCTGCTCGACTTTCTTGCAGCTCTGGAGATCATGGCCCTTGGTGCGGTGGATCTTGCAATACTGCTTGTTGGTGTCGTCCTGCTTGTCGGCGACCGCCACCTCCGCGGCAACCTCCTTGCCGGAGTCACCAGCTTTGGCTTTCTTGGCGCCACCACCGTTGCCGGACTGCTCAACAACTAGCACCTCTTTGCCTTTCCTCTTCCTGTTGTTCTGCCGCCGGTTTTTCCTTGCCGGGGCGGCATCTTCACTGTCAGATCCTCCCGCTCCTACATTCTCTCTGGGGAGTCTCCTCCCTTCCTCAGCACGTGCACACTTGTCGGCCAGTGCATATAACTCATTGACGTCCCTGATCTTGCACATCGCCATTTCCTCCCGCATCCTGCGGTTTCGCACGTTCTGATGGAACGCGCTGATCACCGCGGCAGGGTGGACGTCTGGGATGTTGTGCTGCACACTGCTGAATCTATGAATGTACTTGCGCAGGGGCTCTCCTTCCTTCTGGGCGAGCAGATGAAGATCACTCTCCTGGCCATGAGGCTTGTGTCCGCCTGTGAAGGCGCCGACAAACTGATGGCACAGATCAGCCCAAGAGGATATGGAGTTGTCCGGCAAGTGCATGAGCCAGGATCTGACGTTGGGCTTGAGCACCAGCGGGAAGTAGTTGGCAAGGATCTTGTCATCCCGTCCCCCGGCAGCCTGCACCGCAATGGTGTAGATGCTGAGGAACTCCGATGGATGCGTCTTGCCGTCGTACTTCTCCGATACGTCTGGCTTGAAGTTCTTCGTGCTGGGCCACTGGACTTGCCGCAGCTCACGAGTGAACGCAGGGCAACCTACCGCGTACGGCAGATCGCCTGGTTCCCCTGGCGCATGCATGTCAACAGAGGGCCCAGCGCGCTTGTCGGATTGACGTCGCGCTTCTCTTCGGCGCTCGATGCGAGTTCGAACGTCTTCTTGTTGTCGATCATGAAGAACTTGGCGCTGATCGCGACGAGCTCGTGGATCCGAGGATGCGGTGGAGTCGCTGTCGAGGTGGATCCGGCGAGTCGGTGATCTTGGCCTTCGGGGTGGTGATTGCATGGTAGTTGCACCTCCACCCGTTTCATCGCCACCGGCTCGCGCCCGGCAACCCTGCCGCGGCGGCGACGCGCTCGGCCACCGTGGAGTGTCACCGTTGGCGTAGCCGATGAGACTCTGAATGGTGGCCCTCCATTCATCGATCTTGTCCGACGTCGGAGGGTAATCTAGGAGCAGCTGAGCTCGCGCCAAAGCTTCTGCTGGAGTGGTGGGTGGCAGTGGCGGACGGCGCGAGGAGCGGGACGTGCTCGGACTTCTAACTATATTAGAAGGAGCAGTATCCCGTCCAGGCGACCGTGCCCCGCTCGTGCTAGCACGCTGGCGTGCATGCTGGTCTTGAGCGCCCCGAGATCCACCAGCTTGGTCTTGGCCTATCATGCGTATGGCACTGCGAGTGCTATGACGTTGTTGGTCTTGCGCCTCCTGAGAGTGGCGCGAAACATGTACAGTCGCCGAGGTTTGTGCAGCCTTGTCCTTGGACCTGGCAGCATCATAAGCTTCCTCGTCGACGTCCATTCTTCCACCGGCGTCCATTCCACCACCCGTTTGCTCCAACGGTGGCGGGAGTGACGTGGACGGAGCGGCTGCCGCCGAAGTCTTCTTCTTCGGTGGCATGTTGATGAAGGGAATGAAGATCTAGCTCGTGTGAACGCCGGATCAGGTTCACACAATCTCAACGCCGCCCCTACCTGGCGCGCCAAAGATGTCGGGGAAACTGATCCACGAACACCTATGGGGCCGGCGGACCGAGCCCCTTTCGGTTCGGCGGGGGGCGGAGATCACACGAAGAGCAGATCGAGGCGAAACACACGAGCAGTTTACCCAACTTCGGAGCTCTCCGGAGAGATAACACTCCTACTGTTGCTTGTTTGATTATCTTGTGTTCTTGCTCCAGAGAGAGAGCGTAGTGTTTTTCTGGGTTCCGAACCAGTCGAACCTCCCCTACGTTGCGCATGGGCCTCCTTTTATACGCTAAAGGGGTCACCGACAGGTGGCAACGCAGAGAAGGGTACAAATGTAAAAGGTGAGGTGGTTGGTATAGTTACTCGTACAGTGCACCCTACCTAACCCTGACGGCAGGGGACAAGGGCATTAAATGCCCGTCTGAGTCGCCCAAACAGTGCAGAAAAGGACCGTTAGGGGCGCCACCGTTCGCCACGATGGCGATCTTGTCAGCTTTGCATGCCACTGCGCACCACTGGCTGCACAGCCTCCCGCCACGCGTGCCTAGAGAGGCCCCCAAGGCGACACATTGGTGGATGCGCTGGAGCGTGGGCATAGAGTGGCCGCCTGCCGCGGCAAGCGCCTTGCCGCTGCTGTTATCTTGTCGGGTCCGGAAGCTTGTCGCTCACCGGGCCTCGAGGTACCTTGGTTGGTCTTCCCGGCAAGCTCCTCTTGCCGGGGCCTTGTTGCCTTGCCGGAGCGCGTGGCGCGTCGCGACAAGTTCCCTGGAGTGCCTTGGTTGGCCTTCCCAGCAAGCTCCTCTTGCCGGGGCCTTGTCTCCTGAGCTTAAATACTTTGTTCTTGAATGGCTCCAAGGGAACCATGGAGGATCTTGGCGTTCTCCCGGTAAGCCTTGCTGCGGGGTGCTGCAACTGCCCGTGCACAAGTTCGGCGTACTAGGGTACCCCTATTCTAGTACACCGACAAACCTCCTATAAAAACCGACATGACCAAGGAAACTTCTTATACCTTTGATTTCCTTGGGACATGGCATATTTTCAATAGCATCAACTTTAGCTTTATCAACTTCAATGCCTCTTTCAGAAATTTTATGCCCCAAGACAATGCTTTCATTAACCATAAAGTGGCACTTCTCCCAATTCAAAACAAGACTAGTATCTTCGCATCTCTGCAAAACTCGATCAAGGTTGCTCAAGCAATCATCAAATGAGGATCCATAAATGGAGAAATCATCCATGAATACCTCACAAATCTTTTCACAAAAGTCAGAGAATATAGCCATCATGCATCTTTGAAAGGTAGCAGGTGCATTACATAAACCAAAAGGCATACGTCTATAAGGAAAAGTACTGAAAGGGCAAGTAAAAGTAGTCTTTGCTTGATCGTCTGCTGACATAGGTATTTGAGAGAAACCAGAATAACCATCTAGAAAGTAAAAATGTGTATGTTTGGATAGTCTTTCTAGCATTTGATCAACAAAAGGTAAAGGGTAATGATCCTTCTTAGTAGCTTTATTTAATTTACGGAAATCAATTACCATCCTATAACCTGTAATAATTCTTTGTGGGATCAATTCATATTTATGATTAGGGACTACAGTAATACCTCCCTTCTTAGGGACACAATGGACAGGACTTACCCACTCACTATCAGCAACGGGATAAATTATACCTGCCTCAAGGAGCTTTAGTATTTCCTTTCTTACCACTTCTTTCATATTAGGATTTAACCGTCGTTGATGATCTCTAACTAGTTTAGCGTCTTCATCCAATTTTATTTTGTGTTGGCATAGAGTGGGACTAATGCCGTTAAGATCATCAAGAGTTTATCCAATAGCAGCACGGTGCTTCTTCAGAGTTTTCAATAATCTTTCCTCTTCTTGCTCTGAAAGATTAGCACTAATAATAACAGGATATATCTTCTTTTCATCAAGATAAGTATATTTAAGAGTATCGGGTAATGGTTTAAGCTCAAAAACGGGATCACCCTTGGGTGGTGGAGGATCCCCTAGGATTTCAACAGGTAAATTGTGTTTCAAAATAGGACCCTGTTTAAATAATACTTCATCTATTTCCCTTCTTTCATTCATAAACATATCATTTTCATGGTCTAGCAAATATTGTTCTAAAGGATCAGTAGGAGGCACGGCAATAGAAGCAAGACCAATAATTTCATCCTTACTAGGCAATTCTTTATCATGGGGTTGTCTACGAAATTTAGCAAAATTAAACTCATGTTTCATATCCCCCAAGCCAATTGTAACAACATCCTTTTCACAATCAATCTTAGCATTAACAGTATTCAAGAAGGGTCTACCAAATATAATGGGACAAAAGCTATCTTGTGGGGAACCAAGAACAAGAAAATTAGCAGGATATTTAACTTTCCCACACAAGACTTCAACATCTCTAACAATCCCAAATGGTGAAATAGTATCTCTATTGGCAAGCTTAATTGTAACATCAATCTCTTCTAACTCAGCAGGTGCAATATCATGCATAATTTCTTCATATAAGGAAAAAGGTATTGCACTAGCACTAGCACCCATATCACATAAGCCATGATAACAATGATCTCCTATTTTAACAGAAATAACAGGCATGCCTACAATAGGTCTATGTTTCTTAGCATCGGGTCTAGCAATATTAGCAGCTTCATCACAGAAATAAATAACATGCCCATCAATATTATCAGCCAAGAGATCTATAACCATAGCAATACTAGGTTCAACTTTAATTTTCTCAGGTGGTGTATATGTTCTAGTATTACTCTTATGAACCACAGTTGAAGCTTTAGCGTGATCCTTTATCCTAACAGGGAAAGGTGGTTTCTCAACTTAAGTAGTAGGAACGATAGGATCATTATAAGTGATAGTCTTTTCTTCAACTATAACAGGTGCAACTACTTTTACTTCAGTGGGAGGATTATTTTAAACCACTTCTCCTTAGGGAGATCAACATGGGTAGCAAATGATTCACAGAAAGAAGCTACTATCTTAGAGTCAAGTCCATATTTAGTGCTAAACCCACGAAAAGCATCGGTATCCATAAAATATTTAACACAATCAAACTTAGGTGTCATACCTGACTCCTTACCATCGTCGGAATCCCAATCTTCAGAGTTGCATTTAATTCTTTCCAATAAATCCCACTTGAATTCAATAGTCTTCATCATATAAGAGCCAACACAAGAAGTATCGAGCATGGTGCGATCATTGGGAGAAAGCCGAGCATAAAAATTTTGAATAATCATTTCTCTTGAGAGCTCATAATTAGGGCATGAATATAACATTGACTTAAGCCTCCCCCAATCTTGAGCAATGATTTCTCCTTCGCGAGGCCAAAAATTATATATATAATTACGATCACGATGAACAAGATGCATAGGATAAAACTTCTGGTGAAATTCCAATTTCAATCATTTATAGTCCCAAGATCCCATATCATCACATAGCCTATACCATGTCAATGCAGCTCCCTTCAAAGATAAAGGGAAGACCTTCTTCCTAACAACATCATCGGGCATACCTGCAAGCTTAAATAATCCACAAACTTCATCCACATAGATAAGGAGTAAATCGGGATGCAATGTTCCACCTCCTGCAAAGGGATTAGCTAGCAGTTTCTCTATCATACCCGAAGGAATTTCAAAGTAAACATTTTCAGTAGGTTTAGTAGGTTGAGGAGCAACTCTTTGCTCTACTGGTCGGGGTGAAGATACCTTGAACAAGCCCCTCAAAGGATTAGTTTCCATAGTAACAAGTCACAGTAAATTTCAGCACACTATGTAAATGTTTCCTTACCAAGCTCCACTCACCAAAGGCGCTTCACACCCCGGCAATGGCGCCAGAAAAGAGTCTTGATGACCCACAAGTGTAAGGGATCTATCATAGTCCTTTCGATAAGTAAGAGTGTCGAACCCAACGAGGAGCAGAAGGAAATGACAAGCGGTTTTCAGTAAGGTATTCTCTGCAAGCACTGAAATTGTAGGTAACAGATAGTTTTGTGATAAGATAATTTGTAACGGGTAACAAGAAATGAAAGTAAATAAGGTGCAGCAAGCTGGCCCAATCCTTTTTTAGCAAAGGACAAGCCTGGATAAGTCCTTATAATGAGAAAAGCGCTCCCGAGGACACATGGGAATTATCGTCAAGCTAGTTTTCATCACGCTCATATGATTCGCGTTCACTACTTTGATAATTTGATATGTGGGTGGACCGGTACTTGGGTACTGACCTTTCTTGGACAAGCATCCCACTTATGATTAACCCCTATTGCAAGCATCCACAACTACAAAAGAAGTATTAATGTAAACCTAACCGAAGCATGAAACTAGTGGATCCAAATCAGCCCCTTACGAAGCAATGCATAAATTAGGGTTTAAGCTTCTGTCACTCTAGCAACCCATCATCTACTTATTACTTCCCAATGCCTTCCTCTAGGCCCAAATAATGGTGAAGTGTCATGTAGTCGACGTTCACATAACACCACTAGAGGAGAGACAACATACATCTCATCAAAATATCGAACGGATACCAAATTCACATGACTACTAATAGCAAGACTTCACCCATGTCCTCAGGAACAAACGTAACTACTCAGAAAGCATATTCATGTTCACAATCAGAGGGGTATTAATATGCATTAAGGATCTGAACATATGATCTTCCACCAAGTAAACCAACTAGCATCAACTACAAGGAGTAATCAACACTACTAGCAACCCACAGGTACCAATCTGAGGTTTTAGTACAAAGATTGGATACAAGAGATGAACTAGGGTTTGACAGGAGATGGTGCTGGTGAAGATGTTGATGGAGATTGACCCCCTCCCGATGAGAGGATCGTTGGTGATGATTTCCCCCTCCCAGAGGGAAGTTTCCCTGGCAGAACAGCTCCGCCGGAACCCTAGATTGGTTCCGCCAAGGTTTCGCCTTGTGGCGGCGGAATTTCGTCCCATAAGCTTGCTTTTGATTTTTTTTTTCTAGGGTAAAAGACTTCATATAGCAGAAGATGGGCACCGGAGGGCCACCAGGGGGGCCACGAGGCAGGGGGCACACCCTATAAGGGTGGGCGCGCCCCCACCTTCGTGGCCAGGGTGTGGGCCCCCTCTGGTACTTCTTTCGCTCAATAATTATCATTAATTCCAAAAATGACTTTCGTGGAGTTTCAGGACATTTGGAGCTATGCAGAATAGGTCTCCAATATTTGCTCCTTTTCCAGCCCAGAATCCCAGCTGCCGGCATTCTCCCTCTTTATGTTAAACCTTGTAAAATAAGAGAGAATAACCATAAGTATTGTGACATAACGTGTAATAACAGCCCATAATGCAATAAATATCGATATAAAAGCATGATGCAAAGTGGACATATCACTACCTCAAGTTTTCAAGCTCAATATAACTACTGGAGGAGTGTTGAGAAAGGTGACACTAGATGCAATAAAAACATAGGTATGAAAATAATATGGTCAAAGAGAACTTGCCTGGTATAGTTGATGAAGATTATAATACTCTCAGAAATAACTTGATACTATTCGTCACTCTCCGATGAAAATCTATTTAGTCAAACAATATATTCACATAAGCAAACATACTAGCAAGCGTTCTAGCAATCAAAAATAACAATCAACCAATAAAAGCAATAAAGAAATCAATAAGAAAACCAAATAAAAATCTGAAGAAAAGTCCAAAGAAACTATAAAGAAAACTATGAAGATTAACACACTAAACAATAAAAGTATTTGTCCTAATAAAACTGAACAACAAAGAAAATTATTAAAATAATAAATTAATAGAAAAGAAATATTTTTTATTGAAATAATAGAAAGAAAATTTCCTGCAAATTTCTATGCAAAAAAGAATCAACTTAAAATCATTTATAAAAACTCCACTTATGATGAAAACAAAAGAAACCATAATAAAAAAATATTTTTAACTAGAAATAATGTGTGTACTATTAACTAATTAAAACTTGTCAAAACGACAAAAGAAAATAACTAAAATATTTTAAAAACTAAAAGAAAAAGAATTAGCTTAAAACAAAACAAAACAATATTGTCTTTGCAAAAATTATACAAAAATTAAATTCCTCAATACTACCGGATAAACCATTCAACTAGTGACCACTAGCAAAAAGAATCAAATTAAAATGTATTTTTAAACTCAAGTTATTCTCAAATTAAGGTTTGAAGTAAATTTGAGCAAATTCAAATTTGAAAACCAAATGCACAAACATAAACTACAAGAAATTATAAAGCCAATGCAAAAGGAATCACTCATTTTGGACTTAAAACATAAAAGATATTGCAAATCTTAAATGAAAACTAATTCTGTAAATTAAAACAAAAACAGAAAAGAAAAAAATGGCTTTGGGTCAGCAAGTTGCTACGTGGTGTGTTGTGACTGGCTGGAGGTGTGCGCGACAGGAGCTATAGGGCGGACGACCGCAACTTAGAGAAAAATGACTCTGCGCAAATTTAAAAAAATAGGGATCTAATCTAGGCCCTCGGTGTTAGATCGGACGATGGTGGTGGATCCCGACGACATACAATGAGGAGGCGAGGTCCGGCGAGTCTCCGGTGGCGGTGGCGTCTCGGGGTCTTTGCAGGCGACGCCTCCCATGGTCCTTCGACGACGGCGACGACTCCAGGAGATGTGGACAACGACGACGACGGCCCCGAGGGTTGCATCGGCGAGTGTCGGGGAGCACTATGGCGGGCGGGGCAAGCTCGGAGGTGAGTGGCGGCAGTGGGAAGTTTGGTGAGGGATTACAGTGAGATCTGACAGTGGCAGAAGGGGGTTTAGGGGGAATCGGGCGAGGGTTTTATAGCACAGTGCTGCTTGGGGAACGGGGTGCGCCAAAATGGCAAGGGATCGAGGGGCAGCGGTGGCGCCAGCGAGCAAAGGAAGGGGAGGCGCGAGGAGGAAAGTGACCGCGAGGAAGGGGGGATGGTCGAGTGGGTCCACCTGTCGGTGAGCGGGAGCGACACGCATCGGATCGGTGGCCTATTCAATCCAGATTCGGGCGCGGCGAGTGAAAATGGGTCGGTCTGGTGCGTGTGCTAGTGGGCCTGCTAGCTCGCGCTGGGCTTCCGACGAATTTTGTTTTTTTAATAAAACACAGAGGATAGAGTTTAAATAAAATAAAAAACAATAAGAGTTTTTTGTGGACATATTATATATCAAAATTTTCAGAAAAATATTTCGTAAAACATGACTATTTTTCAAGTTCAAATAAACACATAGAAGTTCAGATAAATCAAACAATGATACTGTTGCATTTGAAACCAATAAAAATTATTTTTAAAATACCAAAATGATTTCAAATTCATTTTTCTCCACTTTTCTATTGAGGGGAATAATTTTATCCTATTTTCCATATATTTTATTTTTGTAGAAAAATAATTTGAATAAAAACCAAATAACTCATAAGTGGTTTTGAATTTGAATTTCAAACCATTTTCAAATCTTTTCTATTTTTCCTTATTCAAATATATTTCACCTACAAGTTTTGAAGTATCATATTACTTCTCTCATTTTGAATAACTTTTAGAGAATTTCAAATTTGGAAATTCCAATAACTTCAAATGGAAGTTGAGTTTCAAATAACTTCAAATTGACTTTCAAAATGATTCTTGGAAACCACCAAGTCTCTTTTCTTAAAATTTGAAGAAGTCATTTTATCTTCTCTCATGGAACTGATTGAGTTGCATAAAGTTTCTGAATTTGAAAAATTTCCGAATGGAATTCAAATCTTTGCAAATCCCTTTTTCACTTCTTTAAATGGAAGAAGTCGTATCACTTCACTCTAGGGTTTTGTGATGAAATGAATTTGAATTCATGGATTCAAATGCAAAGACGAAAGTGGGGGAAAGTCCTTTTATTCCCTCTCATTCAACTTTCACAAGGATTCAAATTTCACCCAACAATCAAACAAACAATCGTAATTATTTATTTAATATAACATTCCAAAATTTAGTTTTTTGGGATGTTACAAGTACTTTGCTTCGAAGGCTAATAGACTTTCGCAATACGTATGTGAGTTCTTTATGACTAATCACTACTAGGAAAATGCTTATAGATAGAAGTTTACCAGTAGCGTTTGTTTACAACCCCACTCTACTAGTAGTTAGTAGTAGCGCTGGCTATAAACATCGCTATTGGTATCAGTTAGCAGCAGCGCTTGTTACCTAGCCCCACGCTACTACTAAGTGTAACACTCCGCACCCCCCGGTCAAAAGTAGCAGTAGCGCCTGTCCTCCAACCTGCACTACTGCTAGTTTAGGATCTATAGCGCCTGTTTATCTAAGCGTGCTACTACTAATTTTTCTATGTATAACATTTTACCAGTAGCGTGTGTTTCTTGCTCGCGCTATAAGTAGTGCAACCCTAGCCATAGCTATTTTGCAAGCTACCATAGCAGTAGCGCGGGCCCGCCATCCACCTACCACCTTTCCCCTTCTTCCTCCCCTCTCTTCTTCCCCCTTCCTTTCTCCCCCTTTTCCTTGCACCTTGCTTGTTCCTTTCAATGCTCCCCCTCC